>NC_071468.1:18183535-18494877 GCF_028500815.1 Rissa tridactyla | reverse complement strand
GTGTGTGGCCATGGCTTCACGGCAGGGGACTTGGGGCCAAGCACAATTGTGGGGAGTGCTGCGTTTAACATGTTTGTCATCATTGCGATCTGTGTTTACGTTGTTCCAGACGGCGAGATAAGGAAGATCAAGCACTTGAGAGTGTTTTTTGTTACAGCAGCCTGGAGCATCTTTGCCTACACTTGGCTTTACATTATTTTATCTGTATCTTCGCCTGGGATTGTGGAGGTTTGGGAAGGCTTGCTCACCTTCTTCTTCTTCCCTATCTGTGTGGTGTTTGCCTGGATAGCTGACAGGAGGCTTTTGTTTTACAAGTACGTCTACAAGAAATACCGAGCTGGCAAGCAGAGAGGCATGATCATTGAGCATGAGGGTGACCGGCCCTCCTCCAAAGCTGATATCGAGATGGATGGAAAGGTTGCTAATTCTCACGTAGAGAACTTTCTGGATGGGACATTGGTGTTGGAAGTGGATGAGAAAGACCAGGACGATGAGGAAGCCAGGAGGGAAATGGCTCGGATCCTGAAGGAGCTGAAACAAAAGCACCCCGACAAGGAAATTGAACAGCTTATAGAGTTGGCCAACTACCAGGTCCTGAGCCAGCAACAGAAGAGCAGGGCCTTTTACCGCATTCAGGCCACTCGGCTCATGACGGGAGCTGGCAACATCTTGAAGAGACATGCTGCAGACCAGGCCCGCAAAGCGGTCAGCATGCATGAGGTCAACAGTGAGGTGGCAGAAAATGATCCCATCAGCAAGCTCTACTTTGAGCAGGGTACCTATCAGTGTCTGGAGAACTGTGGCACTGTCGCCCTGACCATCATTCGACGGGGAGGTGACTTGACCAATACAGTGTACGTTGACTTCCGGACAGAGGATGGGACAGCCAATGCTGGCTCTGACTATGAGTTCACTGAAGGGACAGTGGTCTTCAAGCCTGGAGAGACCCAGAAGGAAATTCGTGTTGGCATAATCGATGATGACATATTTGAGGAGGATGAGAACTTCCTGGTCCATCTCAGCAACGTCCGCGTGAGCACTGAGGCCTCAGATGAGGGCATTCTTGAGACCAGTCGTGCCTCAACACTTGCCTGCCTGGGATCACCATCTACTGCCACCGTCACCATCTTTGATGATGACCATGCTGGCATCTTCACCTTTGAGGAGCCAGTAACGCACGTCAGTGAAAGTGTGGGGACCATGGAAGTGAAAGTGTTGCGAACCTCTGGTGCACGAGGAAATGTTATTGTGCCCTACAAAACCATTGAAGGCTCAGCCAAAGGTGGAGGAGAGGACTTTGAAGACACCTGTGGGGAGCTGGAGTTCCAGAACGATGAGATAGTGTAAGTGGAGGTTTTGTTTGTTACTTACAGTCTCTGATTCTCATGAAATTAAATGCACATGGCACCCAGAGCTGCACTGGAGGTGTTTGGGTGCCGGCGCATTGCAGTAAGGCATGAATGGCCTTATGTGCTTTGGGGAGCCTGCAATACCGTGTTCCTGCCTTGCTAACAGACAGAGAGTGATGCCTGCTCAGGGGCACTCCACCCTTCCAGCGGCAGGGAGGTGGGACTCGTTTGTGAGCCCAGCTTCCCACACCCTCCCCACGCGCTGAGCAGATCTCTATAGGCTCAGCTCCACAGTGGAGCAGAGAACAAATCCGAGCTCACAGTTACTGGTCATTCATAAGGACCTGTCTTGCGAAGGGACTAAACTGAGTGTATGAATTGCAGTACCTACTTCCCCTTGCCTGTTGAGAGTCAGGTCCTCTGGGACTGGGCCACAGCTCTGTTCAGGGCTTTCGTGAAGGTCATTGCGCCTCCTCCTCCCCTAAAGGCTGCAGGCCTGGATCATTGTGCAATGCATGTCCTGAAAAAGTATTGTCATGCAGAGAAGCCTCATAGTTAGGATGCAACTGCAAATGTATTTGGCTGCTTGCAAATATAAAAGAGGCTGAAAGCTGTTGGAGGCTACTCCTGAGCGTTGCTAGGTCGATGGTGGAAAAATTGTTAGTGCTGTAGCCTTGTTTATTACATTATATGGAGAATATAAATTAGCGCTGTAAATCATGATAGAAAACATCTATCCTTGGGTATGTCATGAAGATATTTCCTTGCCCATTTGGGGCTCTGGGAGGAGCAAACATTGGAAGTTGCATTGTTCCAGTCTCAGGCTCTTCCTACAGTGAAGTCTGTGTCTGTAGATCAGTCCCCACCAACAGTAGATTCTGTAGCACGGAACCACTGCGTAGAACTGGGAGCAGTCACTGATAAAAGGCATTGCTGTGTCAAGGGAGAGCTAAATGTTGGCTTGGGTGTTGGATATCAAACAACTGGTCTCTTAGGAGCTGAGACAGACCCACGATGAGTGCCGAGAGTGGGCCTTATGTTCTGTCTGTTACTTGTATCTGCTCGTGCGCACAGGGAGAATGAAGCAAACTGGGGAATCATAAAACTTCTTGAAGTAGGGGGAAAGAAAAAAGTGATTTGTGGTTCTCAGGCAGGGTATTAGACCAGTTGGGGTTTTGACTTCTTGGGAAGAACTGAGCAAAAACTTCATAGCTACAGCAATCTGGAGGCCAGAACATGCATCTTGTTCACACAAGGGTCAAGAGCACACGATAAGCCATTTATTCTGTCTCCTGAATGATAACTGTAGTAGAGAGGAATGGAGTTATTTGATTATTATTTTTTTTCATTTTGGGAGAAGGAGGGAGTTGGCTGCAGAGATGCAATGAACTAGGCTGTAAGGATATCCCCCAAAGGCTCTTTACGTTCTAACCAGGTCACTCTGCACTAGCAAAACTGGGCTACTGGCAGGAAGACTTTGACGTTTGATATCAGTTCCCCTGGGATGTGACATGTTTACACGGCAGGCCAAACACATGGCCGCGGGCTCTGCGACTGCGCTCAGATGGGGCTTGCGCTTCCCCCCTATCTTGGATCTGTCACTCTGGCCGGGATCTCTGTACTGTCCTTCAATAAAGACAGGTAGTGTCGCCTGTATCGGCACTGCCTGTTGGTCCTCAGCCCATGATGTGGGGCTTGCAGTGGGACGGCATTTCTCTGGGGCCCGCTGTGCTGTGCCTCTGCTGGAGGCCTTTCCTGCACTGCTGACTTTTGCCAACAGCCCAGTAACCGAGGGGTGTGCTGGAAATGGGCTGACCGCATCCTGCTGGAGCTGCTGCCTGGCCCCCCAGGGCGTGACGGTCTGCCCTCCCCACGGCAGCAAGGCTCCTCGTCCTTCTTACTGGCTCTCAGCATGTGCACAGCAAGCAAGAAACGAGGGAAAACGGCTTTCTTAGAAACCCAAGTGTGTTTTTTTCTGTGCAGATGCCAGGGCATTGCCGTCCTCTCTCTATTGCCTTTAAACTATCTCTCCCTGGACTCGCAGGGAGGGACGGTACATGGGAAGCACCACTTTAGGAGTTCACAGCTTTGTACAAGTAAGGGCTTGGGAACGGGGTGGGAGGAGATGGCAACTGCAGGGCCATATGTTGACCAAGGGGCTTGCTCCGTTCAGGTGGGAGAAGACATGCACATACCTTATTTTTCTGGGAGAAGGATGAAACCAATTGTACAAATGGCAACGTCTTCATGTGCCTGGAAGGCAGTGGGTATTCATCTAAAACTTAGCTGCTGCAGTCCATGTTCAGGTGTTGGATGGTACAATGTGACTTGCGGAAGATTTCCTGCAGGTCCGTGTTTGCCTGGGCACAAGTTGAGGACAGCCTTGCAGCACAAAGGTGGTGTGGTCCTGAAATTCAGGTGCTGCTTAGAGGCATCCTCCCTTGGAAGAATTTGCTGTAATGTGAATAGAGAAGATGTGCTAGCACAATATGTGGATTGTAGAGCCTGTTTGCTCTGTCATTGCTTGTTAGTGCTATGCTTCAGCTAAATCACAGCTATGTAGAATGCTGCAATTCCCCAGCGCATTCGATTCAATAAAGTTCTAAAACTTCAGGTTTTCCCATGGTCTGCTGGCCAAGAGGTGGCTTTGCTGCCCTTTCTAAAGGTCTTTAGTGCCTCTTCAGCTCTGCCATTCTAGTCCATATCAATCAGCTTGAGAAAATTGAGTACAATGTGTTTTTCTGGGGCACTAACAACAAACGTAGGGCAGTGCAGGGGGACAGGAGGATGAAAGAAAACTGTGTACAAGCCTCTATTTTTAGAGGGCTGGCTTGCTGGTAAGTCCCAGTAAAATTAGAAAGCACTGGGAGGGCCCTGATCTTCTGGAGAAGACCTTCCTCCAGTTCCCAAAAGGCCCAGTTACGTAACATGTTGTTTGTTTGCAGCGTCCAGAGAGACTTCCCCAATTTTGCAATCTGTTGATGTCCCCTTTCCCAGAGCACACAAAATAGCTGTATAACTGCTGAAGCTATGCCGCTCCTGTGCATTAAACAAAGATCTCATTCCAACACTACCAAAAAAGATGTATAACGGAGATGATGTTGGTCATCCTATGGAACATTTTATCCCAGCATTGCCTGGTAGCCTCTTGGAGCGATGCTTTTCTGCTCCTTGCTCCTGAAGTACAGCTTGTGTGCTCAATGGGTGCATGATGGCAAGCGAAAGGAAACGCAAAACCGTGTTTTGCAAAGGGGTTAGCTGTGCGGGAAAGCTGAAGATGTCTGACTTGGGTTTCGGCAAGGTCAGTCTCAATGATGCTGCACAGGTACCCGAGGCTCTGAGACATCAGTGTAGGACAGTATGCTATGATTTAAAGTGTAAGAGAGAGCCTTCCCTCTGGAGTCATCCTCAACAAGGTGACTCCAGCCTTGTCTCACATCTCCATTAATGATTAAAGCTTTCTTGATAAGAACATGGAGAAGACATGTAGTTGCAAGCTCTTTCTGCCCACCCTTCTACCACAGCTATTGTGGTCATAGAAGAGGTCACTGGTTCATCCAGCCAGTGTATTTTTATCTCCTGACAGAATGCCAAATAATTCAAAAAGAAGTCCAGCCTCCTATCTTAGAGGAGGAAGCAATCCTTCCCCCAGATGATAGGATCTCTTCTCCTCGCTGCCTCGAAACATCAGGAGGGGCAACTCTTCCAGATGTGACTGCAAAGGTATATGGAAACTGTGTGTTCTTTCAGGTTCAAAAAATAGTAGTTTTTCTAGAGATAACATTGCAACTACAGATCTATTAAAATCTGCATTCCAGATATATGCAGCCACACACCCCCCAAAAGAAAAGTTTTTACCGCATTAATGAGGAAGATGGTACACACAATTATATGGATAACCAATTAAACTAGTATTTCACCTATGCAGTTACACCTGTAAATGCATGGAGAATCTTATGTCAATAGATCTTGCTGTTCATAAGATATAGTTTGGCTGCTTTTATAAAATGCGTCTGTTGCAGGTTTAGGAAGTGACACTCTTGGCTCATTGAATTTGACTTGTCCAAGCCAGCTTTGGCATTTCTCTGCAAGCATGTATCTAGGAGCCAAATGCTACAGTGACACAAATATCAGCTAAATCCTCGGATTTTTTAGGGTAAGTGTCCCCAGAGACCACATAGCCTCCCTCCCAACAGCCCTTTAAAAATGTCAATAAATATAGATTGTGGCAGGGGGGGAAACAAAGTGGTACTGCTTTTTTAAGTTCCCCTTTTCTTTTCCAAAAGAAGTTGGGTGAGGTATTCGTAAAGAAACAGCAAAAATAAAATCCTGACTCAGCCCGGGGACCTCTCTCCCTCAGTTTTGCGTCCATGGCCTGCAGCTTCAGAGGAAAAAATGAAACCTCCAGCATGGTCAGCCTTGCATCAGGAGGCAGCTGAAGAGCAGAGAGTCTTCTGGTGTGGCAGAGAGGCTGCTGTAAAGCTGGATGAAGGTGAAGCAAACAAACATTCCCCTTTTCAGGGTTCATCCTTGAAGACAGGATCTCTCTCTTTGTCCATCCCGCTTTGTTTGCCTGGGTCAGTGCACCCCCTCCCTCGCAGGCCCTGGCTTGCGCAGGGTTAACGTCTGGAGGCACACTGTGAGGTTTCAGAACAGACCAAACAAAGATTAAACTCTTATTTAGCCTGCTTCCAGTGCCCAGCTTGGGTTTTAGAGCCTGTTTTCCCCTCGCCACAGGCAGTCTCACCTGGCCCAATGGGACTCGCAGGCAGCTCAAATGCGGCCACCAGGATCTAGGTCTTGGGTCCTTGGCAGGAGCACCCAGTGCCCCGGGTCCACCTTATGGGAGGTGGCCCCAGCCATGGCCCACAGCAGGAAGCTGAGCACATGTGTCCCAGCAGGCTGGGGCGCGGCATGGGAGCCTGTTTCCCTTTCCAGGGGAGTTTTGTGGAGAAGTTCCCTGGGGCTGAAATGTATCGTTGTTTTGGGTCCTGAAGGCCAGCCAGCTAGGTTGTCCCCTCTTCAGGGGAGAAGATACAGCTATAACAGGGCGAGGTATCTTTTCTTTTTCTCCTCTCCGTTCACACAATGTTTAGACTTTCCCGAACACTCCTAAAATGCTAGCCTTAGTATCTCCCAGCCACGAGCATCTCTCTTAAAGTGCTGTGCTCTTGTCTCACTGGCGCTCGACAACCCCTACATTTCTGTTACGAGACAGCAAGGAAATAAGGCCACATGGTCTTTGCGGACCTTGCCCTTTCTCCTGTGCCCAGGTGCCTGCAGGTGCTTGCTGTTGTCCTGTGCACACAGACACAGACGTGGTGGGTACTGAAAAAATCATTCCCAATTGCCATGTCAGGGCCCAAGCCTGCAAAGTGCGTACTCACAACTGTGTCTCTAAGTAAGTGTCTTATGGATTGATTTGGTCCTCTCCTCCCCAGAGTAAGGCTGGTGGCTCTGCTCCTGTGGCATGTCATCGTGGTGGTGTGGGACAAGTCCTGCCGTAGCCGACTTGGGGAGGGTGAGCACGGGATGCAGTCTGCACCGCTTGCCCAAATAAGTCATGAAATCTAGGAACTTGATTTGATGATGTCCCCTGTGGAGGGGATTAGGCAAGAGGTTGTGTTGCTGGATGAAGCAAGTTGTGCCAGCACATCACTGGGGGGACTGGGGGGGGGAGAAGGGTGAGGACAAGAGTGGTTAGCTCTCACTGAAGAACTGACACAGTTTTTGTCCTTGAAAAACCAATGTTTCCTTATTTGTAATGAGCTGTTGTTGGCAATTTACTGCTGCCAGCTGCATCTCTGTGGTTGATTAAGGGAGCTTGGATCTTAAATATGTAATAACTCTCTGAAAGCCATTGAGAGGCAGTTATTAGCTTCATCAGGGCCTGTGTACACATCCGCTGTGCTCCTTTATGAAAAGGCTACCTATTAAATGCATTGTAGTAATTTATAAAACACAGGATCTAGGCTTGTTTTAAGAAATTAAAGCAGCAACCCTAGCAAAGCCTGTTGGCGTGGGAGAGTTACCTTGGAGTGAGGCGCTGCTCTGCAGCTCCTCGCTGGGGAGACAAAAGTAGGGGATAGGAGAAGCCCTGTCCTCCCTTGCAGGCTCTCTTTTTCCCTGGCGTGAGCTTTGAGCACTGCTGGAAGCAGCATTAGCATCAGCTGTGATATACAGGTCTTGTCAAGAGAGCTGGGATCCATCCATCTCCCTCCTGCGCCCATGGGATCCTGTACGGCGGCAAATCCTTGGGCAGGGAAAGGTAAATATGTTGGTACACGGGACCCTGATGCAAGTCCTGAGTCCAAGTTGGGCAACTCCCTTGGGAACAGGCTTCTTTCCTCTGAGACTTTGCCCCCAGGTTTGACCCTGGTGGATGGCACTCGGTAGTTTTCTTCCAGCAGCAGGGCTGTGTTTGTGGGCTTAAAACGAGCGCAACAGAGGAAAAAGCAGACAGCTGACCACAGCTGGCATCCAAGCATCTGTGCAGATGGGCAGAGAAACATCTGCTGTCATCCAAAGCCAAACGGAGAGGAGAAGCTGGACCTGGCAGGCAACCGGCTGAGTCAGAAACAGACCCTCCCTTGGGGGGAGAGGCCGAGCCCGGAGGCTGCGGGCGGATGGAGCACCATCGGCCGGCTCTGCTGCGGGGGGATGCCGTGTCGCCATGCCCTCGGCAGGCAGGCCTACCAGAGGTGACGCACAGTCTGCCTTCTCTGGGTCTGCCTTGTGTGCGGCCCTACTGGCTATGCTCACACCAGGGACAAAATGACACATTCACTAGCAAGGACACGCATGTCGCTGCCATGCAAGGGGGAAGACACCTGTGCTGTCCCTTGTCTCTGCTCCTTGGCCTGTTCTCCAGCACCACAGGATAACTGTGTGAGCTTAACCTTCACAGTCTGGTCTTGCTGAACCACCTGTATTTCTACAGTACTCTCAGATGAGGAGCTTTGATTAAAAGTTAGTGTTTCATAGAATCGTAGAATGGTTTAGGTTGGAAGGGACCTTAAAGATCATGTAGTTCCAATCCCCTGCCATGGGCAGGGACACCTCCCACCAGACCAGGTTGCTCAAAGCCCCATCCAGCCTGGCCTTGAACACCTCCAGGGATGGGGCAGCCACAGCTTCTCTGGGCAACCTGGGCCAGTGTCTCACCACCCTCATAGTGAAAAAGTTATTCCTGATATCTAATCTAAATCTACCCTCTTTCAGTTTGAAGCCATTACCCCTCCTCCTATCATTACATGCCCTTGTAAAAAGTCCCTCTCCAGCTTTCTTGTAGGCCCCCTTCAGAGACTGAAAGGCTGCAATAAGGTCTCCCCAGAGCCTTCTCTTCTCCAGGCTGAACAACCCCAGGCCTCAGCCTGTCTTCATAGCAGAGGTGCTCCAGCCCTCTGGTCATCTTCATGGCCTCCTCTGGACCCACACAGTGTTTCACAGCCAGCGTTTGTGATGGCTGGGTGCATGGCCTAGCTGCACTGGTACTTGTGGACATATTCTCTGCTTTGCAGTCTCAGGCATGGCTGGAGTTAAGGTCAGCCCTCTCCAAGTCATAAATGCCATTTAGCCTGAGGACATCTTGGGAGATATCAAAAAATCTACTAATAACATTTCTGACACTGACATTGGAGGCGTTGCGCTGGTTTCCAAGAATGGCAATGCTGGATCCTGGGTGACAACAAATAATAACGGCATTCTCTGATTTAAAAATATCTTAGCGTAAGAGACAAAATATTCCCACTGCTGTGCAAGTAAGAGGGTGACCAGCATGTGCCTCCTCCATCCAGTCCCTATATGGTTCCATTTCCATAGTGTCTGGACTCCTTCCTACACAATCAAAGTAACAATAAAATACGTGTGACAATGAGAAACAGAGCAATAATGAATAATGGGGACACAGAATGGATCCCCAGGAACTAGATGCTGGAAAGAGAGAGAGGGAGTCGATGGCATACACCTGCCCCATCAGAACAAAGTCCTTTCCAGGGGAAGGCCCTCTGAGTGCAAATGCTCCCAGGTGGCTGAGGACAGGGATGGAGATGGGCTGAGTGGAGTCCAGCGCAGAGATACTACCTTTGGGTTTTTCCTAGAGGTGGTTTAAATTTTATGGCATTGCTGTCAGGAAGCTTCTTTGCTCTTTGGAGTGCTTGAGTGGTTCCCCTGGTTATTTGCCCCTGGTGTGCAACAGTCACACACTGCGCTATTTTGGGGTCATGCGATGTGTCTCTAAATTAACCACAGGCCCAGTACGCCCTGAGGAGAGCCTTGTCCCAGAGGCCAGATGCACCATCCCCAGGTGACAAAGCTGTTGTCTCGCTGGCTGGGACATAAGGACATGAAGTTTCTTGCTGAATCCAGAAAAAAAAACGACAAACAAAAAAAGGATTGATTTGCTCTGAGTTCTTCTCCAAACTCTGTTGCTTTCTTCCAGGAGAACAAAATAGTTATACATTGGGCCTTTGCAAACAATGTGGAGCAGAAACGTGTCGATCTGTTAGAGTGCTCATCAGCCCCTCACGCTGCATGGGCAGCCTCTCAGCTTTGCAGTGCTGGCGGCTTGTTCCCTGCCCCTTCTCCCCGGCGCTCACCCTCGCATCTCTGCCCTGCTCGTCTGGCCTTGGCTCTGCCCTCCTCCCAGCCGAGACCTTACCCCCACAGCCAGAGTGCTCCTCTCGGCAGGGCTGTGACAGATGACTTCTCCTGGCATGCCTTTAGATACGGGCAAGAGACACTCCTGTCTGGAGACTGTGGACATTGTGCTCGAGGGGTTGCGCATCCTCGGCTGCAGCCCTCTTTTCCCTCTTGGCAATGCCGTCCTGCAGCCCTGGCTCTGCTGTCCTAACACTGCACAGCTCTCACATGAATACGCAACCGTGTCACAGCAGATGAGGCAGGTATTCTGCAGGGAGACTGGAACAGAGCTGCGATGAGCAGGGGAGAGACACGCTGGTTTCATTGAGAACGGGAGGCTGGATCTGAGATGAAACCTGTTGCTTTGGCTCAAACAGGTTGGGAGCAGGTTTTACCTGGCACCAAAGTCTGCACAGGGCTTTGTATTTGCTTAGTTCAGTAGATCTGCATTCACACTTTAGGTTTGGTTATTGAAATGCATGTTCCTCCTTAGAATCATAGAATGGTTCGGGTTGGAAGGGACCTTGAAGATCATCTAGTCTACCCCCCCTGCCATGGACAGGGACACCTCCCACTGGATCGTGTTGCTCAAAGCCTCAGCCAATTTGACCTTGAATGTCTCCAGGGATGGGGCATCTACCACCTCTCCGGGCAACCTGTGCCAGTGTCTCACCACCCTCACAGTAAACAATTTCTTCCCAATATCTAATCTAAATCTTCCTTCTTTCAGTTTAAAACCATTACCCCTTGTCTTATCACAACACTCCCTGATCAAGAGTCCCTCCCCATCTTTCTTGTACCCATTAGGGACTGGAAGGGGCTCTAAGGTCTCCTCGGAGCCTTCTCTTCTCCAGGCTGAACAGCCCCAACTGTCTCAGCCTGTCTTCACAGCAGAGGTGCTCCATCTTCGTGGCCTCCTCTGGACCCTCTCCAACAGGTCTATGTCTTTCCTGTGCTGAGGGTTCCAGAGCTGAATGCAGTGCTCCAGAAGAATCATACAAAAATGAGAAAATGGATCAGTTTAGAAGGGAGGATTGTAACAGCAGCGTGGGAGTGTTGGGTCAGAGTCAGGCCGAGCATGAACTAGACAAGAATTAGAGGGTAAGGAGATACCCTGTCCATGCCTTAGCAGTGCAGAGGGAGAAGGGAAAGGGAGCTGAACAACAGATTCCACCAAGAAGTCCACAGGTCCCTCTGTGGACATCTGTGCTCATGAGGTCTGTGGGTGTAGGACAGACATGACGTAGCCTACCTGTCCTCAGACCCACCGGGAATACTGAAATCTAGCCTCATGCTGTTAGGGGAATGTCTGAGGGGTTCATAGAGCTGCTAGCAGCCCGTCTGGAAGATTTCCTGGGCAATAGGTGAGATGTGCAGGCAAGCTCAGGAGCTGCCATCAGAAGCAGCTCAGCCAGATTAGGTCTGCTTCTGTACCTAAAAGAGCCTAGAATAAATCAGCACGTTATTTGTAAGTACCTCAGAGATAACAAGGAGATGAATAACAGCCAGCATATATTTGTCAAGAACAAATCTTATCAAGCCAACCTAATTTCCTTTTATGCCAGCCTTTTGGGTAAGGGAGAAGCAGTGGTTGTCATATCACCCAGCTTCAGAAAGGCTTTTCATGTTGCCTTCTTCAGTACTGTCGTAAGGAAGCACTGTCTAAATGGGACCACTGGGCTGATGGGTTCAAACCTGTCTGGAAAGAGAAATGTGGCCCTAGATGGGGGTGAAAACGTGTTCAGCAGGTGCTTGTCCTGAACTGGAGCTTGTTGGGCATGGAAAAGAGAAGTTTGGTGTTTAAACTTGCAGATAGAAAGAGTGGAGAGGCTGTAAGCATTATTGAAGGTGGGACTGGGGATTTACAGGGATGGGATGGGATGGGAAATAGCCTGAGCAGAAGCAAGACACTCTAAAGTGCTTGTGCCGGCAGCCAAATCGGAGCTCACATCATGCTCTTGCGATGGATGAGACAGATGTCATCCTGAAGGTATTCGCAAGGAGTGCAGCCATCCTTAGGCTCTCTCTGCACAGCTGTGTCCAGTTCTGAGCACTCGACTCCAGAAGAAGTTGGGGAGAGTCCAACAGAAAAATGATTGGTCGTCTGAGAAATGTGACCCAAGGTGAAAGACTGCGAAAACTGGAGCTGTTTAATTTAGAAAGGCACAGGCGTAGGGAAGGTCCAAGCCGTGTAAAGGGCAATAAGATATTCTCTGTGTCTGCGGGGTCTTGAGGAAGCAACAGAGGCAATCCAGATCAGACAGGAGGCAAAATTTCCTCCTAGTACAGGTGGGTCCACTCAGGAGCAGCTCAGGGTGACCTCTGTCAACAGCAGAGGACAGCTTAGAGACACTGTTCAAAAACTTACTGAAGATATCAGGTGTATTGTCTCTTTTAGGACAGGATTGGGTGAAATGAGGTCTTTAGGACTCTTTCTCTCCTGTTGATATGTGCTAGCCAGGCAAAAGAGTTGCCCTTCAGTCAGGTGGCCTCTGTCTTGCATGGTCTTCTGCTGCAAAAGTGTGATGGGGTAACACGCAAAGCAACCTACAAATGGAGCAGAAAGACCAAATGCGTGCATACGTATGCAACCTTCAGAGCTTCCCTGTGGCCACCCAATCTGGGTTCTTTGCTCACAACGGATATCTGGGACAGGGCCAGTGCTCGCCTGCCGTCTGTCTCCTGTGCTGATAATTAGATGCAATCCAAGCTTCCCTGCAGGAGAGCCCTGTCCCCATGGGGGAAGAAGCAAGGCTGCACAGATTAAGGAAGCTAATTAGAGGGGAAGAGAGCGTTGGTACTGAAGCCCCAACAGTAAACTCTGAAATCTAGATAAGGGAGCAGTATTTAATTATATACAATTAAAACACCGCATCTTAGCCCCCTGAGAACTGGCAGTCTTGGGTAGCCCTCGCAAAGGTGCTAATGAACAGATCTGAAGGCAGTGGTGGGCTAGGGGCTGTGCTTATTAAACTTCACCTGCGAAACACATCTGAAGAGAAGAGCTAGGAAAATTCCCTTGGACCACCGGCTCCTTGTATCTGTGTGGTGTCCTCCCTCTCCCAGAGCAGGTGATGGGAACCCAAAGCTCTGGCGCTGAAAGGGAGATTGCTCTGCTCTTCCATGCGCAGACTATTGCAGCCACCTGTGCAAGGAGGGGCCATCCTGAAAGCGTAGGGGAAATTGGAGAGGGTTTTAAATACTTGGCCTGAGAAAGAGAAACAGTCTTTGTGCCCTTCTCTCCCAATGCACAGGAGACAAAGCTCCTGCCCCTGTGCCTGCCAGCCAGGGGCCTCCTGGTACCTCCAGGGAGCACCATGCCAATGTTCTCCTTTGCTCCACAATCTTGCAAAGTTATCTTGGGTTATTTTCCCACAAGTTTGCTCTAGCCACTAAAGCAGCTACTTCCACTTCCTGCTCCTTTGCCACAGCACATATATAGCCCCTGACTTCTGATCCCTTAGCCTGCCCTCTCCAAGCCAGGAGGGCAGTCTGATTTCCCTGTTGCACTCTGTGCCAACTAAGCCAGCAAGCTTTGTGAAACTGCAGCAGTAGCTTTTATCCCATAGTCATTTCTGGGTGTTAATGTAGTAAAACCACGACAAGGGAAAGTTTGGATGGATTCATATCATCTGGCAGAGTAGAACTGCAGAACCAGCCTGAAGTTTTCCAAAATTCCTCTTCCTCAGCAACTTCAAACCCTTAAGGAAGGCTTTATTCAGTCTTGGGTACCAAAGGAGGTGATGCCTGGTTTATTTTGTAAATATAAAGTGCTAGAGGGCTTCTACCTCCTCAAGGCAGTAACTTTGAAAAGCACAAGGAAAGGGCTAGAGCTCCTTTTCCTGCATTCGTGTCTTGTGGTATTCCTCTTTTGCCTGGTCTTTGTCCCCACCTTCTTCTAGGTCCATGCGCAGAACCCCTGAGTCGCATCTGCAGTGTTGTCACAAACAGCTTCTCTCTAGTCATTCGACTGCTTAAAGTGTTACAAGACCTGAAAGCGATGCCAGTGCCGTTGAGGTTCGTTTTATTTGCCTGAGCCTTTCTGGTGATGTTTTCCTCTGCCGTGCCAAGAGCTAAAGCCTCAGGGGGTTCTTCACTCATTGTGTTTTAGGTGAAAATTAAATTTCTTGTTGAATCCCAGAGCTCCAAGAGTTGGGGTTTTAAGAAAAATGCTGACTAGCATCTGGAGTGCCCTGTCCGGCCCTTGGTGTGCCAGGGGAGAATTTGCTGTGCTTTGGGGGGAGCACTGCTCTCTGTTGTCAGTCCTGCAGAGCTGGAAGGGAAGGTGGGAGGCTTGAGTTGCTTCTCAGTTCAAATCTTCCTAGACCTAGTAGGAACGAGCACGTTGATCTCTTGCAAATATACAAACCAATTTCTACAAAGCGCTTGCTAATGAACCAAAACAGCAGTTTGTCCTTTCGGTGATTTGTGAGTAGTCAGTAAAAGACTCGACCTGGGGAGCTCGTTACGCTGCTGAAGTAGTGCGTTTTTAGTGAGGCTGCTGGGAAGCCGTTAGCTGCTGGCTGCGAGGCCGGGCGAGAGGTTTGGCAGCGCTGGGAGGAAACCTGTGAGAGGAGGTGTCTGTCGCCTCCGTGGGTGCGAGCACGGGGCTGGCTCGCCATGGGGGCAAGGCATCCGGGCCGTGCAGGTTGCGGGGTGAGAGGCAGTTTCCACCTGCGGGCACATTGATAGCATCCTGGGGTCTCCGGTCACAGGTGGGGAAATGGAGAGCGGAGCAGCAGCCTGCTTGGACACTTAGCCACGCGCATGGTATGAAGGCAGGGACCTTGTGGAAAAATGCAGTCGGACTCTCAGGGCTCAAAAACCAGGCACTTAATCCTATACATCAAAGGGAGTGTGGCACTGCTCAGCCACAGCTCTGCTTCACGGGCACAGCGCGTTTGTTGCCTTCAGCTATTGCACAGCTCAGCTACAAAGCTAATTCGCACCGTTGCCCTTTCCTCTTGGTGTGGGTAGACAGACTTACGCAGCAGCTGTAGCTATCTCCGAAAGGGATGCTTATATCTCAAGGTGCCCATATAGCTACGGGTTGCATATGCCTATGCCTCAGCAATCAGAGGAGGTGGCAGAGCAAACAGGGAAGTGCATGTATGGGGATGAGGTGGGATAAGGTAAAAGAGAGGTGAATGCATGATGAAAATTAGAAAGGGAGGAGTGGAAGGAAAAATGAAAGAGGGGCCAATATCACAATGGTTTGTATGAGTGCTTCCTCTCAGCTGCTGGTGAGCACTTCCAGAGCTGCAGCGTGCTCAGGGTCATGTTCAGAGTCCCATCAAAGCTTAGAGCAAGGTTGGGTTGCTCAAGTTTGCAACAGGAAAAAGCTGTTTGGCTCTTGCTACAGAATGAGTTTGACATCCATGCCTTAAATGCATTGAGCTGGTACTGCACAAGATGCAGCTTCAGCGTGCACGCAGGGAAAGCCCTGGCTTGGGACTGGGCAGCAAGGGTAAAAGCAATGAGGAAAAGAGAATTCTTCTGGCCTTGCCAAGAAAAATCGCTGCACCTGGGAAAGGGAGAACTAAATGGATCTGAATTTTCCTGCTATTGGTCAGCATTTTGGTGCCGAGGTAGTGACAGTCTGTGTAGATGGGTACATGCATGTGAGAGAGGGAAAGAAAAAAGGTTACGTGAAGAGCTCCATATTTTATATTGTGTTAATCCCTTCCCTCACAGCTAGAGCAGAGGTTTAAAATTCCTTTGCTGGACATGAGGGGAAATGTACTGATCTGTGTGAATGCTATTTAATTAGGGAAGAAAGCTTTACCTTTCAAGAAAGTGGCAACTGAATAAATTAGTTTGGAAGTCTGAAGAAATTAATTGAAGTTTGGAGTTGTGGGGTTTTTTTATTTATTTATTACTTCATAGAAAATTCAAGTTGCATTTTGAACCAAACTTTCCTTCATTAACTCTGGAAACTTAAGCAGGGAATGAGTTTCAGGCCAAGTGTTTCGAAAACCCCCTGCTAACAGCGACTGTGGCAGAAGGTGAAGCAACAGCACTTCAGCACCTCAGTTTCTCTGTGAAAGCCAGTTATGCTGAAAAGGTATATATCAAGCCAGGCAACTCGTGCAACAGCTCTTTGCAAGCAGGGATTTGCTTCTAGCACCCTAGTTACGTGATGGAAAATCCTGCAAAGAGGCACGTGGCAGTCGCAAAGCCACATACCAGCTTTGGGCCCAGAGCTCAGCGTGATGGTGATCTCCACCAGCAACCATGAGGAGTGGGGCACAGTGCCTGCCCTCCGGTGCTTGCCGAGGTACAGCACCCTTTGATTTAATGCATGAGTTTAATTCATTTATTTCTTCTTGAGCTTAGGCACATGTACTAATTAGAGGAGAACTGGAGAGCTGTGCTAGTGCATTTGAGCACGGGTAGCTTGAGGCTTGCATTTGGTCATTAAAAATGAAGTAAAATGATGTTCTCTTAGCACCAGTTATTGTGAGCAGGGGCCTTGATTTGGCAGCAGTTATCTCCCCAACACCACTGCACTAATGACTTCTAAACGCAGAAGGAACAGTGCGTCATTAACGCAACAGGGTGGTGTGAAGCCACCGTATGAAAAGGAGGGGCTGAGACAGACTAGTTTATGACGCGCTTGTAACAAACCTGGACTAACTGGCTGAGTTTAAGCCCTTGGGAGGCTGGAAGCCAAAACATTTGCTGACCCGTGAGGGGAAGCCCTTCCCACATGGACATCCTCCCGAGGATGGGGGCGTGCTGCAGGGTGAGCAAAGTGGGTCTGGAGACATGCCAGCACAAGCATCACTCTCTCCTGCTCCTCCCTGGGTTTCTCCATCAGTCCCATTACAAAACAGGGCACGCAGCCCCGGCGCTTACAGTGAGGGGGAACCAACGTAAGGATTTCTCTCCAGGTTTTGCCAGGAGAGGTAAAACCCTCCCAGGGAAACCCAGCTCGTGTCTCCTGAGCATCTTCTCTGCCCGCTGGTGGGTCCGAGCAGACCGGGTGACTTTCGAGTGAGGTTTTCTTCATTGCTCTGCTGGCTGCAGGCAGGTTTTGGTTGAGATGGAGGCCATCAATTTTTAAACGTAAATGATAGGCTGTAAAGAAAGGCTTCGTCTCACAGCTGGTCTAAACTACAAATACAACATGTATGTCAAAGCTGCTAGAGATGGCCTGTAAAGGTCATTTGGCTTACCTCCTTGTGTGACAGAGGTTGTACAGGCTTGTTCCTTGTCATTCCTACAACAGCTGGAACTGGGGAAATGTTTGATTGAGGGTTTTTCCCCACTGCATTTTCTCCTCTCCGTGAAAATGCGGAAAATTGGAAACTCCACAGAAGCATATCTGTTTTTCATTTAAAAACCTAAAGGAGGAGAAAACGTACAGATCTGGGTGGCGGGGGGGGGGTGAAGAGGTAGCTTGATTTTTAGGGAAGACACCTGGGACAAAATAAAATGTCACTCTTACCTACTTCAGTCCTCAATGACAGAACTGGAACTAGAACACTAACACTGAGTGACCTGCAGAGATTTGCTGTGCTGGGGAGGCCCCAGGCCGTGATGCTGCTGTAGGGGTGCAGTCACGTTGGTTGAGGTTCGGTTGGGAGGGAGGTGGAGGTTTGCTTGCCTACTGCGACTGTGGAAATGGTTCACATCTTTTGAGCTGCAGAACAAAATTACCTTCAATTTCTTCTCCTGTCTCTCTGTCCCCTGTAGCAGTGCTCTCCAAAGGTGGTTGCAATGCAGGCGTAAATAAAATTCAGCATGCACTGGGACTACACATACCTGAAGCCATAACGGAAACCTTAATGAGTTAAATCAGAGCTTGTATTATCTAATTTCTCATTGTGAACCAGTTTCTCACATCTCTGTAGATAATTGATGTGGTGGAGAATAGTTCTTGCCTTCTGGAAGCTGGCTGCCTTTTGAAATGCTCCCATCAGAGACATGTTTTTCAGGCTTATACTTCTTCTTTCTCATTATCTTGTCAATGGGAGCTTTCTTTGCACCGACTCCACTGAGTGGAGGAAGGAGAATGAATCGGCAGGTAACACAAGGCCATTTTGGTGTATGTGGGCACTGCGGTCCCAGGAGCAGCTCCTGCTGGGTGAAGGGAGAATAATTCCCCTTTCTGCCAGAGGAGTTGCAAGGTTGGCTGCAGCCTGGCAGAGGGAAGACGGCTCAGCCACGGCTGTGGCTGAAAATGCCTTGAACCAGGAGGGTTAATCATCTGGCCACTGCTCCTGTTGGTAGGCTCCACAGCCGCTCCTTCAGCGAAGGAGCTCTTTTCAAATCTCAAAGCAGACAAAGGCAGCGCATTTTTAAAGTCTAGAGGAGTGTAAAAGACTGCAGATAAACCTGAAGAGTTTTCCCCAGTAGCTAAACCCCTGGGTTAAATCTGTTGAAATGGTTGAGAGAAGATCCAACAAGTATTTGTAACACTCGGATTTCTACCGAGGATGCTCCACGCTCACCTGAAAGTGTGCAGACAGCTCTTGCCTGTCAGCTCAGGAGTGTAATCGGCTGGGTTGCAAAAGCATCAGACTGCGTGCAAACATCCCTGCTCTCTTTTGGGATTTGGTCCTTTTCCTTTCCAACCTTGTGGATGGTCACATCTAGCAGATGTGCCTTCCCTTTCAGATCTCTTCTTCCACATGTCCTATCCGGTGTTCGCAAGCACCAGGTGTTTGGTTGTGGCATGCAGGTTACCAGGTTTCTGAGGCACGCAGAACGAAGACTGACAGGAAAATGCCTCTGTAGCACATGAGGAAGCTGGGAAGGATCAGCAGGCATCAAGGTCTCTCCTGACCATACCTAGTCCTCCTCTGGGGTTGGAAAACCCCTTCTTCCCACAGAGACCTCGTATTGTCCCTGTTCTCACCCCAGCCTCCCCTCTGTCCCGCCACTCCAGTTTCCTCTCTCTGCTCGTCTTATGAGTGTCGTGGGCTCAGGGGAAGAAGGCTTGTACCCTGCCTCAAGCCTGGTGGGCCTGGGTCATCCTACCCCAAAAATGTGCTGTGGGTACCTACACAGGCATAATGCTGCTCGTTTGGCCTCGCAGGCTCCCTGCAGAGAGAACAGAGAGTCCGGTGGGCATAGTCCTCGGGTGTCAAAGATTAATAAATGAGCTGTGTTTTCCTGGGATGTAAATCAGGATGCCTCGCTGCCCCAGGATGTGCGGTGGTGCATGTGGGTGCCGCCTGCTGCTGCCGGCGGAATGAGCTCCTGCTGCGAAGGCCACCGGCACTGGTTAGAGAAGCCAAGTTCGCGCCGTGATACAGCCCACGTAATACCTACCAGCAAAAGCTACTGGGTTTTGTGTTTCCAACTGCAGTTCTCAAGCCTGCATCTTCTTACTTGCCACCACTGCAAAGAGGTGTGGTGTGTGTGACAGTGGTTTCCACCCTGGGAACTCACTGTTTGCTGTGGCGTTACTGCTGCTTTGGCACTGACTGAGACCAAAATTTGGTTGGTTGGTGGTTTTGTGACCATGCCCCGCTGAGAAATAGCATGAGTTACTGAAAGAGAAACAAAAGAGGGTTTGTATTTAAATAGAAATGGTTCTCGTGGTTTTGTCACCACATATGGCAGGGACATATGCAGAAATGAATTTGCTGCTGTTTGCCTAGTAACAATGAGCAGGTTGAGACAGTGATGTTAGATCTCACAAAAGGAAACATGAATTTTCTTTTCTAATCTCTATTTTTTAATTCAGGTGTTCACGGCTGTTTTCTTGAAACCGAGTTGCAATTAAGAAGTGGGGGCGGGCGGAAAGGCATTCGGCTGCCATGAAAAAGGAACAGGCAGCCCCAGCGGCACATGGGCTCGTCTGCCAGTCAGACGGCTTTAGGAGATGTCCTCTGCAGAGGCTGATCTCTTGGTGAGGACCAAGCCCTGTGAGCTCCCGCTCAAGGTTTACCTTGAGTTGGCGAACTCACTGGACCGGTTTGCAATTAATGTTACAGGTGAGCCGTTCGAAGCCCACATGGAGCAGACCGGGGGCAGGAATGCCAGCCCTTTGCTTTTGAGCACGAGGCCATCTTGGTGGTGGAGCGCATGTGCATGGCAGTGCCTTGGAGAAAGAAAGCACTTAATATCGCTGTTGATTCTTCAGGGTCTATGAACCTGTTCTTCCCTCCTGGAAGGAAAACCTGCAATGCTGGTTTTCAAGCCTGTGTTTTTGTGAGCATACGTCCCTACTCCGTGTCTCAGCTAAAAGGCAACGTCCCTGCCCTCCCAACCACACAGCAAAGCCAGAAATAGTCATTCTTCCAGCATTACACCGGACCCGAACGCTGGGAGAGAGGCAACAGTTTGCCAGCCGAAGAGGAAGGGAGGAGAGAGCTGACATCTGTGGTGTTAGGTTAGCAAACGCTCGGCTAAAAGCAGAGGAGGGTGACACGAAAACCCTGCTGTCCCAGCCAGGCTCCGCTTCGTTAATCCCCGGGCAGCGCAGAAGGACCTCGTGCCAGGCTGTGTCCCCCGCACGGGGAGGGGGGCACAGGCACCCCTGCGCTGTCGCTGCTGGCAGCTGCGGGAACAGGTGCGGCACATGAAGCACCTCTCTGGGTAAAGCTCTGCAGCTCCTTTCCTCCTGCCATGGAACGACATGGGGAGGGGGGATTCTTAAAAAAAAAAAAAAAAATTTTGAAATTTTAGTGGAATATGTGGACTTTTGCTATCAAAAGAACTTTATCACAAAGGGCAAGTTGTAGTCGCTACTAGTCTCTGAAGCAAAGCGTTTCAATGCCTTGTGATTTTCTTGGTCCGTTTTCATGCAGGAGTTGCTTTTGCTCTCATTTCTGCAAGCCTGAATATGAGTAAACACCATTGCCTTGTTCGCCAGCGGGCATCTTGTAAAAGACCCTGCCTCTGCGTGGCGGTGCTTTGCTTCTGGAGTGCAGCAGGTCACCCGGTGGCTTTGCAATAGTTAATCACAGAATCACAGAACTGTGTAACTCCGACCTGCTGTCGCAGGCACGCGAGGCTGGGGGACGTCCCTGCATTTCCAGCGTGTTGCGCCCTGCCGTACACGTGGCGGCGAGGGTGGCGTGCTGAGCCAGCCCGGGGAGAGCACGGCTCTTAACGCAACAGCGTGACAATCGTACTTCAAAGCCAATTGACGACACAGGCTTGTTAATTTTACAGAGGTTAATGGATCTCGCTGGGGCCACGTGCGCGAGGATGGCTAGGGACTTAGCATCTTTTTCTCCCCCGTATGTAGTTCTTTGACCATATATAGCCAAGGTATCGACTTACAGGCCTGGGGATTTCAGCTTTCTGTTTAGATTTTAGATGAAAGGCTGCAGTTGGAAGTGATTGTTATAAATATTTCCTGCTATCTGGTAGCAGGCTGACTTCAGTCCCTTCTAAGGAATTCACCATGATTACCCTTTGTAACAGCTGCACTGAAAACTCTGCTCCAGCCGAAGGCGGGCGAATGGCGGGTGCCCTCTGGCTGTGCCCCCTCCCCGTCCTGGGGGTCTCGCTCGGGGCCAAGCCACAGGCGCGGGCAGAGCCCTGCTCTCAGCCGGGGCACGGGGCGCTCTGTTGCTCTGCTGCTAGGGCAACGCGATGGATGATGTCACGCGCGCCGGCAACCTTCACAAGCCAAAGAAAGCGTGTGCAAAGACCATGGGGGATGTTTTTAGACTCTCTGCAAGCACAAAAAGAGGGGGAGCTGCTGTTCCCTTTGCAGGCTCAAACCTGGGCAGCTGCTTTCCCGCTCCGTGCTGGGTGCTGCTGGCCAGAGTATGGATACAGGGCTGATGGGGTGGCCAGGGCTGGCCCAGTTTGCAAGAGTTGGGGTTTGAAATGCAGATGAACCTCCTTTGCCAGTCCTGAGGCTTGCAAAGGAGATGGACGTGTTCAATAAAAAGGGCCACCGGCATCCTCTCACCAATGCTTATCAATATCTAAAGGGCAGGTGGCAAGAGGATGGGACCAGACTCTTTTCAGTGGTGACCAGTGACAGGACAAGAGGTAATGGGCACAAACTGGAACACGGGAAATTCCATCTGAACATGAGGAAAAACTTCTTTACTTTGAGGGTGCCAGAGCACTGGAAGAGGTGGTGGAGTCTCCGTCTCTGGAGACATTCAAAACCCACCCAGATGTGATCCTGTCCAACCTGCTCTGGGTGACCCTGCTCTGGCAGGGGTTGGACTAGATGATCTTCAGAGGTCCCTTCCAACCCCTGCCATTCTGTAATTCTGTGATCCTCCTGTGGTTTCTCCTGGTGTGGCCCCACAAGCAATGGGAGATGGGGCTGGATGCTCTCCACACTGCAGGAATCAGGGAATTCTTCACCTGGACTCCGCTTTCTGCTGGTCACCAGCAAAGAGCTCCCCATGCCTGGGAAGGAAGGGGGAGAAGGCACCATCCCACACACCATCCAGCTGTCCCTTCTGCACAGGGTAATATCTTGCCGTGAAAGCAGCCTGTGGAGGGCACGGGATGGACATTCCTAGAGGAAACTTTGTGCTGTTTCCATTTAGGGAAAAGTAAGGAATGCAGCAAGTGTTTGGGGCCATTGTGGCTCACCTAGAGAAGCCCCGGCGCTGGAATCTGAGTGGCTGCTTTCAGTCTCTGACGAGGTTTTTCCTTCAAATGCTCGGAGTATCAGGGAGGATGACAGCTGTCATCCTGCCCAGGACTCTGCCTTTTTCATTTTCCTCTTTCTCTCTCTCCCCTATCTTTAAAAAAATCTCTTCACCTATCAAAAACCCCACATCAAACCATCCAGAGCTGCCGCTCCATGCAGAAGGACTAAAAAAATAACCAAAACCAGCAAGATCAGGCAGAAATCCTGACTCCCAGGGCCTCTGGAAATTTGTGCCACAGAAATGCTGCACTGTTGTGCAATTTAGTGCCTCTGAAGAAGAATAAATCTGCTTTCAAAAAAATCCATCTGCATATTGCATATATTTATAGTTAGCTGCAAGCCTTTCCAGTGAGAACTTTTAGAATTTATTTTAAATTAAAGTGACTAGCGTGACATACCAGTACTTAGCCTTTTAACAAAAACATTTTAGTCGTATAAATACAGTTGCTATTATTAAACTCTAGGGAAAGCCAGCAAGCTGCTCCAAATAACATCTCTGTGGTTTGCCTGGCTGAGCTCTTCTGTTGATACCCAGAACAGAGGCATTTGAACACCTTGATGGAGGCCAGGGTTTCAATTTGTTTTCTGCTTCCCTCATGGCTGTGGAAGTTTGTTTAAAACTTTGTTTCCACTTTCTCTTTTTTTTTTCTTTCCCTCTTCCCCTTTTCCATTAGGTTATTCCTTACGCCTTTTTTCCTTTAAGCCTTTTAAATCTTTTTCCTCCCTCTCCCATCACCTAGGGAAGCCCAGTTCCCAGTGGCCTTCTCTCTGAAGGCAGCCAGAAACTTGTCTGAAAAATCAGTTACTGGGACACTCTTGAAGGGTGGCATAAGTTGCCGTCCGGGTTAGCAGAGAGCAGGGGTATTTCTGTGCATGGAAAAATGCCTGTAGGTGAGATTTTAAGAAATGTCTGTCTCTTTGTCCTGTCTGTATTTACACTTTTCAGAATGAGCGCGGGTTTTGATGTTCCAGAGTAAATAACGCCAAATGCAGTGCCAGCAGAGCTGGGGACAGGTTGTGACCTGTGGTCAGTCGCCTTTTGGGGACCTCCCTTGCAAAGAGCTCTCTCGAGGTGAGAAGCCAGGCGGCTGGTGACTGGGGTCAATCCCATCTCCTCCACGTTGGTCTTCACCCAGTTTGTTTCCAAACGAGAGCCGAGCAGCTTTTCCTCGTGCAGCCTTTAAGCCTGTGTGGCTGCCCAGAGAGGGAGGAGGCAATAAATCACTTCAGCTAAGGGCATGGGTCCATCCAGTCCCTTAATTAACGAGGGGCTTTCTCCTTATTTGTAACCTCCTTCCAAAGCAAATGAGTGTGACTGGTAATGAAAGGAAACATATGCAACAGTTTAAAAATAGATGTCTCAGGGCAGTGAGGAAAATCTTTGCCCTGCTGCGTGTGGCTGGAGCCAGCATCCAGCATCCCCTCTTTGCCTGAGACTCTGAATGGGAGCCACCTTGCACGGGGGCTGCTGCCCCAAAAGCGTCCCTCTCAGCTCCTGTCCTCCAGCACTGGCATCGTACAGGGAAAACCAGCCAGCTCCTGCTTGGGTTCCTGTGCTAGTCCAGCAGTGGCCGGCTGGGATTTATCCAGCCCAGCCTGGCCCTCCGCGCTGTGTAATGGTACTGCCTGTGCTTGGAGCCCCCCAGGACCAATCCTCTCGGTTCACGCAGGATGCTTCATACTCGGTGTGTTATCGGCTGCCCTCGGGCAGTTAACCATAGGGTGGGCTCCTGAGAGCACCCAGGTCACACCCGCGTTGTCTCTGCTGTCCGTCACCTCTTCTGCAACCCCGTCACCGTGTGGGCCACGTGCTTTTGTCCCCCTTCCCCAGCCTTTGAGGTGTTCTCCATCCTGTGCACCACCTCTCCAGTCCCTCTCTCCCAGCACCCACAGCAGCTTATTGCTTCACATGACGGAGCAGTATTTCCACATCCAGGGACCAAAAGCAGGACCCTGCCACGTCAGCACCTGATAACACTACATCCTGCCCAAAAGACTTTGTACAAGCCTAAAAATCCTGTAGATCTTGCTCTTGTAGGTGGGAAACAGAGGCACAGGGGTCTGGGACCAGCCTGCAGGAATCTCCTGGTGTGCATCATTGCTCCAGCTCCCTTGCCAGCTGGTGGGCTTTGGGGAGAGCTTTCCAAAATTCAGCATCCCACAGGTGGGACTGCATCTGCTGGCAGGAGAAAACCATCAGCCGTGTCCTGCCCACAGCCTCCTCCTGCCAGCTTCAATCGCCAAGCGTTTCTCGAGGGAAACCAACAGACCTTCGTGGGTTTTCTAATATGCTTTAGCTGTGGCTGGACTGAAAGGCTGGATTCAGCTCTCCGCACTGCGCTTCAAGCCTGAAGTAGAAGCTCATGGGTCTTGGGCATGGTTTGTTTGAAGTAATTCATTGAGGTTTTTTCATCTTGCTTGGCACCTGCTTCCACGTCAGCCAGTGTCTCTTAACGTGCATTATAAGGACAAAACCAGGGCAGCCGCTCGCGGCTTGGAGGTCCTGAGCTATGTATCCAAGAGACACGGGGCTTTCCGAAAACCTATGAGCGTTGATCTGCTGGCCCATTCCAGGGCACATCTGCATCAGGCAGGACAAGGCAGGATGCTGCACAGCAAAAACACAGGGTATAATTGGCCAAAACCAGTGTGGGTCCTTGGTGTCCCCTTGCAAAGCCATGATTTTCTGTCAATGACATGTGCTAGAAGTAGGAAAGTTTAAGATTTTAGCATTTATCTAAATCCAGCACGGGACATTGAGAGGTATCAGGAGGCTTCTGGAAACATAATATGTTTGCTTTGTCCTTATTCCAGGTTTTCTTTTCTGTTTTTCCCCCCCTTTCTTAATTCAGACAGTTTAAAGGACTGTGAGTATTATGCTCCAGAATTAAAAGCAGACAAACTTATTCAGTCATGCTCTGAAAATAGCCAGAAATTTGCAGTTATGGGGCAGCGATTCCCTCTGTACCCGTCTGACTTGGTCACTTTGGCACCTTTTACCTGTCCTGCCCCGAGCTGCTGCTTTCCACCCTGTGGAAGCTCCTGCTCCCCTGCTTCTCTTCTCGTCGTAAGAAACAGGGCCTGGCAATGCTGCTGCCAGAATGATTAGGGCAGTTTTGCATATAAACCATGAAAAAAGCAAACACTCAAGCAAGACGGGCGGGGCGGGGAGGGGGGGATCGTTTAATCCCTGTGACAATCACTTTATTGTTGTTTCTTTTTTAGCCCTGGAGGTTTTCTGATGGTTCAAGAGATAAAAAAGAAAGTCTTTCTGCTGTATCTGTAGTTTTTTTAGTAATCAGCCAAGTAATTGCATTGGTTGTAAACTGTGTGGTAATAAGCATGTGTCCAGCTGCGATGCAGAAAACAGAGCTAATCTGGCTGAGGGTGCCAAGCGATATGCAGTGCAGAAGTAATGATTATTAATAGAATGTGTTGACTTAGGCTGATAATGCCCCAGAGCTTTCGTTCTCCGTATCTCACCAGCGGTAAACGGACACTTGGTGCGGAAGACAAACACCTTGTAGCTAGGAAACTGCCTGTCCCTCGACATCCTGGAGGTGCTGTGACCTTAGAGACAGTGGTTCACGGGGTGGAGGCTTTGGGGTGGGCCTTCAACAGAGGGAACCCAAAATGCCAGGGCAGGGCATGGTGCCCTGTGTCTTACCGTTTTCTTTGCCCAAGGAATTACAGAGCTGTGTTTGGATGTGATAAATGCAGGCACAATGCACCGTGTGGGCAGCAGCGATGCAGGTTGTGTACGGGGAGGGCTCTCGTCTGAGTTAATTATTCCCAGAACCAGAAATAATTAGTGGTGAGCCCTATTTTTGGAAGCAAATGCACAATGGGCTGGAGAAATATTAAATGGGAAAAATTATTACATAGTCTGAAGAGCTGCTTGAAGAGGGGAAAAAGAAATTTAATTGAAAAAATACAAAACCTCACAGTGTTGAAATAAGAAAATGCTAGATTAATTCAGGAGAAATCCCTAAACCAACTCAAACCCTAGAATTTTCACCTTTTTTGCTTTCTGGCTCTTATTCCATCTTTCCAGACAGGACTATAGGTGACTGTTGCGTCACAGGGAGGGCTGGGGAAGAAATTCTTTACTTTCTTTCTTTCTTAAACTTTTCTCTTCTTCTACTCTTCATCTTTTCCTGAATTCCTTGCGTTTGTGGGAAGAAACCTCTGCTATGTCAAACGCAAAGTAAAATCATGGCTGTGGTAGCTTTGTAGCATTTCAGAATTTCATCAGCTTTAGAAAGTCTATTTAGCAAAAAGAAGTGAGAGCGCAGTTATTCCTTTTTTCCCCTCCATTTTTTGACAATTTTGAAAAATTAATGAAACGCTGGAAGGGAAGTCAAAGAAATGGGTAGGAAACAGCAACA
Organism: Rissa tridactyla; assembly: GCF_028500815.1. Lineage (NCBI taxonomy): Eukaryota > Metazoa > Chordata > Aves > Charadriiformes > Laridae > Rissa > Rissa tridactyla. The sequence goes on along the minus strand of NC_071468.1, from coordinate 18,467,914 downwards.
GCGAGGACTGAAAGAAATGGCAGGGAAATAGGTATTTCTTATTATATAATAATAAAAAAATCAGTAATAAAAGAAATATAATAATAATAATATGAAAATAGTCAGGAAAAGTGTGGTATTCAGACATTTAGTTTGGAGGATAGAGAGGGCTTGAAATTTTCAGTAAAGAATTGCAAGATAAGTTTTGTGGAGGAAAAAAATCTTTTAATGTGACATTTTTGGACAGCTCTGATAGTAGATATTATTCCTCTAAAGAAAATTGTGGACATTTAGAGGAAATGAAGACATTTTCCTTAAACCAGAGCAGCGAGTGGCCTCTGCTGAAATGCAGTGATTTACTCTGCTTTGTTTAAGGATCTGAGATCTCTTATATTCAAAAGAAAAACTGGGGAAAACTCCCACCATAAGGGCAATTGGTACTTCAGAGATGAAATTCAGAGGCGAAACTGTCGCAAGCAAAGGTATTTCTGACTGTAGGGCACTACTCACATCACATGAGCTGGTATTACACGTGATAAAACAAGCAGCTAAAATGTGAGCTATGGTATTTAGAAAACTGGTCTTATTGCAGAAAGTGGTGATTTTAAGGGGTTGTGCCAAACACCAGGATGCAACTTCCTATCATCAGAGCTCAGGAAATCCCAGCTGCAACTCAGGGCCATCGGCATCTTGTTTAGTGAAAGCTTTCCTAAGGATTTCTCTAGCGATCCACCTCGGCCTGGCTAAGGCCTCTGAGGAGCACGTTTCTTGGCAGCTGAGAGCTGTTTCTCATGAGCTTTCCTCTCTTCTCCCAGAGTGGGGAAAGCTGCAAACATGTTCATATGATGCAAAATGTCAGTGAAGAGCTTCCCCCAGATGGAAAGAGAAACAGGGGGTCTCTGTGCAGCCATGGACGACTCCAGCCCTGTCTGCCTCTTTCCAGGTTCCTACTTCTCTGCAGCCATAGGGTTGTCCCTCTCCGCCCACCAAATATTTAAATTGATATAGGTTAGATTGCTTAGGAGACTTGGGTCTCCTTTGACCCCAACATTAAGTTGTTATCAACTGCAGTGTCCCACTTTGTCTTGCGATTGGAGCTTCTTCCCCGTATTGTAGGGTGGACCTCCTCATAGCCATAACTTGGTTAGGGTTGGGATGAAGAGTTTACAAGAAGCTTTCCCCTCCACCTAGGGGAAGTTAGCTATAGCATAGACCTTGTACTCTGTTCTGCACGTTGCCGTGACAGGGACTGATCTGAATACCTCGTCCCCTCCTTTCATCTAGAGAAGAACAGCTTAAGATACTTCTGTAGGTGCCCCAGGCCAGACTGGCCCCTTCCTCCCGACTTGCTCAGCTATACCAATGGTGTCCATGGCACGGCAGCAAGTTGTGTAGGTGGCCCTCTGGCTCATGCTGGCCCAGCTCCAGACCACAGCAATGCCTGCAGACATACTGGTTATGCTGGAGAGAGCAGGCTTGTCTTACTTGCTTGAACTTGAGAGAAATGTCCTTCCTGAGGTCTTTCCAGGATGGGAAACCATCAGGGAATCACTTTTGCACTCTCCTTTCAGAGCTGAGAGCACGTGGATGTGCTGACACAGAGTGATATGTGAGCGATATGCAAGTGATAAATGTGACCCACACCTTCCTCCGGACCCGTCCAGCGTATCTGTGTGTGTTTCTCCCACCCCTAGAGAAACTTTTTTCATTGCAAGACTGGGTGGAACAGGGACCTTGGCAGCTGGGATCTCCCAAACCTTGTCTGTACGAGGTGGACAACACAAGCACAGACCCAGCACAAATGCCCAGGAGCCTCTTCCCTTTCGGGTATTTAACAAGAACTGACTAAAAACCTGTGCTTGGGACTACAGCACTAAATAGGTAGAACTACGGTTGTAATGCTTGGAGGAAGTGATTTTTTTGTTACTTAGATTCGTGAACAAGCCTCTTGGATCACAACACATGTGCCCATGGACAATGGAAATAAAAGATTGCCTGGGGAGCTGGTGAAAAAGTGCGCTCTTTTGAGAAACGTTCTCATTTGAGGATAGGTGATTGGTCAAGCATCCACGGACCTCTGTCATGAGAGGCCACAGGAAGAGGTATCATTGGTTTTCTCAAGTTGAAAACAACGAAAATTGCTTTTGTTGCCGAGCAAGTGGTTTGGATCTCATTTTCCCACTGCATATTGTACTTTGCAGACTAAAAAAGACATGAGAAATAGAAGTGACTGATTTTTCCATTCCTTAAGCTGCCTCCACGTGGGTTGATTGCTCAGGGGATTTCAAGGCAGACTGAAACACAGACAAATGCTGGCTGCATGTACGCTCTTAAATATTGCTGTGTTTTGAATTTTATTAGAAACTTGGCAGACTTTTGCTTGAGCTCTAACTTCCTTTTCTGCCTTCAGTTTATCAGCTGCCGTAATTTTAGATGCACAATCACAGTGCGCAACCGTTGAGCCCAGCGCGCGTGAGCGAGGGGAACACTCTAAGAACACGTCTGGTTAAAGTACTTGTCGTATTAGTAGCTGGCAGCCAGGGCAAATTAGACCCAAATTGGTACATTGCACAAGTGAGGAAACCCATTCTCCGGCATGCCTTGTGCTATCAATCCTGCTGTGCTTGGACAGGAAGCTTAACTGCCCAGGAAAAAGCCAGGATCTTCTCTGAATCATATTCTCAGAGTTCTGCCCAAAGACACCTTGGGTGCATATGTACTCAAGGGCATATATATTCAAGGGAGAAGATGTAATAAACCCGTACATCTGTCAGAAAGTAAATACAGCCTTGCGATCTTTCTGAGCTGACTGCAGCTAAATCCTGCCGATGAGCAGCCGTAATTCCCTGTGCGAGGCACCGAAGACAGATGTGCAAATCCTAGTTTAGCATGGGAAGCAGGTGTTTTTCCATTGCTCCAAAGAAGCCTTTGACTTGTGAAAGCAGTGCCCGTTATTTGGTTTTGCTGCAGCACGTCCCGTTCAGGGTCCAAAATGCAAGATGGCAGATGCTGCTGGATCTGGCCTTTTGAATTGGCCAATTAGGTATCACAAACCCTCGGGGATGTGGAAGACATGAGCAAGCTGTGGGGAACAGATGGGTGCAGAACTCTTGTGGAAGGAAATCAATCCCTTTGGAACAGCACCAGCCCTCAACACTTTGGTGACTTAAAGGCAGGAGAGAAAAAAAGCTGATTGATAACTGATGAAGCTATTAATGCGAGGGGATGGTTTCTTGAGCATGGTCCAGACCACAGCATGTTTGGGAGTCACTGCAGCTTGCCACCTGCAAGGGAGATATTTGTGGTCTCCATCAGCGCAAGAGGAGAAACTCCCTGTTTGCTTTTTGCGTCCCACACAAGCAGATCCCGTGCTGGCAGACTCTCCACTGGTGAGTGATGGAGACGCACCTCTCTGAAGCACCTTGATTTTCTATGGGAAAGATATTTTTGACTACCATAACTTCTGATGCTGCCAAGTCTCCTTGCCTTGAATTTCCTCCAGCACAGAGCAAGCCCTGGTGCCTGGCGAGTATGACCCAAGGAAATGCTGAAGACCAGGGTATGGCTGTGACTGGTTGGAGATGTTGTACTGGGCATCCCATCTGTTATTCTGAAGAGGTCCCGCGAGCTGGAAAGAGCACTGGTTATGGACTGTAGCAAAAGCTCATTTCTTTTGCAGTACTGAAATGGGGGTCTTAAGTGGAGCAAAAATCTGTGCCACACCTACCCGCCACTTGCACGAGGGCTGTAATATCTCAAGCCATCCACCTGGAGTAACCACCTCGGGGCTTGTTTGCCTCCATGAGAACAGGCAGTTCTGCTGACCCCGGGTCCATGCCGGCACCAGCCTCTTGATCAGGGTGAAGCCTTATGGGAGGACAATGTGGGTTTGCTCCTGGTTGGGCAGTTTCTGTGTTGGGCAGAGATTTCCCCTGGAGCCTGATTTCTCAATGGCCCTGGCAGCCCCCTCTGCCATACCTGAAGCAGCGAGTCAGAGGGGCCCACCTGTGTCCTCCTGTCCCCTGATCCTGATGGCAGGACATCTGGAAATATGTTTGCCTGCTGTTTTCTGCCTGTGCGTGCCAGTGCAAATGGAGATCGCTTCAGGGGCTGTGCTTCAGGGCCCTGCAGCCCAGACCTGTCGTGGGAGAAGGAAGGGCTTCGCGTGGCGTGGCTGCCGCAGCTCCCTGGAGCCATGGTTTTACCACACCGCAGAAGGAAGCACCAGGGAAATTAGCCAGGCTTCCAGTCAGTCTATCAAAACGCCCATGTCGTCCAGTCTCAAGGCAGGTGGAGCAATAACGAAGACAAAGTGGGGGAAGGCAGTCTGTACCCAGAGTGTTTTTAATAAGTGAAATTGAAAATAAATCACTGCAGACGCGGTGGCTCATGCCAGCTCTCGTTCATGCGCGTTCCCTCGCTCTGCTTTCCTTTCCCCCTGCTAATTGCTCTGCCGCAACGGATTATTATCCTGGTTTATTACCCAGCTGGTGGAAGCTGGGATAGTCTCCGAACCTGCCTTGGAGAGGAGCTACACTGGAACGAACCCGCCAACATCTTTTCCTGGGAGAATAAATTAGGAAATAAAGAAAACTGGAGAGCCTGACGTGTTTGATGTTGGATGGTGCAGGATTAGGCATATCTAACTGAGCAAACAGCGGAGCCCACAGCACTCCGGCATACTCGCGTGCCCCTGCCTCCCCGTCACTGCCTCAAAGCTGAAAGCCCATGGTCATAGTGCCAAAAGGCAGCCCCCCAGAAAGGGGGTCTCTGCAGCCTGCCCCTCCCTCCCTCCATTCCTGAGAAATTAAAGCAAGTTCTGGGAAAGCAGCCGGGCGCTGGAGACCTTGAGAGATGTGGCTCAGAATAGAAACTCTCCCTCGCCACAGCTCTCTTGGCAGCCGCCTTTCAGCCAGGAAGGGTCTGTTCCCCTCGCCTTGCTGACAAGTCACCAACTGTAGAGCGGGAGAAAGCAGGGATTGCACACAATTTTGGGGTTCTCAGGCGGAGGGGAACTGTTTGCACCTTGTTCTTTGCCATCAGAGATGCGGGTCCCTGTTTTGAAGCAGATGGATGATGGCAGCAAAGCGCAGACGTCTCATGGTCATGAGTCTGGAGGGAAGACTGGACTGGGCTGCTGTTGTGCCGTGCTTTGGGAAGCCAGCATGCTCCCTGGGTAGGGCTGGGTGTGCTCCTGGTCTCGCACCCCGTCAGCCTTTGCTGACGCAGCTGCACTTGGAAATGTCAGCTACGGCACAAGCTCTGCCCGGTCCTCTCCTGCTCCCCATGCTCCAGCAGGACCAGGCAGCCAGCTGCTGCAGGGGCTCCTACCTGCAACCACCCAGGAGCAATGGCAGCCCAGGATTTGAAAAAAAAACCCCAACGTTAACTATTTGATTGCTGTGGAGGGTTTTAAGTTATTTTTTTACCAGAAGCTCCCAGGCACTTCTATCCTCCTTCATAACAAACCCTTCTCCTCTAGCAACTAGGTGATTCACAGGGAAACAGTTTGTGGCATGGTGAAAACCAACCGTTTCAGGCTTAGAATCAGCTCGGGGTGATGCTGAAGCATCTAGAGCAAGAGGTGCTGGAACAGTGGGGCTGCCTTGAAATGTCACAGTCTGGAGAGCTCCACGTTGGGGCTGCTGGTGAAGTCTGCAGCCGAAAGCCTGCCTGCTGCTGCCCAGCCTGAGCCAAGTGAGCTTGCGGGGGGCCGAAGGATGTCGTCTACGCTACAGCGAGCAGCGGAGCGCTGTGTGAGAGACGGATGAGCTTCAGGCAACGGCTCTCCTTTGGGTGAGCTGGGACCCGCTGTCCCCACGCCTGAGGCATGACAGCAATGCCAAAGCCCAGCTGGGGCTTTCTCAGGCGGTGGCAGTGGTGCCACTGCACGTGGGGGTGTGGAGCGGAGGGTGGCTGGGGCGACTCTCCCTCGGCGCAGTGGACTGAAATGCAAGGCAGTGATCCGAAGCGTTTTGAAGACGTTGTCTCCTGATGTCTTTCCATTTGATGTGAACCCATCTCGCCTGGCAAGAGCCCAGAAGTGCATTGTCGCTTGGTAACAGCTATAGCGGGACTTGCCTTGCAGGGAGTGCGGGGCTGAGCCAGCTCATGCTCAGCTGGCCCCCCCCAGAGCCTCACGCCCGGGGATGGGAGCTGCTTGTCACGCAAAGAGGAAAGGAAGGGTGCCCGTGGGCACAGCAGAGCCTGGGCTTCATTGGAGAGCGAGCCTCACATGCATCCCAAACTCAGCACCCTCCAGGAATGCCCCAGCTCCCCTGGCAAGATCGACACACCTGTACCTTTTGCTGCAAGTGCAATTAATTAATTCAGGTTGCTTTGATGAGCAATATTTGGGGGTGGTTGCACTCCAAATGCTTGGTTTCTCTGTGTGACTCTGGAACCACAGATGCCATTTCCAGTAGGAAATCTTCCCCCTCGGTTGTCTCTTAGCCAGGTGCCGGTCTCAGACTGCAGGAATCTGCTTCTCCCCGGACAGGACCTTGTGATATGCCACCCCTGTGTGAGCAGAGGAATGGGGCTACTCGGCGTGAAGTCCCAGTGGCCTGTCAGTCCTGGGTGAATGCACACAGCTCACTCGCTGTGGGAGTGCTCTGCAAGGAGCCCTCTGCCTTTTGGCCACATCAGCCTCGCTGTGCATTTGCAGATGAACCTGCAAGGAAGCACGTGCCTGAGATGTAATGTATTCTGAACGCGTGTGCTGCATGTGCAGAAGTCTCCTTGTAGAGGAAACACTTCAAAGGTGCTGAGCCAAATCCCTCAGGAGAACAAGGCAAGTTCTTTGTTGGCTTGTCCGTGTCTTTGCATGATTTACGCAATTCAGAGCAGAGAGTAGGTTACTTGGGGACCTCTCATGAGAAGCCAGAATGGAGATAGCCTGGGGAGAAATCCTGGGAGAGTAGGGAAGCTGCAGCAGTAGGATGCCCCTGGGCAGACAGCCAGGCAGGCTCTGTCGAGGAAGCAGGGCTGGTGCGTTGGAGGTGGTGGCTGGATGGGGTCAGAGTAGTGGCTGCTTGTAGCTTCTGCACCTGGCAGTATGCAGGTTCACCATGGGTCTCCCTCACAGGTATTTTGTTCCCTGAATTTCAACAGTATTGCACAGAGCAGAAATCAGTGCAGCTTTATAAGGTGTAACTCCTTATACCCCCAGACAAACGTGGTTTTGAATTTGGGAACAGCTATCAGCCAGCATGTCCTGCTTCTTGAACATTTTACAGTTGTGTGTCTACTTAGGGCTTTGCACATCTGTGTATACCAAGTACTCCCCAGTTACAGAGATCAGGCATGCAGAATCACTCATCTCTTTCAGGAGTAAGTGAAAAATTTGCCTTGTGTTGCCTGGTTTTAGCAGCTATTCTCACCCTTTTATCCGAAGCCCCTGAGATGTGAGGAGCAGGAATGATTCCTTGCACGCTGCAGATGGGCTGCTGCGTTAAGGACAGAAATGAAACGATTCGTCTTGTGTGTAATCCAGAAGCTCAGCTGAGTTACTCATCAAGCCCTTTATAAACCCCTTTGTAGACTGCTGCTGCTGCTTATTACTTATGATATCTTACATTGTCTGGTGAGTTACAGTGTTTTGCCTGCTGCTTCTTCCATCACTTTGCACTCTTGGCTGCTTTAGTTTATCAGGCAGCTTCTGCTGACCCAGCACAACACAGCCCTGCCGATGAGCAGTGAGCAGTTTTGGGATGCATTTTGCAAACCACTGGGTATCTGGAAGCTAAAGGGTGCGGGCTTCCATCATATATACGTAGAAATTTTCAGCATGTTGGGATTTGGATAAGGAATTTTCCCCAGCTATATGTCTGTGTTTTGGGCCTAAGCACACACGCATTGGTCACGATGAGGCGCAGTCTCTGATCTGCAGGGTATTTGGATGCAGTAGGATTTTACGTGTATTTTCTGGAGCTGTGATTTCCATTTTCTCATCAACAAATATAAGTCTGTGCAGGAATGAAAAGCACTGAAGTGCTGGAGGAGAGTATGATGGAAGCTATATGGGAGAAGTGTTGATATGAAAGTATCAAACTTTGGCTCATCAAGGTGTGGTGAGGCTAAGGGTATCATCTAAGGGTAGGCCAATTCTGGGCTCCTCAGTTCAAGAAAGACAGGGAACTGCTGGAGAGAGTCCAGCAGAGGGCTACAAAGATGATGAGGGGACTGGAGCATCTCTCTGATGAGGAAAGGCTGAGAGACCTGTGTCTGTTCAGCCTGGAGAAGAGAAGGCTGAGAGGGGATCTCACCAATGCTTATCAGTATCTAAAGGGTGGGTGGCAAGAGGCTGGTGCCAGACTCTTTTCAGTGGTGCCTGGTGACAGGACAAGAGGTAATGGGCACAAACTGGAACATGGGAAATTCCATCTGAACATGAGGAAAAAATTCTTTACCTTGAGGGTGGCAGAGCACTGGAAGAGGCTGCCCGGAGAGGTTGTGGAGTCTCCTTCTCTGGAGGTATTCAAGACCTCCTGGATGCATTCCTGTGCCACCTGCTCTGGGTGACCCTGCTTTGGCAGGGAATTGGACTAGATGATCTCCAAAGGTCCCTTCCAACCCCTGCTGTTCCATGATTCTGTGATCTGAAAGTCTCCTACACCATGTGCCGGCTGTTTCTGCTATTTTTTTCTCTTTAGAAGTTGCCAGGAACTGCTCTGTGCAAGGGGAAAATATCACAGCTGCTTTCTTTAAAAAGTCATGCCTCCTAAACAGCTCCTGTGTCTGGGAGGCAGGCATTGAGGTCCTCCGAATGCATCAATATAAAACCCCCTCGAAGCCATCGCCATCATTTATGTCACAGACGTCTCGGTGGCGTTGGTGACCACGCTGGGAGACAAGCCGGCCCAGTGGCATAATCCGGGAGCCCACTCTTTGCTTCGGAAGATGACTCCTGCCATCAACATCTCCAAAATAAAGCACTCGGGACTTCCACAGGCATGGGGGGTGCATCCTGCCCGTGGTATGGTTTTGGACATGGTGGGGCTGGATTTGGGGCCACCGGCCACCGCCAGCACCTCCAGGAGGGAGCTGCCACCAGAGAAAGGGGCTGCCCCGGGCTCCCAGCAGCAGCACGAGGACGGCGGGCAGACAGGGTTAGCTTACCCTGGGTTTGCTGTAGGCTGCTACAAATATAACCAGAGTCTGCACTATTAACCAGTGAACAGAAATGTGCTTTTTTTCTTTCAAAGCAGCATTGCCAGGGGTTCGGTCTAAGGCTTTTGCAGGTATCTTTAGCTTTAACGGCTCTTGCATTTAATTGGCAACCCAGCGCTGTTGTGTAACCACTTGAAATGAGAGGGATTTCCAAAGAGATCTGGAGCTTTTCCCACCGTCTACAGCAAGAATCCCTCCCCGCAGCCCTGCAGTCCCGTCCCCCCGCACCCACATCCAGACCCCGGGAGAAACTCCCTGCGCTGGTACGCTGGGTTGCTCGAGCTCCCAGTCTAGCCTCCCTCTTGTCTTTTATTTGGTGATGTACAGTGTTGTCCCGTTTCAAAATGGCTTATTTTCCCCCTTCTTGCTTTCGCCTTGTTCAAAATCAGAAAGTACCGAGGGCAGGACAATGCCCGGGAGGGAAGGGCACCTCAGGACAAGCCCCGGGAGCTGGGGAGGGAGGACGCAGAGGGAAGCGGAGCGGTGAGCAGACCTGGTTTGCAGGCGGAGGCTGGGGGAAGAAGTCCAGCACAGCGCTGGCCAAAGGCAATGTGGCCAATCTGGCCACGGCCATGGGCCCCGCTGCACCCCCATGACCTACATACACCCGCACTGCCAGTGGATGTATTCCCAAACTTTTAAGGAGTTTGTTCCTCTTGGCCTTGCTGGGAAGAGCGAGGGAGGTTTTTTGGGGCCAAGCTCGGCATGTCTGCCTTGGAAAGAGCTCCTTAGCTGCACTTTTTGCTGTGTAAATAATAAATAGTACATTTAATATTAAACAGCCTGTGCACTTACCAGACCTTGTGGTGCACGTGAAACCTGGCAGACAAAGTGCATGATGGTAGCTTGTCTTTAAAGCCATGCAGGATTTCTAATGTGCCACCTTCCTTTTTTGTGGGGAGCAAAGTTTGCTCCCTTGTTTATCCCTTGGCTCTTCCAGCCACACCTCAGGGCATCCTCTCCTGTGCTGAGCACAGTCCTTGGTCCGTCCTGGAGTTCCTCTGCCTTGGCCATCCTGCCTCTTGCACCGCGGCCACCCACCTTTCCTCATCCCCCTGCAATGGAACCTCAGCTGCCCACATGGGCACAGCCCCAGGAGGACCATGGACATGGCGGGTGGAGAAAACCTGAGGGATTCGCTTGTAGCGAAAGAGCAGAAATGTGTGTGCAGAGTTTGGCGGAGCTGGGACAAGACTGCCTTCTGGCAGGGGACTCCGCAGGATGCACACCAAGGATGATGGAGCAAGTGAAAATTAGTCATTTGGGGAGGAAGGACTGTCGGGACAGTCCTGGTTAGCTCAAAGGGAGATGCTGGAAAGCCCGTCACCGGAGTAAGTGAAAACCCAACTGTACTCATCCCTCGGGAGAGATCCTGCATCAGCAGCAGGGAGCTCGTGTGTCCATGCATGGACACGTACATAGGTGAGATGGTGGCCAGCAGCGCCATGCAGTTGGTTTTTCCATCCCTGATTTCTGTGATTCAAGGGCCATCGATCATTTCGGAGAGCTAATCGCATTACGCCACAGCTTCAGGTGAATAAGGAGCAGGCCCGATCTCTGGGGATCTGGCACGCCACAAAGCAGGCATCCGTCTGCGCGAGCGTTATTGCGTTAGCGAAGCATTCCTGTTTGTATTGATACATGCTCTGCTCTCGCATTGCCGCTGACAAGCGGCGGCTGCGTGGAGTAACACGCAGCGGCGGTGAGGCGAGGCTGGGCAGCCTGATTAGATTTCTGTGTTTGTTTGTGTAAGATTCATGGGAGGGGAAAAAATCCAGACGAAGATGAAAAATGATGCTGCAGATAAAGGCTAGCAGTGAATACACAGAGCTGGCCTTTAATTCAGTCTTCATAGTCCGAAAGCAACGCACACACTCACGCAGGCAAAACCCAGGCTGCACATAATGGATTTTGAGAAAATGAGCCCTTGGCTCCCTCCTCCCAGCTTTACTTTTTAGAGAACGCCTTTCCTTCATTTTGGAAATGATTGCATTATCTCAAACTGCTTGTAAATCTTGTTAGCCAAGTAATATAGTTTGGACTAAATGTCTGTTCCTACACGGGGCCCAGGGGAATATGGAAAATAACCAATGCAACCCTATTGCAAACTCCCACCAGCTCTGTGAAGGAGACTCCTTTTTTCTGATTAACCTCAGTTCCTTTCCTTGGCGAGGCAGCGAGGGAAGCGGCAAGATTAATGAAAATTAGCTCTATTAAAGCCAGTGTTATTTTCTAGTTGTGTGTACAGCCTTGCCGCAAACCGAACTCATCACCAAATGCAGAATTAATCAAACTGGAGTGCAGGCACTTAGCTCCTGTGTGCGTGTATGTGTGCGTGCGCGTGTGTACACTAAGGTGCCGGCACCAGGCTCATTTGCAATTGAAAGGAGCGGAGAAACAGAGACAAGATGTTAATTTTCCTATTTATTATTTATGTAGTTGAGAGTTTGCACCCAGCGAAGCTCGCGGAGCTGTGACTGATGAGTTAATTGGACACCACACTGGCATTGCTGGAAGAAGCTGTGGAAACCCGGGGACAGAAATAGTAGCTGGGGCCGTAGGAGAGCGTGTCCAACGTGTGCTGACGTGCTCAGGGATGCAAAGCCATAGCTCCTGCTCCTGCTGATAGCTCCAAAGGAAAGGGACGTGTGGTTGTTGGTTTTATTTCCCAAAAGACTCCAGTGTAGGGTTAGAACTTGCATAAGGATCAAGATACCTTAGATTTAAACCTGTCTGAGCCCTAGCTTTGGGGGAACTGCTGGGGAGGTGCCAGAGGCAGGGCCATCTGCACTTCTGTACATCCCAGATGAGTGTCTTGGACTTTCAGCTCTGGCACCTTTCTCCTATCAGCTGCTGCCACCCCACCTTTCCCTGCTTTTCTGTCAGGGTTTTATGGGATGGGGAGGACTCTGCAGCCACTGGTAGCAATGATTTCTCTGCTTGTTCTTAGATGTGTGACTGTCCAGCTCATCTCGTCACATGCGCGTCTCTCTGCCTCCTCTCTCTCCATGCAAAACCCAGAGCCCTCTTTCTTTCTCAGTGCTGTCCCAGCTCTGACTTTCCCTTTACCGAACCCTTTCCCTTTCCCTTCACTGAACCATGCCCAGTCTCTCACCTTGGATCCTCCAGGGACCAGGGGACCTCCCCAGGCCCCACTAACTTACATGGGGATGTGTTACAGCCATTCTCCCTGCCCCAGTGCAGGGGTGGAACCAGGTCTTGGCCACGCATGATTCCCTTCACATGGCCAACGGGGAAGCGATTCCCATACCCCATTGCCGTGGCTGTTTGTCTCACAGGGGCAATGCAAGGTGAGTCAAGGGGCTTGGAAGCTTTCCCACTGACCCTTGGTGAAACGGCCCTGATGGGGGACAAGGAAGGAAAGCCCCCAGCCCCTCTGTGGTAGTGTTTGCCAGCTGCTTTGGGGCTGAAGACCTCTAAACATTTTCCATGAGATGCCTTTGGAAAAAAATCACAAACTTAAATTGTCTGAAAGCCAGTTTAGGTGTATTGGTGGTCAATGAGATGAAGAGAGGTCAAACAGGAAGAAATCAAGGATGTGCAAGTTCCCCCTTCCCTCCAGGCGTTGTCCACCTCTGGTGGGGAACCTGGATTTGGCACTGGAGGAGTGGTGGCTTGGCAGGACCAGGGGCCACTCACCTTCCCCTCCAGCTCTGGCTTGCATAAGTATTTTGTTTTCAGCAGCGCTGAAAAGCCCTTTGCCGGGGGTAAATGGCTGTGAGCAGCACCAGGCTGTACATCGCGAGCAGCCAGTGCACTGTCATAGAATGGTGTGGGTTGGAAGGGACCTTAAAGATCATCTAGTTCCAACCCCCCTGCCATGCCCACCTTCCAGTAGACTGTCCCACTGTCCCACCCGGCTGCCTCACCCCTGCCCATGGGAGCTGCAGATGGCAAAGATGAGCAGAAGGAAACATGTGCACTGGGGCTTTCAGGCTCAGGCATGGTTAGCAAAGCTATCTGTAAAGGTGAGCAATGTCCTCATCACATCAGGTGTGTGGTACCCCCCTCACTAACACAGGAAGACACCACATGCTGGTTCCATCACCTTTCACGGGTCCTCTGCGAGGTGGCCCCTAAGCCAGTTGCAGGCCAGGGGGTCATGGTGTAACCATGACGGATGACTGTACTGGTTCTCCCACAAACAAAGCACCTCACAGAGAGCCAGGGCAACCGCAGATCTCCTCCATCTGGTGAACCACACTGCCTGTGAAAACAAAGCAGCAACTGAAAACTGCATAGATCTTATCACTCTGCTCCTCTCTGAGTGTAAAGAGGCTGGAGGGGAGATCTGCAATGGAGATTTCCTGCAGGCACGTGCGCTCGAGCAGTCCCAGGAGAATGCTGGCACCCATCTTTTTGCATTGCCCACAGCAAATAGAAGAGGACCACAGATGGTGGCCCACCAGGGTTACCGATGTCAGGGCAGGGGCTGGGAACAGCATTAGGGCCTTTTTCCCCTTGGTGGGACCGTTGAAAGGGAGCTAGTAATCAACTCTAGTGACCAGCAGGCCTCTGTGCATGCCTTCGTCTGCTCCTGGCATCGCCTTGCCCAGGCCCTAGCTGCACTTTTTCAGTACCCGGCAAAACTCCATTTTGTTTCTGTGGGTGGGAAGTTCCGAGCCAGCTGCAGTCACTGTTGTTCTTGCTGGAGAGCACAGCCAGGACTTTGCAGCAAGGAGGTGGCCTGGTGGGCAGAGCCCCCAGAGCACCAACAGACGCAGTCCTGTGCCCGGTCCAGGCACCGAGCCACAGCAGGACCTCGGCAGAGTCACCCTGTTTCTGCGGTGCTGCTCCTCACCTGTCTGTCATCCCAGAGCCACTCCATATGAAGGCTTGCCGACGCTTCTGTAGCACAAGAGGAAAATACCAATGTATCCAAGGGCACGTGAAGCTAAGAAATGGAGCTATGTCACTCTGCAAACATCGCCCCCGCCATGGCGAGTGGTTTGCTTGGGCTTGGTCTTTGGATCCTGCCTTACAGCAGCCAGGAACTGAAGTTTCGTTCCCACTGAAAAGCCGAGCCCACCGTGGGGAGATCTTGTCCCTTTCTGTATCTCCACCACTGACGTGGAGCAGCTGCTTTGCTCGCATTTCCCCAGGGAGAGTCGCTTTCTGACTGAGCAACACCACCAGGGTCCCAGCGAGGAGAGAGGAAAAAGCCTTTTGCTCCCTGCAGCAAAGCGGTCCTGCCAGGGTAACCCAGCTGGAGAAGGGCATCACAGGCATGTAACTGGGTGGTCGGCTCCGGGCTCTGAACCTGCTGGAGAAGGGTGTGAGCAGGTTTAGAGAGCACTTTCCCATAGGAAAGGCCGGGAGGATGTGACCTCTGGGAGTGCACCCTGGGCTGCCTGCTTGCCCTCTGCGTCTTTCAGTAATTTCATTTCCAAACCCATCTCTTCCGACCAAAGCACGCAGCCGTGAAGCACAAGGTCGAGATGAGCCAAGCTAGGGAGGGAGGGTGGGGAAATAAAGCTGCTGTAGGATAAAAACAGCTGATGGATGAAATCCCATCCACTGGGAGCCTGGGGAAACCCTCCTCAGGGGGGTTATGTCGAGTCTTACGTGGTCCAGAGAAAACAGAGTTAAATTACTTCCCATACCCAGTCAATTCAACCCATTTTTCTGTCTGCAGACATAGCAAATTTTTTTGTTCATCTTACTTATTTGCATGCATTTACACATGTTTCAATAGCCATCTGGATTCCTCGGGCTTCTCTTAGCACAAATCGTGCTGTTGGCCATTCAGGTTAGATCAGCCTCTCCCAAATGAGCAGGAGGATGCCTCCCTATCCTGGGGTGAGCTTTCCAGACCTCAACCGGTCTGCAGCCTTTATCAGGCCCTTCGACAACCATACTGAAAAACAGGAATTGGAAGATACTGCAGTAATGGTCTCATTGGTGCTGGGCTGTGGTGTTGGTGTCCCTGACTCCCTGCCATAAGCCAGCATCTCCCTTGCCATGCACCCGTCCCAGGAGACACAGTGGTGTGGTGGGAATTCTGCACCATTTCCAGGGAACTGCTCTGGGGCTGTGAACCTTCCTCCAGCACCTTTGGACCAAAACTTTATTCCTAGTTTTTTGACCTCGACTGAATGAGAAAGCATATCGTTGATAAAAACACAGGGGGTTGCATGCCTTTTTGCTAAACTTTCATTTAAAGTAACTGTATGTTCCACCTAAACATCTGATTCCGTCTTTAATCATATTAATCTCCTGACCTCAAAAACACTTCGTCTGTTAGTGACACAATTTGGCGTGCTTTATGTGAGAATACAAAAATCCTTTTGTTTCTTTTAAAGCCGTTGCTTTTTCATTTCACCAAGAGATCACTTGTTCTTGTGTCAGGGAAGGATAAATGAGAAGTGTCAGGCAGACCTTTTATGTATTGCTTTATCTTTAAGCTAAACAAATCCACGGCATGCAGCCTGGCTTGCTATGGAAATCTCTGCACCCCTTTATCAGCTGTCACCCTGCTACTTGATGTTCTCCCTTCCTGAAGTGGAACGACAGAAACCGCGTATGTGCCCTCGCTGCAGATTTACTGAATGTCATCGCGCCGGTTTGATACTTTTTTTTTTTTTCAAGCTACTGTTTGTATGTCCAAGGGTTTCTTTTGTTTTTCTTGATGTCAGAGTGGAGTTCTTCACCAGGCTGACTGCTGCGAAGTCCTTTTCGCGAGCAGCTACAGCTGATTTACCATGCAGGGCATGTAGGAGTAGTTTGGGTTTTTTCCCATCGATGTGTGCGTTGCTTTGCATTAATTTCTTCAGACTTTGTCTTCCCACTCCCTCACCCTTCTCGGGTGCCTTTGAAGATTCCCACAATTCTCTCTGAGCTTGAGTCAAATATGCATATACATGTATATATGCATATTTGTATGTGTATACGTATGTGTATATATATATGGAGGGATGTGTGTGTGTTCATGGGCTTTTTTCTCAGACTGTTAAAGAATTTCCGAAGCCCTGTATATCCTCCCATGCAACTCTATGGCACCTCGCTCAGGAGCTTGCTCTCTTGAAAACTGGCCATTGATTCTTCCTCCCTGTTTTCCACTTCCGAGCTATTTTCAAGGCTGCAGCCTCTCTCAGATCTCTTATCTCTGGCCATCCTTTCATGAGGCCTGGACCAGGTTGAAGCCACCTGAACTATGCACGAGAACGCGCTGCGCAGAGCGCTCTGAGATGTTTATCCTCAAATTTCCTGCTCTGACACCAGACGCCTCCAGTTGATGGCTCACTCTCTCTCCAAATTTAATCTGGTTACTGCGTAAAGCCACTCTGTACACTGAAAAAGAAGAAAAAAAAAAAAAAAAAAGAGTTGGAAATTTTTTGTGCCACATGTGAACTGGGGGCAGGAGAGGAAGCCAAAATGTGGAAAGCCCGTTATTGCTCTGCCAGTAGAATAATGAGGCTGAGCAGATCCAGGGCTCAGAGCTGCATGGCCCCTTGTGGCTATCGGCCACCAGACCCACAGGGATGCACCAAAACTAGATGATCTTTAAGGTCCCTTCTAACCCCAACCATTCTATGATTCTATGAAACCCAAATAAGCGAGCACGCAATCAGACCTGTTTGCCCTGCAGCAACCCACCCAGGAGCGAAGAGCCAGCTTCTCGTGGGGTGGAAATCGGCACTGCGGGCTGACACCAGTGAAGTTGTCCATGGAGGGTCTGGGCCAGGCTCTGTTTCCCAGGTGGATCCACCACCGCAGATCCAGACAGCCTCTGTCAGCAGGGGAGGGAGGACAGCATCTTTAGGAATCCTCAAGGAGGCCACGAACAACATGAGCAAGTTTTACGGAAAGCAGTGGGGATGTCTGGCCATCCTATGTCCTGAAAGAAGATGAGTGGTAGCCCCTTTGGTGAACATGATGAGGGCTGCTGCATCGCTTGCCTTGTAGCCTTTCAGCTTTAGACACACTTTGTAAGGAGCCAGCCAGAGTCTTTAATCTTATGAAGTTTTCAAAAAAAACTTAAGCTAACTTCATGTTGAGTAAGTCCCTTTGGGACAAATTACCCAATGACAAGCCAAGGGGGGAGTGTTTTGCTCTAGCAAGGTCTGGTGTCTCATTCAGCATGAGGACCTGCTCTCTTAATAGTTTTATATATAAAATTCTGGTTCATCATGCTGGGAGAAATGGAGTGTATCATGCATGCTGTTACTGAGCTGTTGTGAAACAATGTTAAATAGTATAGAGGGGAAAGAGAACATAAAAACAGACTATATGGGTTTTTTTTTTATCCCAGAGCAACGTTGCAATGTGTGTGTTGGGGGTGGAATTCCGAATTCTCACATTTCGGTAAAGTCACGTTTCCCCTCAAACTGGGAAACCAATCCCAACAAAAAAAAAAAGCACGAGGTGCCCTGCGAACCCTTCACTTTGCGAGCAGAAATGCCGACAGCAAGCTCAAGTGAGCGGTCCCCGTCCAGCGGCGTCCTGAAACAATACAGGAGGGGGCCGGTGCAGGCTGCAGACAAACAAAGCCTGGGGACAGCTCTGCCATGTAACACGATGCTGCCCCACGCACCCTCCAGCCCTGCCTGCCAGAGCTGTATTTGCTTTCTCCGTTGGGTGCAGGCATCTTTCCACCACTCCCACAGGTCCCTGCCTCAGCCAGCCTAAAAAGAATGCAAAAACCCTCCTGGGGCTCCTGTTCTGCCTTTCTCTCATGGGTACAAAAGCCACGCTGCTTTGCAGGGCCACGGGGATTTTGCCTTTGAGAGGTGACTAAAGACTCCTGGCTTAGATCCAAAGTATATATAAACCCTCTCTTATCAGGGCAAAGCCCCAAGGCTGTGTTTTTCAGAGGATGGTGGAGGCAGTGCTGGTTTGTGCTAGCATGTGGTCTGGTTCTTTGTGTTTTTCTTGCTGGTTTGGGAGCTGAACCAA
This sequence comes from Rissa tridactyla, assembly GCF_028500815.1. Lineage (NCBI taxonomy): Eukaryota > Metazoa > Chordata > Aves > Charadriiformes > Laridae > Rissa > Rissa tridactyla. The sequence continues at coordinate 18,449,848 of NC_071468.1, read as the reverse complement.
TTCGAGAGTTTAAATGGCTTTGAAGCCTGGCTTTTCATGAGTTGCCATCAAAATATAGGTTGTATGCGTATACATTCTTCTAGTGGCTGCGTTGAGTGCTTATGGTTGTGTTAGTGCCCTGAGCAGGGGGACTCAATTAATCTTGGTCAACATCACTGGGTGAATTTACTGAGGTCCATTCATTTTTTCCTCATCCTGCCAATTTTTCCAGCTGGGAAAGTGATGAAAGGCCACGTCTGCTCCCACAAGACCAGGAGAATAAGGAGAAATATGGTTGTTCCTGGAGCGGTGTCTCACAAGGCTGCTGCTTCAGTGAGGTTTAGGCAAAAGTGAGTCCTGGCATGTGACAGCCCTGATCGTGGGAAAATGAGGGTGGAAAATCCAGCTCACGGTGAAGGGTCCTTCCCCTGCATGATGCTGTGCCTCCTGCATGTTGGCACCTCCACGGGGGAGGTAACGCTCCCACCTCTTTGCCCAAGCACTATAAATGGCTCTGCAAAACTGTGGGGGAATTCTTCATCTGCCCTCGGGAGTCCTGGCCTGACCATGTCGGGGAGCAAGACCGAGTCCCTGACCCGTACTTGGCTTTTCTTTTACTGGCAGTGGGGCAGTGGGGTTGCTAACACCAACATTAACACTTGGAAGTCTCCTGTGGTTTAAGATCTGAGACCTGTGGTCTGAATTGCACTGAAATGAAGGCCAGTTTAAAGGGGAGAACTTGGCGAAGATCCTGATGTGCCTCTGTGTTTGTCTGTGTGCACATGCAAAAAACAAGTACAAAAAAACCCACTTGGGTATGATTCATGCAAATATTGTGTGGGGGAATCATTTTCTACCAGGGAGATAATTGCTAATTACATGAGTGTGAAGCAATTTGATTTGCAAAGTTTTGTTCTTTGCAGCCTGAGAAACCTAATTTTGCAGGAGCTGAGGTTATGGGTATTTAGGCAACGGAGGTATTATTGTTTCTGTCAGAGCCCCGAGTTTAAGTTTTCAGGAAAGCTGCTGCCCTTTAAAATAACTTCGCTTTATTTATTAGCTCAAAACTTTCCCAGAGCAAATGACAAATAAAGCCTGTGGTATTTTTCCAGGGCTTATTTTGAGATAAAAGCTATCTGGTATAAAGGGTTCCTCTGGCAGCGGGACAAGACGACCATAAATCAGCGTCAAGGGGCAGGGAGAGCTGCCTGACGGATGCAGGATGTGCTAGAGGGGTTTCTCCGCTACGGATGATCTGGGGTGAGAGCTGCTCAGGCCAACACGGCATGGAGGTGAGGGAAGCTCCTTCCCACCTTCGCTGCGGTCAGGCGGGGGGCGGAGTGCTGTGGGGCTCACCCCAGCTCCTGCCCCGCTAGCCATGGGGATTTTCTCCCCGCTGCACCACCAGGACTCGGTGGAGAAAACGGAGGAGCAGCACGGGAAATAACCTCCCTCCTGTGCTCTCCCGTCCCCTCCGTGGTGGCTTCTGCATCAGCAGAGTGTCAGCCTGGCCGCGGGGCCACGGCACAGCGGTGGCATGTCCCCGTTCTGTGGCGGTGGGGAGGGGGAGGGGACCAAGAGCTGTCGAGGATGATGCCGGCATGCCATCACTAAACGAAGCCTTCCTGCTGAACGTGGTGGCAGCAGGAGTATCTTGGCTACTCCGGTCCGTGGAGCTGCTAATTAAGAATAATGAGCTCAAGCGAATGCGGCGGTTTTCTGTGTGCCTCTCTATAGAGAAATCATCCTCCCCTTATGAGTCCTTTAGTCCTCGCAGCTGGTACGTAGCCCGAGCCCCTTTAATTTCTCCAGACAGCGCTGAAATGTCCTGGGGTGGCTCCCGGCAGGTTTTGTTCAGGAAGGAAGAGATGGAGAGGGCTTGGGTTGCGAGAGCCGAGGGAAACTGAATGAATCATTAAAAGCAAGATAAGAACCTAAAAGCCTCCACCAAATGCCCTTATTAGTGTTGATTTGATTGTTTATGCCACTTGACAGGGATGAAACCAGAGGCAGATGCAACAACTAAGTATTGGGTCACTGCAGTGCCCTGCCCACGGTGCCTGGCCTTTGCTGGAGACCTCCCTTGCGCATCCAGACACAAGGTTACGTGTTCGGGAGAACAATTCGGCTTTCCCCTGGGGTGCTGGCTCCTGGAGGCCAGGCAGGATGTGTGGCCACCCAGCCATCTGCGGCCGGATGCCCTGCGCAGCTTCTCGCAGAAAAGGAGAGCTGCGCTAGCATGTCTCGGGGGCGGCCTCCTTCAGCAATGGAAGCGGCGAGCTCGCCCACCGCTGATGTCCGCTGGGCTGGGGGCCTCCTGCTGAGGGCCAGCAGCTGGGGGAGTCGTGGCTGTTCCCCAGAGTCTCCAAGCGGGGGCCTGGGGACACTTGCCTGCTGCCCCTCCTGTGCCCTGCAGGCTTTTTCCTGGCAGCCAAGGAGAGGAGGTAGAAGCAGCAGCTTTTAAAACATTAGGGAGAACACTAGGAGAAAAGAGGAGCAGAAACCAAGCTGCTTACCCTAGGGTGGAGATGGTCGTGCTCTGGAGCCAGCCGTCACGGGTTGGGGGGAGTGGGGTTTTGGCAGTCTGGTGGGGACGAGTGGAGGGGGGGACCTCTCCCACCCCAAGGACTCATGCACGCCATCCCCATCAGTTCCCCACCAGCTCTACGCAGGTAGCAGCAGCTCCCTGTATCACAGAAAGCTGGTAAAGATTGCAAGGCACTCAAATACCATGGCAAAAGTGATGAATGTGGACAATTTCAAGCAGATTATGTCTGCTAGATAAGCTGTCGGTACCTGGAAGACACACTGCAGCTGCTGTGCAGGAGCAGAAGACCTTTCCTTCTCCCACTGCTCCCAAGGAGGCAGCTGTGGGTCTTCTGGCCCAGCTTAATGTAAAGAGTTGATTTTAGGTGCAGTTGAGCATTCAGAGCAGTGGTTTTCAGTGCATACTGATCCAAGCCTGGAGATGCTCCAATGTGGAGCAACGCTATCCTTGCTTTGGTGCTTTGTGGTTGCAATCAGAGAATTGAAAGCCTGGCCACCAGCTCGCCCATGAGCAGCTCACCAGAGGGATGTGTCTGAAGCTGCATTGGGAGGGAGCTCTGAGGGTGCTGAGGTTTGTCCTGACCCCTGCAGAAGACCGGTGGTGGCTGCATCTCATGTCTCCTCTCCGTATAACAGCATTGCTCCATCTCACAGTAAAAACATGGAGGGGTTTTAGTTAAAGGCCAAGCGCCCACCGTGACATCTTCTGGGAAGCTCAGTTCGCAGGGGGTTTGTGAGCATCTCTGCAACCTGCAGAGGTATCGCTCTTGAGGCTGGAGGGGATCAGGTGCTGGAAGCTGGGGAGCTCTCAGAGGAGCAAAGGGGCGCCTTTTTTGGCATAGGTCTTTGGTATGTCCTGCATCTTGCTGTCAATGGCACATTGAACACTGGCAAACCGTATCGCCATCCAAGCCAAATCCATCACCGGTAGCATTGCGAGTGAGTTGCAGTATAATTTCTATCAGGTCTTTCCGCTTCTTAGCTGCCTCGGGTGGATGGGCTGGCTGCTGAGTTAGCCATTTGCTTGCAGCCTCTCAGGATAACTGCAGTTAGCTGCACGTGGATTTTGCCCCCGCTGCAAGCACATGCCTGTTTCTTTGGCTTCAAGGACTGAGCTCCAAGTGCTTTTCATAGCATTGTTCTCGGCTGTGCGCCTCCTCCCATCTTCGGAGCGGGCCACGTTTCCCAAGGATAAAAGGCCAGAGCTAACCAGGCTGAACTTAGAACTGCCGTGTTTATGAAGCACGGTTGATCTGGATTTAGATCAGCAGAGTTCAGCTCACAGCACAAAAATAGACGAAATTCTTTCAAGGCATCGTTTAAATGCTAGCAGCTCTTTAAAAGGCAGCTCTTTCAGTCTGTCATCCTAACTTCCTTCCTGAAATGCTGCTTGTTGCACAGAACGGGCCCCGTTTTCTCCCAGTCCTGCAGCCGAGGTCTGCAGCTATGCCGGCTTTTGGAGCTGTCGCTGTGGTAGGGTCTCGTGGGGTTTTCTCACCCCCCAGCGCGAGTGTGATGGTCTCACTGGGAGCGCAGGGCCCAGGGACGTTTCTCTTCTCTGAGCAGAGGAGCCCTCTGTTCAGGTGGATCCTTGGCAAGGCAGGGCGGTGGCTTTCCAGTCTTCAAACGCATCAGAGTCCAGTCGCGTTGCTTCCCCCAGCAAATATCTTACTGGGAGCTGGCTGTGCACGCTTCTGAGGACGTGTAGCTACAGCCCGCCACGGCAAGGGGCTGCAGGAGGCAGAAACTTTCCAGGGGAGCCAGCTCTCCCACTCGGTGCAGGAGTGTACGCTCAGGCAGCCCCGGTGCTGCAAGGAACTTCTGGGTCGGAGCACCTTCTTACATTTGAAGAAAAATATAGCTTTTCCCATAGCCCCCAGGCTTGAGGAGCCCAGACCTTTGTGAGAGCATCAGCTGGCACAGCACGGAGCCCGGCAAACAAGCGCTCGCTGCAGCACCATGCGTTAGGAACGGGACCCTGCACGACCTGGGCAGCATCCTGCGCTGAGCACCGTTGCTTTTGACTTGTGAGGGACCATGGGTGACCTCTAAGGGGGCTGTGAAGATTACTCCACAAGGCCAGGGAGCTCGAATCTGTTACCCTCCTGGTCAAAAAGTTGATTGAAGTTTGAAGCTTCTGCCTTAGAGGAAAAGAGAAAATGCGGTATCAGCTGCTAACGTTGCACGAGAGGCCATCAGCAGGTCCAAGGGCCTTAAAGCTTTGTCATCCTGCATTGGAGGGTTCAAGATGTTTTGTTGGACCTCCCCTGATGCAAAGAGAGATATAAGATCCATTGACGTTAACGGTGTGCCAGCCGTGATCAGTAAACGCCTGGATATTGACAGCAAGAGCTGGTCGCCTTGAATTAACAGCAGTTTTAAGGTTTAAAGGTCCTTCTCTGCCCGGACTCAGCTGCCCCTGGAGCTCTCGCAGCTGCGGTGATGAGAGCCTTGCTTTGAGCCTTGCTTCCCTCATCTCTGAGGCATTGCCTGCTCCATTTTTCTTGCTCTCCTTTTTTCCCTTTTTCCTTTTTTTTTCTTTTTTTTTTTCTTTTTTTTATTTTCGCTCCTGCCCTGTGCATTTTTAATCACATCTCAGGGCAGCTGCAGCATCCTGGCTTACTGCAGTTGCATGTCTGCGTATTGTCCACGCTTGCTCTCCTCACAGCTGAAGAAGCTTTTCAAAATAAAAAATCCCTCCCTCGCAAGCACCACACAGATGAAATATGCATTCCTTGGTAAAATATTAAAACAAATCTCTTCCACACAGGCACAGCCCATGAAGATGGCTTTAAAACACACAGGGAGGCACAGATGCAATATGTACAATCTTGAGCAAGGCAATTTATAATCTGCCTGAGCTCCCTGACACTGTTTGAGCAGTTTTTTCTGGAGTGTATCAGAACAAATTAATCAACATTTTCCTTCCTAACTATATGCAAATGGACTTCTAAAATTTCTGGCTGTAGGTTGTAGTGCTGATTGCTCACTGGGCTCATCCGAGCCGCTTGGATTTGATAAGCAGAAGAAAGCACCAGGCACTTGAGTGAATTTCTAAAGCAAACTGACCAGCCCCTTTCCCCTTCTGCAATTATTAAAGGTCAGCACAAAATGAACCAAGGAGGCAGAGGGATCTGGTTGCCTTTCACTTTGATGCTGGGATCTTGTTTCTCTTCCTTGAATTGGGGGCGGGGGGGAGGAATAGGAGTGAACTACCCCGTCTCCGCTTGTACCCCTGCGTGTCTGCCCTGGGCACAGTGCAGGCCGCGGGCCGGGGCTGGGAGCCGGGGCTGGGAGCCCTGTCTACGGGGGCTGGCGAGGGGTTTCATACACCACTGCTTTCTGCTCTCTGCTCATCTGCAGCTCCATGAACCTTCCTGTTAAAAGAGGTATCCATGCAGTGTATAAAAGACGCCACTCCACTTGCTCATGAACTCAGCTACCGTGTGCTTATGGCAAAACACAGCTCCATGCGCCTGCCAAAAGAGTTACTTTTGTTGTTGTGATTTACTTAAAAAAAAAACAAAAAAAAAAAACACAGGATAATAACAACTGTCCAAAAAATATGTCAACTTTTATCTCCAGGCTCTTCTGGAGCTTGAGAGAGTCCCTCTTGCCATGGTGCTGGCTTGCTCCTTGCCTTAACACTGACCCCTTGGGTATTTCACCTCTGCATCACCTGCAATGGCGAGTGCAGCAGCGCAGCAGGGACCGCAGCAAGGTCGTGGCTTTTCCTGGCAGCGTGGTTTGGAAAGGTGTTCTCCGAGCCCCTGCCACCGCATGGGTGTGCATAGCTTCCCAGGGAGTTCCTCCGCGTGTTTCCTGCTGAAGCTGAGCGACGCTTGAGTTTCCGTGTGTGTCTGTGTGATAGATGCAGCAGGGAGAAGCAGAGGAGAAGAGGGGTGGGAGGGGAGCAGGAAGCTCCCCAGGGACGCCCAAAGCATTTCTGTGCATCCCTTGTGCTGCCTCGTCTTGCAGGGTACTTGTGACCCATGCTTGTACAGGGGCTTTGTTGGTGGCCTGCAGTCTGACAATACTTTTGCCAACACCAGCCAAGCGTCACTGTGGATGTGCCGAAGTGGTTTAGCATTGGGAAATGACTGTTTACTGCAACGCAACCAGGTTGCAGGAAAACCAAAACTGTTTTCCACGTTTCAGGATCCACGTTTTAGGAATCTGTTTGCTAAACTGTAAGACATGCTGTGTACCCTGCTGGCTCGCCCTGACCAGGTGGAGCTGGTGAGCTCCAACATCTCATCTGGAGGCCAGAAACGCACAAAGCTGTGAGGAGGCAGCTCTCTCACAAACCAGGTCTGAAGCCAGAGCAGACCTGGGTTGTGACTGTCACATCACATCAGTGCTCCTGCAGGCAGAGAGGGGCTGAGATTGCTCTGCAGCAGGTGACACCACCTGCGCACGCCCCTGGGACCAGAGGTTGCAGAAGTCCTGGTGTAGCTGCAAAGCTTTCGGCACAAAGCAAGCTGCTTTACAGAGGTTCAGAGCTGCTGATCACTCCTGGAGAAAATCAGCTCCTGCGCGTACAGCGCACATGTTGCACATGGTAAATCCCTGCTCCACAGCTTCTCCCACACCTCTCATGCTCTTACCATCCAGCTACACATTTGTTAGCGTTTCTTGCAGATAAGGCCTCTGGGTGCTCCAGCAAATGGTCCTGCACCATTTGAACCTGGCATGCATGGCCTGCAGACCTCAACGTTGTTTATGGAAAGCGAAGCATGAGCGGAAGAGCTGTGTTAAGGCAGAAGGGACCTGCCAAACCTTGGGCATCAGCCCCGTACACAGGAGGGATGGGAGAAATAAATGTGTTACGGCTGTGGAGTGCGGTGCAGCTGGCTCATAGCCTCACAGGAGGGTGTGGGGAGGGCTTCCCACCATCATTGAATCCTCAGTTTCATTGACTTCACTGGAGCAGACACTGGCAGCATTCTCCCTTTTACCTTCGCCTTGGGAATTGCCACTTCAAAAGGTGCTACTGAGGGCTGTGAAGTGCGGTGTCCAAGGCGCTTGTTCCAAACAACCCAGGGGGATAACAAAAGTCCATCCTCCCCATTCAGTAACGGCAGCAGAGGCTGACCCTTCTGCTTGCCTGGGCAGGACAGTTTTGGCACAGGCTTCAGGAGGACCGGGATTTCTCCGTCTGCCCTTGGGAGCATGAAGATGGTGCAGTAAAAAGTCCTGGGCACTTGCCCATGGTGCTGCTGGCACCCCTGCAGCCCACTGGGAATGGCAGGGATGGAAGTCCGGCACTCACTGCACAGGCAGAGGGAGCAGAGACATGGTTCAGGGGCTGCTGAGAGTCCTGAGAACTCCTGAGCAGTACTGGGAGGACATCGGGCATTGGCATGCCTCTATGGAGCCAGCTGGGCAGCTGTGGTCTTCAAGCTGTGAGCAGAGGGATTTCAGAAGCGCTGAGTGGTACTACCCCCTGAAACCCATCTCCCTGCACTTGGGACTTCCAAGATCCCTGTGCCCGAGCTCTGCGATGACTGGGAGAACCGAGAGGTTGAGCAATTTGGTGAATTATTTATCCGTTATTCATTTACCCGATGTGCACATAATGCTGTGCAGCAAGTGAGCAAGCGCAAAATTAAAAACCAAAATGATGGATGCTGCCTTATGAAGGGCTCTTCATCCCACTCTTGAGACTCATTCAGCTTTAAATATTGATGGCGGATCGCCTGTTGGCAAACAAATATTGTGTAAATCTGTCCCTCTCAGCTCGCTGCCCCTGTTCAGGAGGCAGAGGGTTTGTGCAGTTGCAGCCACATGGGCTGAGACGTGCGGTCTGTGCTGCCTGGGGGGTGGGGAAGGGGGGCTCCGAGTCCCTTTAATTACCTCCTGAAGCTAGCAATTAATCTGTGCTTGAGTAGTTACCTATCTGGCGATACAGCATCAGCTAGCTGCAGTCTTTAATATGCCGATCCTCACAGCATCCCTAAGAAGCATGGGAAGTCTCAGCGGGGACTGCAGCAGGTCCTGTAATCGCAGGGCTCTTGTTACGTCTGTGTTACTGCTTGGAGAACTGGTGGCTCCGGTTGCAGTTATTTGACTTCAAAACCTGCCAGGCGCATATTCATGTGGAGGATTAGTTTAAAAAAAAAAAATGCAAATCAAGAGATCCCTGCTGAGAAAGGTGGTGCGATGTCAGAATAGCCTGGGGAGTCACTGGGGTGAGGAACTAGCACAGTGAGAAGCATCTTCCCAAGCTGGCACGGTCTCTTCCCTACTGCCCAGGCCAGCCACTCAGTCTTTCCAAACACACGGACCTGTAGGACCCTGAATTTCCCAGGCAGATCCCACCCCTGTCCCCCCCAGGCCACCTCAGCCCTGCTGCTGGATCCCCAAAACCAGATGCGCCGCAAGCCCAGCAGACCAAGAGGGGCTCCTTGCATGAGGATAAATTTGGGGCTGTCCCAGGTGAACCCCAAAGCTGTGGATCTGCTTTTCTTCTACCCCAGCTGCCTCCCGGCCTCTTGCTGGGCCCATCCGTGCAGTCCAAGCTCCTCACAGGAGTCATTCCTGAAACAAGATGGGTGGGTGCTCAGCCCAGCAAGGCAGCAGGGTCCATCCACAGCATGGAGTCGAGAAGCAGAGGCATTTACAAGCTAGCTTCTCCCAGTGAAGAGCTGGCAGCGTGTGAGCTGGCTTGTTGTCCCCAGCTTCTTTAGATCCAGCTGTGGTCTCCTCATCTCCTCATGCACAATGGTAGCCACAGTCTTCTCTGCCCTGTCAGTGTTCAAACTGTGTTTCACACCATCTTCTTACCTCCCTTTCCCCAGCCATCAGGAATCTGGAGAAGGACAGGGGGTTGTGCACAAGGGGCTGGGGTTTGTCTGCTCCTCGGCAGGCTGGAGGCACCCTCAGGACCAAGGTGGCAGATGGATGGACTGGAGGAACCGCCAGCAAAAGGCATGCTGAAAACATCTCCGTTGGCACTCCTGAGCCACAGGCACGTGGCGAGGTGCCTCGCTGGAGACACTGTCTTTGCACGACTCCGGGGCTGATTTCACTCTGTGCGGCAGCGTGACTCCCACGTGGGCATGCTTCTGCCCACTCCTGCCTGCTCCTGCCCACTCCGGCAACACTGTGCAGGCAGCTTGGTGCGTTGCTGGGCTTTCAAGATGGCAATAAACAGCACGCTTTTGTGCTGGCAGGATTTTGAGGGATGAAGCAGCGTGGCTTCGGGGTAAAGGCCTAAAGGATATGTGAGCCTTAGAAACAAGTGCCTTCAACGCCTCTCTTCCTTGCTCTCTGGAAGAAAGACCCGATATTCTTTTCGCATTTGAAAAGCCCAAGACAAGTATCTTAAACATGGAGCATGGCCAGTCCAATTACTTCTCTTGGTCCCATGCCCAGGGTTTATTCCGTGAAACATCTCTATGACAAATGTTCTCACTGCGAGAAACTTTCTAGTACTTTTTTTTTCCATTTCTTGACGCTGTATAAACTTTCACCAGAGGCTGCCCAGAACCAAGGTGTAATTCTGATCCATCCAGACCTCTGCAAAGTGCGGCTGGAAAATATATCAGCAAGGTGATAATCGCTACAGCCTTGAGAAACAGCTTTGTATAAATGAACCCAGCGATTTCTTATGCGGGAATAAACTTTCCTTGGAGATATTATGTCCTTTTCCTCCTTTAATCTTTTCCCTGGGATTTCCATTTCAGCACCCTAAGACCCAAGCAGACTGTATTGCTCATTTTCAGTCTCTTTCAGGCTCGGATTAATTGCAGATACCCAGCTGTCTTGCTCTAACTAGCCATATCATACCGTTAAATAAACAGCAGCCAACCTGAGCACATGAAAGCGTGGCTGGATAACGTTTCTACCAAAAAGAAAAAGTCCTGCTGGCAATGCAGGTCTAGACCTTTGCCTTGCAGAAATCAGTGCCTCTCTGTTTAGCATGACGGACTTGGCCATTTTACGCCAGCAGAGAGCTGCTGCGTGTGTTATTTCTTGCTTACATGAATCTTGCAAGAGGATCAGAGAAAGATGTGAGCTGCAACCTCGGGAAGTTAAACTCTGGTCAGTAGGGTGCTTCTAAGGCTGAGAGCAGGCACGCGGGCGTCTGGATCACAGCTTGTGAACGGGGAAGAAGCTGGGATAGAGCGATGCGTTCTGGAGAGGCATGGTGGTGCCAGACCCCCAGGCATGGTGGGCAGCGCCAGGCTGAGAGGAGCGGCTCGCAGAGCTCGCTGGCCGCTCCGTCCTGGCCCTACTTCGTGTCTCGACGTCGGGGTTTATTATTCAGTGCAGGACTCTGCAGAAGAGTTGCCAGCTCTGACCGCTTAGCCAAATTAATAGTGCCGAGTAGGAACAAGACGTACTGGCGAGCTTCCCTGGGACAAGCAGATTGTGGCTGCCCCCGAAGGGAGCCGGCATGGGGAGGGTTCCTCTCTCCCTGGCCTTGCTCTCTCACAGCTCCGGGAACCCCAGCATCCCTTAAGTTCCACTTTTTGGAGTCTTTTTGATTTGGGAGGAATTAGGCAGAGGCAGGCTGCACAGATGTGCACCTCCTCCATTCCCCCACCATGAGCACTGGGTGGTCCGAGCCCCCTGACCATGGCTGTCCCCTGCACGTGGCTTGGGGCTTGCTCACCGCCATCAGTGCCCTCCAGGTATTTCCGAGCACTGATGACGCAGCAAGCAGCAGAGTGCACTTTTTTTGTTAGTCCTGCATCAGCTGCTCTCTGTGCCTATTCCAGCGCAAACCCCGAGTCTGCGGCCAGTGGCTGGACCACGTACTGCTTCCCTTTGGAAAGCATGGGGCCGGATGGATGCTGGGGAGCACGCAGCAAAGAAATGGCATGGCATGCAGAAAACCAGCAATATCTGGGACAAAGCAGACACTTGAAGAGCCCTGTGCAGCGTGCAAACTGGCTGCTGTGAAACGTTACATACCAGCAGGCTATTTGTCACTGCTTTCTCTTTTATTTCCCTGGTGAAACCCCATGCGTTGCATGCACGGTCTGTCCTGCTGTAGTTGCTGGATCTTCACAAACCCATCCCCCCCTCCCTCGCCATACCTCTCTTGAGATCTCACTAGAAAGCCTGGTGTTTGGCCATCCACAGGTGCAAACAAAATGGGAATTACCATTTCGAAGCACCCCAAGAGGTCCAGGGTTTGTGTTCAGGCGAGGGTTCACGAGGCACCGCTGGCACCGCTGGCAGGTATCAAATCAGAGCCCGGGCTTCCCCGCTCTGCTCTGCCCAGCCTGGGCACCCACTCCCACGCCTTTCCCCACGTGCAGCCAAGGCCAGCTGGGCTTGTGGGTACCCCTCGGGCACCACGCTCTGGCACTCACCTCTTTTTTCTTTTTTTATGAGCCACAAACTTGCAGTAACTTCTTTGCTTGCTGGGGGAAGGCTCTGGTCCCCAAGTCTTTCCTCAAGACTTATAGAATAGAATCGCAGAATCACTTAGGTTGGAAAAGGCCTTTATGATCATCAGGCCCAACCGTTAACCCAACACTGCCAAGTCCACCACTAAACCATGTCCCTCAGCACCACATCTACACGTTTTTTAAACACCTCCAGGGATGGCAACTCAACTGCTTCCCTGGGCAGCCTGTTCCAGTGCCTGATAACCCTTTCAGTGAAGAATTTTTTCCTAATATCCATCTAAACCTCCCCTGGTGCAACTTGAGGTTGTTTCTTCTTGTCTTATCACCTGTTGCTTGGGAGAAGAGACTGACTTCACCCTCACTATAGCCTCCTTTCAGGTAGCTGTAGAGGGCGATAAGGTCTCCCCTCAGCCTCCATTTCTCCAGACTAAACAACCCTTGATTCACAGAAAGTTCATTTGGGGATCCCACAAAGCTTCAGACTTGCTGGAGACTGCTGGGAGCTCTGTGTGGTCGTTAAAACATTTGTGGTATCACCGTGGCTTCCACTACCAGTGCCCTAGCAAAAGAGGTGTCGGAGAAGGTGAACAGTCCACGGTGCAGCAGGAGCCACCAGAGGAATGGAAATCTCCTCAAACCAAACGCAATAGCTGAAATTCAAGGCATGATGTTGAATTTTTTTTAACAAAATGCTGTCATTATCCTAAATATAAAAATGTTTGATTCCAAACCATTTTTCATAGTAATATTAGGCAAAAGCATCTCGTTCTAAACATGTCACTTTCGACAAAACCAGCATCTTTATGGCTGAAAAGAAATACTTTGACAATAAATCTCTATGGCAGTACTAGTGATAAGTCTTTCATTTCATGCTCTAATTGAACATTGGCTTTACAACTTAAAAGCAATCATCCTAAATTGCCTTCTGCTAATGTTAATGCTTCAGACAAAGGGTAACAGCCAGATTATAGGTTCGTATATTATTCAGGCAAATCTGGGTTCTTCATACATCACTTTTTAAAAGAAAATTAATTTTTCCTTGTGTCAAGAATGAAAATAGTAATAATGGATGATATACTTACATCATCCTGTATTGCGGAGATTGGCAAGAACATCGCCTCTGAGCAAAGTGAGTGGCAGCCAGCGTGCGCGCCCTCGTGACAACCCACGCGGGTAGATGGGCAACCTCAAAAATGCCGCTGCCCGGGACTCAAACCTGTACTTTTGCCAGTGGAGAGATGGGGTCTCACCCCCTGCGCTAATAAGCAACATTCCCTTCATCTCTTTAATAGACATCATTTATTTGGATGGGTGGCTTTGTGGGTTGGCAATTACTCGCCCACCCCTCCCCAAGCTGAGCTGAGGGCAAAGCTACTGGGTTCTCTTCCCCCAAGACAGCCCCAAGGCTCCCCTCTCCCCCTCTCCACCCCCATCTCACGCACGCCGTGTCTCCCAGGCCCTATAGAAAACATGCTGGCTCCCTGCCTGCATGTCCCATCCGCGCCGGCGGCGGTGGCCAGCAGGGATGGGTGGAAGGGCCAGGGGCTGCTCCATGGTGCCAGCGCTGCCATGGGTGGGGAGGGCCGGTGCGTTGCTCCAGCCAAGTGACCCAGCAGGGTCCGTGCAGGGCTGACGCTGAGCCTGGATGGATGTCAGCCACGGTAGTAAAAGTTTGGCACCGGAGGCAGGGCCTTCCAATGGGAAGCGAGCAAACGCTCGAACCATAGGCATCAACCGAAGCTGCAGTGTCAGGGCTGGACCTGCCTTTGACGCGTTTGGATGGTCCCCAGGGTGGGAATCAGTGATGACTTGCACATTTTCCTCCTGCTTCCTCCCAGAGCCTCTCATTTCCCAGCCCAGCTCCCTCTCAGGGAAGACAGTGGGTCTGCACGGCGGCCCGGCGCGCTCCCTGCTTTTTTGGCTGTGCCATGGGAATCCCGCTCTTTCCCAGGCGTCACGCTGGGACCGGTGTATTTTTAGCTCCGGGGGCCGGGGCCGGGTGTCGGCGCGGCGGCGGGGCCCTCGGCTCCCCAGGCGCTGCCTGTTCCCACCACATCTGCTGCTCTCCGTTTGCAAGCTGCCGCCGCCGCAGCACTTGGCACAAGCGGCGCCATCGTCTCATTGCTCCGCGGCTCCATTAATTCACACCTTGTTTCCTCTTTCAGGAGTGAGCTTTCGGGAGCCGCTTGTGTTCGCCCCGTGGTGCAAGGTTACGTCTTGCCTTCTTGCTCGCCCCCGCTGTTCTGACCCTCTGGCCCAGCCTAGCAGTTTCAGGGTTGCACTGGCACCTGAATTCTTGGGGGATGTTTTCTGCATCAGCTGGAGCGAGTCGGTGCTTGTTGTGAGCGTGGGTGGCGAGGTGGGATCCACGGCTGGATGCAGACATTGCGTTCCCAGTGCCGAACGGTCCCTTGGGTGCTCCTTGGGTGCTTCTGCACCTCATGCGGGAGGTTTGTGGCCCTGGTAATGCTGGTGAGAAATAAAGGTCCCCCCGAGCTGCTGGGGAATGGACGTAGCAGAGAACGGAGGGCACTGTGTTCCAACTGTGTGGTCCCAGAGCTGTGTCAGCCCACAGGCTCCTTCCTTCCTTCCTTCCCAGATGTGGAAACAGCTACCCAGCAGATTGATGGCTCCTTGGGCAGAGGCAGAGTGGAAGGTCCTGTGATCTGCAGAAGCATTACCCAGTAAAAATAGCAACCCAATAAAAAATAGCTGGGGCTGGGAGCTGTGCCTGGCGTTGGTGAGCACGGCCCCAGGAGGGGAAGCTTCCCTCTGGGCAGAGGCTGGGACGCCACGAGCAAGCGCTTGCAGGATGGAGTGGTCCTTGCCCTGGGTGGGAGCAAAGGGCACAGGCAGCTCTCCCGTCCCTTTGTTGCAGGAGCTGAGGCTGCAGAGAGCGCTGAGAGGGAATGCAGCACAGCTCAGGGCTTTCCTCTTGAGATCAAGACGGTTGGACAAGCAGAGAGCGAAGAGCAGCTGGAGCCCTGGGGTGTGTACTGTGCACAAGGACAAGCCTGGCAAAGGATTTCTCCTTGCTTACAGAGGGGCAGCTAACACTAACAGGGCTGAAGGAGTCACACAAGAAATCCAGAGCAAGTTTAGGCTCCGAAGGCCAAATCCCAACCGGTCATGCTGCTGTCCGCATCTCATACTTAACCCAAGGAAGCCATCGGTGTATAACTGCAGGAGCCCAGCAACTTGCAGCAACCTTCTAGTTCAGAGGTCCCCAGGTGCTTCACAACTGGTATCATGCTGTCATAGAGGTAGGGGAAACTGAGGCACAGGTGATGTGTGCTGGATCAGACCCCATGGCTGAGTTTTCCAGCGTGTGGCTCACGGTCCAAACACTGCCCCGTGGCTGTGCGCAGCACTTCCTACAGACAAACGCTTGGGTTTTATCTGCTTTATGTTATTTACTCCGCAGTTGTCAGTCTCCTATTAAAAGTAGTACAGTCTGAAAAGGCCTCTTGTTAATAGCTTGTTATCAGGACTGGTGCCGCGATGTACAAGCGTTATCTCCTTGATCCCATCTGTCTCAGGAAATGTGGCTGAGAGGAGAGCGAGGATGGAGCTCGGTGACTGCGGGAGTCCGGGAGAGAGACCTGGACACCCCACAGTTACACTGCCACTGTCTCTAATTCATCTCCGCTCAGCGGAGCACTTAGAAATGTCACCGGGGAGCTGCAGTGGCCGTGATTGATCACGTCTCCGCTGCACGCCGACGGAGGAGAGCAACTTCAGCAAGAGGAGACCTTGGCTCCTGAGCCTCCCCTTGAAGTCTGGGAATGAATTATGCAAACTAATCCGTCCCTTGGCTCCTCCGACAGCTGCTGCCTTCCTGACACCTCCTGCCTTTACCTCTTTCTTTATCTCTGAGCAGTTTTAGAGCCATTGAGGCAACACATCCTTTCATCTGGTGTCCACGTGTGTCCCAGGATGCCTGTGGAGGTTGGGGCACCTCATCACCTGTTGTAGGATGTTGTCCCAGATGCGAAGATAAATGGCTAAACTAACCTTGGCCAGAGCCTGGTGGACTGCTGGGCTGCCCCTGGGCTCTTAAAAGAGAGGAGGGAATCATAACCCACGTTAAAATATAATCGCTTTCTTCTGGCAGCTGGCAGAGTTTCAAATGCTGCCGCACACCGGCCTCACTGTGCTTCTCCACCCAGCCACTACCGGCCAGTTTACTACTAACTAATAGTTATTTAAGGTCCACTATGCTTATTGTTGGCTGGGGACAGGTTATTAAGCTCCCTGCCTGGACTGGTCCTGTCTTCAGTGGAGGGGGAGAGGGAACGCAGGGAGAAAGAAGGAGGACAATGGAGAAAGGCATCTGCACAAGGGTGTTTGGCCAGGCTACTGTGTCCGTGCCCCGCTGCAGAAGGCATTTGATCCTCGCTTGTCCAAGCTGAGCAGACATCCCTCCTGCCGATGGCTGCTGCTTGCCCTGGTGGCTTGCTGGGATTCCAGTCCCTGAGAGATCTGGAAGCTGGGGCAGACACAGGGGAGGGCAGGGATGAGCCAAACGGGAGCCGGGTGGAGAGGTGGAAGGCGAAGGTGGACACAGGCCCCCTGCCAGCACTGGTACCTCGGTCACCCCTTTGCCACGTCCCTCCTGCTGTCCCTCTGGCCCTGGGGTGGTGTGCCCCAGCACCAGCTGCTGGCATGGAGCGGGACGTGGGGAGGGCTGACATTTCCCCAGCTGTCCCTCTGACCCGCTGAAAGCCGTGTCTTATTTAAAAGTCAATTGGCAAATAGCCTGACTCATTTTGATTCAAAAAGCTCCCAGGCGGGAGAACAGCAGTGAAGGTGGCTGCTTTAATCTGTCACTTGTTGGCAGGTGGGGAATGTGCTGACCCCAGGACAGGGAGGTCGTC
Source organism: Rissa tridactyla (assembly GCF_028500815.1). Taxonomy (NCBI): domain Eukaryota; kingdom Metazoa; phylum Chordata; class Aves; order Charadriiformes; family Laridae; genus Rissa; species Rissa tridactyla. The sequence continues at coordinate 18,433,080 of NC_071468.1, read as the reverse complement.
AGCTTTTGGGGGATTAAAATGGGAAACCTCTTTTTGTTCCAGGTGCGGGGGAAAAGAAAACCAAAACAAAACACAACCTTCTAAAATCTCCCATAAACGGCTCCTTTTGCTGCCCGTAAGACGGAAGGAGTATCTCCTTTCTCCTGCTCTTTGTCTGCCTTGGAGTGCAGAGCAGGGGCAGGCAGGGCCCGGCTTTTGTGCCAAGATTGTCAGCCAGGAAATGGGTTTTCGTTGTGGCCGAGTCTTGAAAGTGCTGCTGAGCTCAGAACGCTCCCAGTGATGGCAGCTCGGCCTAGAAATGGTTTAAAATGAGCGTTTCGCAGGCACTCTCTCCGGAGCACTCAGGTGTATGTGTTGGCCCTGTTCCTGCGTGGTCAGAACGATTTACGCAGGAGGTACAATTACGTTTCGCTGCTGGAGACGTAGCGTGTGAACGCTGAACTTGTGACGTACAGTCACTCACGTGCGGTTGTGCAGAGTTAAGTTTATAGGGACAATCTTTGCTTTCCTGCCCGTAGGCACCGCTTCTGCGCACGTGTAGTTCTCGATGGTGCACGTCTTCTCAGTGCGATGCAGCTGCTGCCAAGCCACTGAGAATGTGGTGTGAGATTATAAGGGCGCTTGCTTGAGGCAAGACAGCACTTGAGGAGGCCACGCGGTCAGGGACGATGTCGTGTCTCCGTACGGTCACACCGCCCAGCCGCTGGGCACCTCTTTTGCAATCAACGCATTAAAAACCCACAAACCATGCGTGCCAGGAATTTGCCAGCTAGTCGATGCTAACAAGTTGACCCTGCAGAAGAGCGGCTGAGGGGAGTTTGGGTCATCATTCTCCAGAACAGCTCATTTTTGAGGTGCAGAGGTTTAGTTTCTCCCTGCACATCAGCTATCTGGAGTGCTAAGTCTTCGACACATGAGATAATGAAATCCCATATGATTAGCAGTTGTGGTTTGCCACTATTTGCAGAAGAAAATAATAGCTAGCTTAAATACCTATTAGTCACCCATGTCTGCACTGTGTGCTTTGAAAGTAGATGCAATTTAGCAGGCCGGAGGATTTTTTGGAAAAAAAAAAAAAAAATCTTTTAGAAGTGCACTTGTGAAAAATCAGCTTTTAAGTATGGGAAATTTGATACGGCTCGGCAGTTCTCAACGATTAAAAAGCCAGTGCCCAAACCCATTTCTAAAGTGCTAGTAGGAAACAGAAATGTTTCCTGGGGAATTTAGGGCCCAGCTGAACACAGGCTGCAGGAAACAGATGCAAAATGCTGTGTGTGGTTTTGTAGTATGTTTTTTTTTTTTTCTAAGGCTAATTTTGTGTCACTGGCCTGGGCAGCTTAGCTAAAAACTTGCCCTCTTTGTGTGGATCTCTTACCTTTGCAGTGCTGTTTCGTGCCATTTTACAGATGAAGGCATCTCCCTCTGAGCTAGGGAGTCCCAGAGCTATTCCCTATGCCCACGGGATTTCTGGCAGCCGCTTTTCAAAGGATTTGGGGAGGAGGCATGAAATAACTGCGGGGAGCTGGGGACCCTCCTCCCCGGCTTTGCCTAGGACAAAATCCCAGAAAGGTGGGATTTTGGCAGACGCCGGCGCTGTGTCGGTCAGAGCAGCCCTGTCCCACAGCCTGCCTGTCCCAGGATCCCAAACCCCCTGGCCAGGCGTAATGGGGGGTAGGTTGGAGGGGAAGATGAATCCAGAGAAGAGGGAAGAACATGTTTATTCGGCATCATCTCATTTCACACGGTTAAGCTGCTTTCTCTACCAGTTCACTGTCTGCAAGGGCCTCCCAGAGATTTCTGGGTGCTGGTCCCAAACCCCTGCAGAGGAAAGGCTGGGGAGATGCAGATGTCTTTTCCAGACTTGTGCTTGTGTTACAGTCAGACAGGAAAATAGGAAAGCAGCACTTGAGAGTGGATCGGAGATGTCAGCAAGGGACCAGGGTCCATCCAGGGCTCACAGGTTTCCTTGCTTAGGCCACGCAACTTAGGTGGGGCTCAGAGGGGACCGGTATCATCCATGGAGGAACCTGGGGATGCCGGCTGGTTTGGATGGGGAGCACCGGCTGCGACAGGCTGAACAAGCACTGCTGCCTTTGCAAGGGGAGCATCCTCAATCGGTAGCCATACTGGAGCAGTGTGGGACTCACAGCACGACTTTTCATAGAATTATAGAATCGTTTTGGTTGGAAGAGACCTTTAAGATCATCAAGCCCAACCATTAACCCAACATTGCCAAAACCACCACTAACCCATGTCCCTCAGCACCACACCTACACGTCTTTTAAGTACCTCCAAGGATGGTGAGGAGATGGACAAGAACCTCCTTGTGCTCCTCACCCTCTCCTGAAGCACCAGTGCAACATGCAGGGCTTTGGTGCTAGGCTGGGGTGAAAACTGGGGTGAATCTCATTTGAGGTTGCTGGTCCCACATAGCACTGAGCTGGAGAGGAACAGATGCCCTTGCTACTCAGATCTAGGAAAAGTTGCAACTAATGGGTATTGATCAGAGGAGAAAGCAGATCTGTGGGCACAAATTTATGTGTGAGCCTGAAAGAAGTATTTCCCTAAAAGGGGAACAGTGTGAATAATCAAGCTCTGAGACGAGTGCTAATCAGCATTACATTTTGCCTCTGAGTCTCCAGACAGAGTGTTTAATCTCTGGAATTAAATATTTCCCTGGTGAGAAGTTAGACAACTTCAAGAGATTCCTGTTTGAAAAATTAAGCTTGGTGTTTGTTGGGTTTAGATCTCTCTGATTGCGCGGAGTTCAGACTGTCCAGAAGCTGACCAGGCTCCAGACCTTTGAGCAAAATATGAAAACATTTGTTTCTTCCCCTCTTTATGGAGAGACCAACAGAGAAACATTTTTTAATCAAAGGCTACCAAGGATGGCTTTCAATCAGATATAAAGGCACAGAGTCTGCCATATGAGAACCACGACAAACATTTTCTCACTGTGAAATATCTTATCAAAGATGAAGGCTCAGATGGTCGTTATCTGGAAAAGTGTCTCCTACAAGTTGCATCCATTTTTTTGGTAGTCCCTGAGGCTACATAACATTGAATACAGGAGCTGAACCATAGGAGAAGAATGGATTTATGGAGATGTGAGTTGGACGTTTGACAACGCTACGTTCAGGCAGTTGATTAATCAATAACTGGTATCCATCCCAGTTTTTCATTGCGCTAGTGATATCTAGTTTAAAGCAGCCGCAGATGGATTAACCTTTTATTATGTGCTCTGGGCTTGCTTCTGAGAGTCTGGAAAGTCTCCCAGATGGTGTGTATGCACAAGCGCTCAACTATGCAGAGACATGAGGCTGAGGGGAGAGTTGGGGTTGTCTGGCCTGGAGAAGAGAAGGCTCCAGGGAGACCTTAGAGCCCCTTCCAGTACCTAAAAGGGCCTACAGGAAAGCTGGGGAGGGACTCTTGATCAGGGAGTGAAGCAATAGGACAAGGCGTAATGGTTTTAAACTGAAAGAGGGAGTTTTAGATTAGATATGAGGAAGAACTTCTTTACTGTGAGGGTGGTGAGACACTGGCCCAGGTTGCCCAGAGAAGCTGTGGCTGCCCCATCCCTGGAGGTGTTCAAGGCCAGGCTGGATGGGGCTTTGAGCAACCTGGTCTGGTGGGAGGTGTCCCTGCCCATGGCAGGGGGGTTGGAACTAGATGGCCTTTAAGGTCCCTTCCAACCCAAACCATTTTATGATGCTATGAGTCTATGATATATAAGCGCCCTGCTCTAGCTTTGGGGTTGGTCTTGCTTTGACCAAAGACCTCCAGAGGTCCCTGTTGACCTGGACCCTTCTACAGCTGTGCATTTCTGACCAGACTTCAGGAGAGGGTGTATGTGCATTCCCAAACACTCTGTGCCCACATACGTGTAGAAATGTATGTGTAACTGCAGCAAAATAAGCTGAATCAAATCCTAAAAAAGCTTCACAAAAAAGCAAGAAGGAAAACTGTACATTGCTAATGAAGAATAAACCCTTTTCTGTAAAAAAAAAAAAAAGGAAAAAGATATAAGGACAGAAAAAATTTATTTGTTCTTCTCAGGAATAAGAGTTCTGGCATTACAGTACTTATTTTGGAAATTTCATGACAGTGATTTCATCCTTTGTAGCCACTTGTGGCTCAGTACATTTTTACCATGGTTGCCAAGTAACAATCACTAGGCATTTGTGTCTAGATCAGTAAAGGGGAGTGGAGGGAATGGATAAAATCTATTTTCAGAGGCGTAATCATCAGTGGCTCTTTGTAGGTTAACGGTTAAGTTCACTCAGCAGTGCCAGTGTTTTGTTGAAGGCCTTGGGATTTACAAACAGGAAAACAGAAAGCAGAGAGGGGGGGTTTTTTATCATTATTATTATTCTTCCAGAGCAGAGTGGCTTATGAGTGATTAAGGAGGCATTAACTATGTTGGACGTCAAGTCCCACGTGCAACAGGCACATTATAATCCCCTCCTCGGGGCTGGGCTGTCGTCGGCTCGTATCCCCCCCAGGTTTTGCTGTGCCAAAAACCTCCCAGCACGGCAGACCCCGCTCTGCCCTCATTTCACTCACTCACGGGGCAGCCGACAGCTGATGCTGGCCGAGAAGAGGTTTCCCTGGCTGCAAAAAAAGATGGAGCAATGGATGAAAACAGGGAGGAAAGCTGAGAGATCCGGCCAAAAGCACCTCCAGGTGTTTCCCCCCAGCGCGGCAGAGGCTGCAGCGTGGTCTCGGCAGCACGGCGGTGTGCCTAGAGCCTACGCTGATTAGCCTACACATGATTAGGGGACTGGAACACCTCGCTTATGAAGAAAGGCTGAAGGATTTTGGTCTTTTTAGTCTGGAAAAAAGGCAACTGAGGGGGGATCTTATCAATGCTTATAAATAACTAAAGGGTGGGTGTCAGGAGGATGGGGCCAGGCTCTTTTCAGTTGTGCCCAGCGACAGGACAAGAGGTAATGGGCACAAACTTGAACATAGAAAGTTCCATCTCAACATGAAGAGGAACTTCTTTACTTTGAGGGTGGCAGAGCACTGGCACAGGCTGCCCAGGGAGGTGGTGGAGTCTCCATCTCTGGAGACGTTCAAACCCTGCCTGGACGCGTTCCTGTGCAACCTGCTCTAGGTGACCCTGCTCTGGCAGGGATTGGACTAGATGATCTCCAGAGGTCCCTTCCAACCCCTGCCATTCTGTGATTCTGTGATACGCTGCCATGGATTTTCCCTGACAGCCAGCCTGACCTGCCTCTGTGCCACTGATGTGACCAACTGACCTGCCCAACAGACAGGGTATTTTTGCCCTGATACCCTGAGTTTTTCTCAGGAAAACTTCCTTCTTCCACGACTGGTGCCTCCTGAGTTTTTTTAACATCCTTCAACACATCTCAAGGTCACCTTCATCTTTCTTAAGATATTGTGCCATGGATGCAGCATTCAGGGCAGGCTTGGAGAAAAACAGTTGCAGGCCCTGTTGTCTTCCAGATGGCAGTCCTCTGCCCGTCCCTGTGCACTGTCCACCTTCCTTATTACTGCAGAAACATCTCCCACTGGTTCCCTTGGTGTCCTTGCCTGAAGAGCTGCTGCCAGGCAGGTGTTTCCTCTGCCCTGATGATGTTGCACATTCCCCAAGACCAAGGCCATGGCTTGGGGAAGGGCTGGGGCAGAACGTGGTGGCAACCGCATCTCCCAGCGCCTGTTTCAGATCACCCCTTGATATGGCAGCCTAGTGGGAGATGAAGGCTGGGGGTGAGCACTGCTCTCTGCTCCACCAGCCTGGGCTGGAGCATGTCTTTGCCTGATGCTGGGCTCCAGGAATGGCCCCGGGTTGGCTGGTGGGGCCAGCGCGACCACACAACTCCCTTTCCCTTTCTTCTCGAGAAGGAAAAGATGACCCTGGGAAATAGGCCAGGCGTTAAGTGCAGCTTGTAATCCTTTCTGTGGCAGACCTGAGAAGTACCCGGCTCCTTGAGAGAGGGAAGGGGCAGCAATCAATGGTCTCCCTTAATTCTGTTTCCACCAGGCATGCACTCCAAGGAAACGCACTTAGGCAAGAGGAGCACCTGGGCGCGCTGCCAGGAGCCCTCTGTGACCAGCCTGGGTTTCTCTTGGCAGATCACAACTCAGGGATGAGCCAAGGAGGGGGCTCTCCCTGCTGACTCAGAGTAATTCAGCATCCCTTCTGGGATGGGTGCCGGGGCTGCCGCACAGCCCCTGCTGGGGTGGGAGGGAGGCAGCAGGAGCAGAAGTGCCATGGAGCTGGGCTGCCTGCCACTCCAGTTCAGGGGGCTGGACACACTGGGGTAGGGCACAGGTCCAACAGGGGCTACCCTGCCCCTGGGGGCTTTCTGTTGGATGATACCTGGTGAGTGGCACTGCTCCCTGTGTGGATTGTGGGGAACAGAAAGGGAGAGCAAACAGGTGTCTTAATCGAGGGGATGGGCGTTCTGTAAGGTGACTGATCCTGCATGCTCAGGGGGTGAAAACGCCCAGGTCTGCTGAGGTCGGAGACACCCACGGGTGCTGCACGCTGCCCACAGCCCCGGCCGGAGAGAGGGTGCACCCCTCGAGGAACAGCAGCCTCGCTCGACTGCTTTTGAGATTAAATGAAGAGCGAAACGGCATGGGTGCATTTGATGGGGAGAGGGTATGAGGAAGGATTTGGGAGCGAGGGGCAAGGGAAGAAGCACTGCCGCAGCCATCACCAGCAGCACGTTTCCCACTGCTTTCACAGAGGCACAGAGATTACTGCCTGGTCTCCCCAAACCTCCCGCGTACAATTCTCTGCCCACCCACATAAAAGCCGGGTGGTTAGCAGAAAGCAGACAGGAATGGCGACTCGGGGAAGAAAAAGGGGTTTACAAAGTCTTTTTGCAGGTTCCTTGGAGATGGCGAGCGTGGAGGGAATCCATCTCACACACGTTCTCCCCACAACAGATGACCCTGTGCAGGAAGGAGCGGTTTCTATTTAATTGTGCGATGTGAGATTGCTGTTTCATAATGCTGAACAGGCTGAAAACCGAGCAGGGCCAGACTAAAATGTGCCAGAGCAGAAATGCTGGCGTTTTCCCACCCAGGCCCTCCCCCCTTGTAAAACAGCAGTATTTTTAGAGGGTTGGTCATACCATGGAGTTCATTTCATGATGTCTGTCGGATGGGATTGCTGAGTCCATCTGCAGTGAGCTGGAGTGATGTAAGCGGGATGGAGTTGTCTGCCAGGAAACCGTGATGAGTGGTGCGACACAAATGGGAGCCCCATGGTTTGCCTTGGACCCGGGGAAAGGCATTTGAGTTGTGTTATTCGGGCCAGAAGTCCCAACCGCTGTTGTGATCTGCGGGTCTGTTGGACTGGTGTGTGTTTAAGTGGGGAGGTAAGGATACCTTGATTTAGGAGGGTGAGGTTGCTTTCATACAACAAGTGAGAACTTCAGCCATTTCGGCAAGGATCTGATGAGGGTGTTTGTAGGGGCACTGTGACCCTTATGTTATGAACGTAGAAAGTAAGATTGCAAATGAATTGACAGTTAACCAGTAGCATAAGGTACACTAAATGGATCTGAATACGTACAGCAATGTGTCATTTTTAATAAAAATGGAAACTACACATTCTGGGTCATAAAGGGGCATATTTGAGAAGCGGGTCTGTGGTGATCTCGCGTCCTTCAGCATCTTGTTCCTCCATGGCAAGGAGATTTTGAGGATGGGAGAGGTAACAGAGCCAGTGCAGCCTCGAGCATCAGCGGAGGCATTCTCACTTGCGCTACCGAACCTCCCCAGAGCTGGCGACAGGCAATGCTACCGCTGCCAGGCTGAGCTGGAGCCGAGCTTCTCTGCGTGCAGCCGTCCTCCCCACCATTGCTTGTGGATGGCCTGCTGGTGACCACAGTCCTCAGCAAGGCAAGACCAGATGTGTCCGTGGGTGAGGTGTGAGCTGTTGTGTTACTGCTGACTGGGGAGTTGAAACGGGCAGCTTCCTGGAAACTGTGATGCAGATAAGGCTTAACGCTCACACCTGCACAATGGGGCACCATCTGTGTTCCAGGAAATGTTTACCTTTAATAAATTTTCATCTTATACCTTCTGACAAAAAAATAAAAAGAAGGAAAAAAAGAAATCCCCACTGAATTGCAGTGGAAAACTCTTTCTCCTTCCACTTGTAAAACGCAGTAGTTAGAAGCAGCTCCCAGTCCAGCAGGACTTGTAGCTCACATTGAAGGGCCTTGGGTTTGGGTTGAGTCTGTTTTTTTCAAGCAGGTTTTGACTTCCAGATCCAAACTTAATTGTCCTCTTGTGGTGGTCTGAGATGTGGGAAACAATAGAGCCAGACCACTAATAATTGCCTACACTTTTAAAGACCCCGTCTTCCTCTGAGAATCACAAGGTGACGGGAAAAACCACGTGAGTTGTTTTTCAGAGCTTCAGCTGGCTGCATTTCATGGAGGAGATAAGGAGTCCTGCAGGACCTCCGTTTTTAAGCACGAGCTCAGTGCTGGGTTTCACACCTCCGTATCAGCGAGTTCCTGCCTGTGCAGTGCATCACCTATCTGGGGAGAGGCACGTGGCATTTCTGCCCAGAGCGCCGGCACTCAGTCCTGGGGGTGTTGAGGGAAAGGCAGCTGGGGCCGTATCTGTTTGGCCTCAACCCAGCAGGACATCACTTTTCCAGCCTGCTCCAAGCAGATCTGTGTGTCCTGATGCGCAAGCGTCCCTCCCTGTGCCACCAGCTGGCTGGGACATTTCAGCTGGCACCTACCAAGGCTGCTTGATCAAATCCAAGGTGGCTAAGCCATTGCTGCCTCATGGCCAGTTTGGCCCCGTGGGCTCTCCCTTCCCTAAAGCTGCCCCGTTATTTTGGTGCATGATCCCCAACAGCTGCTGCTTCCAGAGATGCATTTTTGTCAGTGGCAAAATGAACCTGAGAGGCAGCGCATGTATCAGTTTGTTAGATTTAGCAAAGCACCCGAGGCTCAGAGGAGGTGCCGCATGCGTGTTCAGGTGGTTTTGCTGGGAAGCATCCCACTGAACCTGGCAGCCCGCTTGCTCCAAGGCAGCTGCTGGGGAACCAGTCCACCAACGCTTGGAGACAACCACTCGTTCGCGTGAATCGAGCTACAGCCTGGAGCCGGCATGACGTGGGAAGAGGTGGAAGATCAGAACCACGGGGATGTTGGAGATGAGTAGCGGATACAGGGACGCTTGTGTGGAATCAGTTTTTGAGTGGAAACAAGCTAAAAGGGTTCACAGGCAGAGGGTGTAGGGCGGTGCGTGGTCAGGCTGGTTTTGGAAGCTAAAAATAGCAGTAGGGTGGAGTCTGTCCTTGGTTAATCTGGGTTTGTTAAGGCCAGACATCCAGATCTAGTTCAGTACTTCCATTAAAAAGGCTGTATTTACAGAGCGGCCGAACTGGCCCATTGCCCACTGGGGTGATACTGGCCACTGGGCACTGGGCCAGCTTGACTGGGTGACTTCAGTATCCTCCTCCAAAGGCTGCGCTAAAATATTGGCCTGGCCCGTTCTCCTGAGACCTCATACAGCGGGTCACGAGCAGAGCTGGGATTTCTCTGCTGAATATTTCAGCCCCAGACTCACGAACGTCTGCTTCTGTCCTCAGGAAACCCAGTCACACTGGCCCTGCCCGGAAGTTTCCCCTTTTGGTCAGAATCTCCCATCTTCTGTCTTGACCCATCGGCAAGTCTTTAGAAGGTGACTTGAGCACGTTTGCCTGTTTTTGAGAGGATCGGGAAGGAAAACCAGCCATTCTGCATGCGCTGGCATGAATGAGGCTCAGTTTGTGATTTGGCTGATTGACTTGGTTTGCCCGTGGCTGACTGAGGTCTCAAGTGAATTATGTGGAGGCTGGAGTAGCTCAGCCCTGTGTCAGGCACGTGAAAACTCACACGGGAGCGAAACATCAGGCATGACCCTGCTGCAGAAAAAGCAGCATGTTGAGTTTGCACGTGGTTAGCAGCAGAGAGCCTGCTGGCAGGCCGTAACTTTCTAATGTCTAATAAGCACGCTATGCCAAAATGCATTTTTGAATGTGGCTAAAAACGTCCAAGCAATCGTGCACTTCCCAGGGAAAGGGAGGAAGGCAGGGCAAGCAAAGGAGTGTGCATTGATTTGGATCCTGTAAGCCTTACCCTCCCAGCAAGCAGACTGCAATCTCCCCTGGGACACCCCACGGTCCCCCAGGTCAGCCATGCAGGTCCTGGAGCACCATCTCCTCTGAGGTTGCGGCGGCAGAGCCGTGCTGATGAGAGGGGCTGCAGCCCGTGCTGTGCGGCTGAGATCACCCAGCATCAGCAAAAGCCATGTTTCCTGGCTTTGCCCCACCTCCCACTGCTGGAGCAGAAAAGAGATTTTTCCCGCAGTGCCAAGCAACGGGAAAAGAGGTATAAATCACTGCTAGATTATTTCTTTCAGGTAAGAAAACTTTAACAATACCTACCCAAAAAGTAGGTGGCTTTATAAGGGGCATGTGTGTCACTCTCATGGCCTCTGCAGTCCGACAGACAGGCCCGCTTACCCCCCTGAAATCACTGCAATTCACTGCCCATTTGGTGACAGGCACCTGCCTTTATCCTCTTTGAGTAGCTCTCTGCGGCCGTGGTTCTCTTTTCCATGCCCATCCAAGGGCACAGCACTTTGTGAGCTGCCCAGGTTTTCATACGGCATCTTTCGAAAGCCAGATGCAGATTTTAGAAAGAGCTGAAGTGCAAAGCAAAGATGGGAAAACCAATGGGTCGGGAGGAGAAGCTTCTGGTGCTCCTGCAGAGCCCACTGCTGGTGACCTGCCCATCCTCGGGTGGGAAAACGGGTTTCTCCGCAATATTTGGCTTCCCGATAGCGTGAATGGTGTCCCCTGGAGATATCTGTCTGTCCAGTGATGGAGGGAGTTTCTGAGAGCGAGTCCATCAGTTTTGGCAGGGTCCTGTGCCTTGGTGCCTCCAGCCTCCGCTTGCAGGCCTGAGCACTGGGATGCTGGTATAAACTTGACAGGGACAAAACTGCAGGGGTAGCACAGAGCATCACACTGCTGTCCTGGAAGAAATTATCGCTGCCAGGGAGAGGGAACCAGAGGAGAGTGGAGGGACAAGGCAAGGTGTCCTGATGGCTGTGGGCTGGCAGCTTGGCTTGCCTGGGAAAAGCCCGGGCCATCTGAGCGGCGATTTACATCACTTCTGATGCTGTGACAGGAGATCGCCGGCTCCAAACTGCGAGAGAGATTACTTTGTTTGCCCACAGTCAGCTGATTAAAACGGTATTTTCCGCACATTTGTGCAGTGATTAGTGATGAAATGCAAATCTTATGCAAATCGGTGCAAGTGGTTGGTGTGCACAGCCAGCTCCAAAGTCGGGCACTTTCATTTCCTCTGAGGCATTTGGGCTCTTTTAGTATCCGCGTGGAGGAACAGGATGAACCCACTTGTGATCTGAGCACATAGCTGAAGCAAACAGCGTGGAGAGAGTGGGAAAAATCAACGACCGCCTGGATGCATTTACTGAGCAGCATCTGTTTCAGTCGCACCGATACATGGAATCCAGCTTATGAAAAGACCTTTATTAAATAAACAGCTACAAACCACACAAACAAGCCTTCCACGTACCGCGCTTCCCAGCCTTGTTTCTCTCCTTTACCAGGGCCTGGCTGGAGTCCTGTTTGTGGAATAGCCTGTCACATCGCAAATCAAAATGCCATTATGGTTGCTGGATATAGTAACAAAATGCGTTTAAGTATCAGATTTGGAAAGAAGCTCTGCAAACACAATGAAAGCAACAAAACGAATTCCCAAATCCTTGACACGAAGAGTAATTGCAAATATATACATATATATGCATCCATACTTTCAACTTGGCTTCTGTTCTTCTTTGGCTTGCAGACCCAGAGCGTTGCTTCAGCCTGAAATTCAGTGAGGCCATGTTTCCTCGCTTCCAGGCAGCTTTGTGGCGATGGCAGGGCCAAGATAAATAAATAAATAAGGGCTCGCAGAGTGGAATATTATATTTAATAAGGCCGACGAGTCCTCCTGAAACCCAGTTGTGAAAACTTTTAAAAGTGTCTGTTTCCTGTAGCTATCAACATGCTAGGAGAAGGGAAACCCTCCGGGCTGGTCAAGTTTTTCCCCAACGGCTGCAGTGACTTTCACAGCTGGTCTTGATTTGCCTGGATATTGCTCATTTTCCTAGTGCTCGTAACAGCCCTGGAATGGAAATCCTGGCTTCCCTGGCACCGGGTGCATCCCCATGGGGTGCTGGCAGGTGAAGGGTGCCAGGCCAAAAATTATTCATCCCGATTAGCTCTTGGCTTCCCCTGCAGTTTGAGGAAATGAGGCTGGATTTATGAATAATAGAGTGAATACAGGAGGCCTAATAAAGGACAAAATTCATGGTGAATGTAACTCCCGTCACGTCAGCAAACAGGTTTGTGCTGCTTGCGGCGTTACCCTCCCTCTTGACGCACGATGGGGGTCAGGGGTTTGTGTGTGTGCCCATCAGCTGGACAGCAAACCCTTGCCCGTGGCTGGCAGATGCTTGCCAACAGGAGTAGCGGAAGGGAGACGGGGCTGTCCTGGACTTTAAAAGGCAAAACCAACACAGGCCAGCGTCCAGGCTGCAAGCGTCTGCGGCTGCTGCAGCCCTGCCTGCACGCCTCTGGGCTGTGCGTGTGTGTCTGGGTGCCTATTAAATATACACGGCCCTGCTATTTGTGGGACACCAGATGTGTGCCAGGGAAGTAACCGGTGTGACTTGCTCTGCCTCTTCGGAAACGCAGAGGAAGCAGTGCCTGTACCTAGACCTTACGTGAATTGGACGTAAATCCGTATTATCTTCACCTTTCAAACCAGCTTCCCTCTGATATTTGGTCCGGCACAGCTGTTTCAGTTGGGAAACGGCAGCGTTTGTAGTCCCGGGAAGAGCTGTGGTCTTCCCTCGCGCCTGAGCGTGCTGCCTAGCCCGAGGATGTGCTGCAGGGCCCTCGTCGCTCTTCAGATGCAGGAGGTCGTCTTTGTCCACCGCTTTTCTGGCAGGGCCCATGGCACGTAAGTTGTCATCCACTTGGAGTACGCCTTGGGCATTTTTATCTGGGTTTCTGGGAGCTCGGAAGCACACTTTTCTGCCTATCTGCTAGGCTTTTGACATGAGGCTGTTTACTTGAGGTGCAGAAATGGAAATCTCATCTTCGCAAGTCACCCTGGAATTTTCCTCCAAAGATCAGTGAAAGCAGTCATTAATATAGGGCATCATTTATAGCTCCGTGCAGAATAATCCTCCAGGCTCTCTGGCAGCTATGAATTGGAAAACAATAAAGACCATTACTAGAGGGTTCTTTTTTTAAAAAAAAAATGCATGTTCTTTGATACATTGTGTAGCTCTCAGAAAAGGAGGCAGCAAATTAAAAATCTCTCTCAGCAAATGCATGCAGCACTGTTCCAAATTCCTAAGCTTTTTTTTTTTTTGCCTTTTTTTTTTTTGCCTTTTTCCATGCCCTGACATCTTCCTTGAGTAGTGCCAATAAAATTAGAGACTTTTGCTAATGTGGTCTCCAAAGGTTCCTCTGGGGAAGCAGCAACCCTATACAAATGCTCACCTCCGGAGATGGCTCCCGAGTCCAGGGCACCTTGGCTGGGCCAAACATGTGAGCCCCGTTGCTGGACGTATGAGCTGGGACTGGCCCACTGGCTCTCCCAGTGCTGCCATCCTCTGAGTGCTTCTGGAGGATCGTTCGCTGCTTGCCGCCTAGATTTTCCCCATTCATTTTGAAACGCGGTCAAAACACGCTGAAAAACACAGCAGGGCCAAACTTTATTGTGTGGCCTCACAACTCTTCTGTCCAGATTTGGTCCGGAACCTCCGGCCATTTTGCTGCACGTGGTGGTACCACCAGCCACGTCTTTGGGAATGTTCTTCTTGCAGGGTCTGGCCAGTCAGGCTGGGGCTGGAGACTGCAGGCACATTGCTAGAACCCCTGACTGTGCTTAAGCCCTGCTACAGCTATTGTGGCTAGGGTTTAAATTAACCTTAAACGTCTAAATAGCTTTAAAAATGTTAAGCTCTGGTGAGAAAATAGACCAGTGAAAGTGTGTGGCTACTAGAGGATCCCTAGCTGGCGGTAATAAATAAACATGCTCACGATCAGTTCGGCGTCCTGATATCCGGTCAAAAAAATCGATGTGAGGATGAGATGGTGTGAATTGGTGTGATGAGTGACAGTAGCGGGGGCTGGTTTAGAAGGGCACCTCAGCCTGTTTGAAATGAGCTCTTTGAATGGAGTCTCCCACTGAGATTCATTCTCTTCTTGGAAAGCACTAATATCCCCACAACAGCACCTATCCATGCTTGAAGGAAAAGCTAATGAGTTTCTGACAGGAAAAGGGGCAGAATACAAAAGGCAGCCTTTATTTCCCAGCTGGTTGTTTTAGTCAATTTGTTTTCCTCTTACTACACTTTGCTACACTTTCCTTCAATCCTGACAGACAGTGTCCCTGGAACATTTCTTAAAAACACCTTTTTTTCTTAACACTGTAATTATCATCACCAGCATGGCTTCCTGGAGCCAAAGGCAATTAATGCTACCTTTGTTTCTCTCTCTCTTTCTTCCCCTCCCAAGCTTTGTGCTGGGAGGACTCTCTGGGCAGCCCTTCTTCCCTTGACCTCCCTCCTGCCATCCTTCCACCCAACAGCTCCCAAACCATCCCTGTGGTTCCCACCAGGCCCAGGCTAGGGAGAAACTCCCAAGCACAGTCCTGAAGTGTCTTCTACCTCTTTGTGCTTTAAATGCTTCTAAGTCTTCCAATTTTAAATTGCCCTTCCCAAGGGCAGCAGGTTTTTTTCTGTAGCATGACTCCATCTGCAGCCAGCCAACACGACAAGCAGGTTGGAGCATGGTCCTACCAAGTTGGATGCTTTGGGCCACAGTTAATCTCCAGCCTTGTGCCTCTGGCTTTCCCCATCAGCCCTGGCTCACTAAGTCGAGCTCAGGATCCAGAGAGCCGAAAAAGAAGAATCACATCCCCCCCGACAGATCCCAGGCTGAGCACGAGGGTGCAGATCTAGACGCCCCAGCAAACTTCATGGCTTACCCAGCATGAGCTGGTGAGGAGGGCTACCAAAATGACTGCGGAGAGCCGGTCATCCTCACAGCAAGTGGGATTCCATGTACTGGGAGACATTCCTAGCTCAGAGGCCAACAGTCAGGCGGGAAGGGAGGCATGGATGTGGGATTTCCCCAGGCCCTGCGGCTGCCCCTGCCCTGTCACAGCCAGAGCTCTCAGCTCCCAGCAGCTCCCCGGCACAGGGAAAGCCCTGCTGGGGCACAGCCTTGCAAAGGCAGGTTTGGCACTGGGAGAGGATGGAGCATTTCCAGAGCAGATGAAATCTTCCAAGACCTTGAGCTGCCAGTTCGAAGAAGCCTACGCGTTTTGCAAGTTTTTAGGGTCTTAGAACTTGGTCTAATTTAAGCAAGTTTTTATAGGATTGGCACGTCCTAAGCACTGGAGAGATCCTTCTGCTAAGTTTCATCCTCTGCAGCAAAGCATAAGGAAGAGAGAATTACTCAATATGGTGTTTGGGAAAAAAAAGTGTTTGCACGGGCAAAGCAGATTATTTTTTTGCCCCAAAGCTGAGTCCTCAGTGGCGAATATGGTGGGGCTTTTCATAACTCTCTCCACAGTGGCCACTCCACATGGAAAGTGTCAGTCTGAGTGGCTAATGTCTGGCAAAGTATCAAGTAACTGGAACAGACTCTGAAACAGTGGAAAGTCATCGGCAAGTTTAGCGATAGGCGCTTTGACGTGTTCTGCCTTTGACTCAAAGCCCTGAGAGCACCAGGGATCCGGATGAGCACGTGCAAGATATGAAGATCAACTGGAGAAGTGGCGTCTGGGAACTCTTCCCTCTTGTTGTCTGAAGTAAGGATTGTAGAGGAAGGAAGCCAGCTCCCGGGCTCCAGGGTTTGTGTGGGGGAGTCGCTGCTTCCACGTAGCATCAGCATTTTCCAGCGTGACAGAACAGCTGGCCCTGGGGCAGCCCCTGCGCAGCCCCTGCGCAGCCCCTGAGGTGGGATGTCCAGCCTGCGGGGCTTGAGAGAGCCCTGTCTTTGCAAACAATCCAGCGGGCTTTAGCTTCTCACCTTTGTCACAGGAGCAAATCCAGAACGCGTGTGTCCACAGGGCTCTGCAGTAGGATTTTCCATCTGGCATTCTATATATCCACCGGTCCTCCGAGCTTGTACACAGGGTCCAGAGCTGCTGAGCTGGCCACAAAGGGGAGTCATTTTAGTGCCACATGTAGCTGGATTTAGTTTGCTCCCACAGGGAGGTCTCCTCTGATGGCCTGAACACGCAAAGACAGGTCTAGGCTGAGGGCACCAAATGCTGTGTCCTGCTGCCACAATTGCCATAAATGGGGCTGACAGGCAGCTGAAGCCTCTGTGGGCAAGGACTTTGCCGCATTAGCATTTTTAAATGCCCCTTGCCATTTTCACCCGGGTGCATGTAAACTGAAAGGCAGACGCTTTCCCCCAGGAAGAGAGGAAGAGCTGCTGGCCAAGCTCAAGCCCACCACAGGGACCCCGCCCAGCTTGTACAAGACAGAAGCTGTCACAAAGCACTCGACTGCTCTTCCACGCTTACATTTCTCTCGGCCACTCGGTTCCTCTTATTTTAGCTTTGTTTAAACCATCTCCTTGGTAACTGGAGACAGAAGCAGGGTTTTCTCATCCTCCTCGTAGGGTTGGTTTCCTGCCTATCTCGGCACTGGGAGGGACCCTTAGCAATACGCATTTGCTTTTGTGCTCCCACCACAGGCTTTGAGCCCAAGTATCACTGGGGAGACCTGGTGTCTCTTTCAAAGGG
Organism: Rissa tridactyla; assembly: GCF_028500815.1. Taxonomy (NCBI): domain Eukaryota; kingdom Metazoa; phylum Chordata; class Aves; order Charadriiformes; family Laridae; genus Rissa; species Rissa tridactyla. The sequence continues at coordinate 18,416,239 of NC_071468.1, read as the reverse complement.
TTGTCATACGCAGAGTTTCAGTTGAGAGGGACGTGTTTCACCCTTTAATTTATTTGGCAGTAAACAGACCGCCACATGTGTCGGTTGCGCAGTGTGAACGGTGGCTCTCGCAACTGCCCACGTGCTCCTGACCCTGCGTGTATCCAGCAGCAGGGAAACCCCACTGGAGTGTCCCTTGTCGGGATGCCGCAGCCGCTGGAGTGGCAAAACGCTTCAGCGGGGATGGGTCAGGGCTCCTTGCTGCGGCAGCACCCTCTGCCCAGGCACCACAGCCCCACGCACCTTCCAGCGCCCGCCTCTGCCGGGACACAGCAGCCCAAGGACACGAGGGTCCTCTGGTCTTCTCGGGGCAGTGTCAGAAAGGTCTCTGCAAGGGGATGGGCATTAATCACTAGCAGCTCCTAAAGACCTGGAGGTGTTTGAAAAGGCAGGGGAAAAATTCCATCTCCGGGCTCAGTTGGCACGCTTTTTTTCGCTGCCCTCTGGAGAGGCAACTTGTTGGAAAGGAAGGGGGAAAGAAAAAAATAAAATGAAAACAAGTCCCAAACTGTCTGAAGGCTTGGCTGTGTTTCCAGCCAGGGGAGGTAAAATCAGCTCCTGCACTTACTCCCTCTTTCTGAAAACAAGTGGTGTCCAGAGACACAAATTTCCGAGGCAGACCAGCTTTCCCCATTGCCTTGTCATGTTTGGAGCCAAGCCCTGGGGCCAAGTTTGTCCCCTCCCTGTAATGTCCTGCTGGGCTCGGGGCAGAGAGGAACCCCACTGTTGGTGCTCAGCCCCAGCTAAAGCTCTTTCTTGGCCAGAGCCATCCCCAAATGATGGAAATGGCAGCGTGAAAACACCAAGCAGCACCTTTGGTGCGGAACTTAGAGTTGAGGTTTTTGGGGTCATTTGTTGACTTAATGCTCCAGAGGTTGTCACTGCTTAAGGTGGCCGCCCTCTCTGGGGATGGCTGGAGAGTACTTTTGGGGGCTGTTCTGAGTTTGCTGGCCTTACCCCTGGGTAGCTCCGCATCACCCCCCCCACAGGGCTTGCCTTGTGGCATAGTGACTGCATCACGCAGCGCTGGGGCGCAGCTCACAGCTTGGGTTATGGTCTTCAGAAATGAGCATCCCTGATGCTTCAGGCCTATGTAACGACAGCATTTCATATGCTGGTACCCAGAGGCATCATGTCTTTCATACCGTCAGGCAACCCCCGGTACTGGACCACCTCGGGTGACTTGCCAAAGGGAGTCTGGACCAGGAGTGAACTCTGCAGCCAATCATTTAAATTGCTAAAATGTGAGCGTTGCACTTGAACCTCCCTTGACAGGAGACTACTTACAACTTCTTCTAATAAAAGTTCACTGTGACACTCAGCAACAAGCTCATAAAAGATCAAAAGGCTTTTCCATGGCTTGGGAGCCCATTAGCAGCAGCAGGGCCCTGCACAGGTAGGGTGTTTGCCGTGCGCGGAGGCAGATGTCCTTTTGTTCAGCAGTTTGACTGCAACTTGTCTGCAGGCGTGTGTGTGTATGCATGCACGCGTGTTTTGCGAAGCTGGCACCGTTGAGAGCAGCAGGGCACGCCGGTGCGAGCAGCGCAGCACAAAATGCTTCTGTCACAGCTACTTTCCCAGTCTTGAAGTCAGTCGCTTGCATTGCTAGGCAAAGGATGATAAACGTGGTGATGGTGAAGTGCTTATTTCTGCAGTACCATCAGGAGGCCTCGATCCTGCATCTGGGTCACCACTCCGAGAGTTTGGGGGCAGTGTCTTGAAAAGAGGGGGCTGATCTTTGGTGCCAGCCAGAAAATAATAGCAGTCAGATGCATCCCTGGCTGAGCATGACGCTGCTCCTGAAAGGGAGCCTGCACATTCGATATTATGTTTGCCCTTTGAATTTCTGTGGCATGCCCTCTGCTGCCGCTCAGCATCCTCTCGTCCTCTCCTCCTTTTCCTATGTACAGCTGCTTTTCCAGCAGCAGATGAACCTGTCTGCAGCCCTGGCAGAGTGGCAGGGCACAATTGAGACCCCTTGGCCAGCATCTTCCCAAACAACAAGGGAACTTCTCCCTTGCCCTGAAACCCAGGCAAGTGGGATTTGACATGTGCCTTCCCTGGGAGGGAAGCCCTGCTATGAGTGACAACAAAATCTCACCACAGTGAGGGTGCTGGAGCACCTGAGGCACAGCAGACGTATTTTGGGCTTCCTTGAACCCCGATTCCTGATGCTGAAGACATGCTATTAGATGTGGACCTATTATTTGGCATGGTCCCCGCTGTTTTGCTTTAGTCAGCTTTAACTCAGCGAAATTTGCTAAATGATTTACAGGGCTGCATAAACGTCCTGTCTGCTGGCAGTTGCTCATTGAAATTCATTTTAGGGAGTGCCAAAGCCATTTCAATGGGAGCGATGTCTCCTGTTTGAGGAGCATTGTCATGGCAACAATGCCAGGTGCACACAGGGAAGAGCAACTCATATTTATTTGAAAGGTTAGAGCAATTATTGTCGTAAGGGGGTACCTGGCTGCAAAGAAAAGCCACATGCGTATTTGGGGGTGTAGACAAGCAAGAAGCACTCGTATGAGTTTCCAGTTGCTTTCCATGGGGAAAACGTGTATGAGAACAATCAGGGAGATGGATGGGGGTTTGACCCAGAGGTCTTCTCCTCCTGCCCAAGCCCCTTCACAGTTTTGTTCCTCACCATGCTTGTTTTCCACTTCAAGTTTTCCAGCGGGGATTTCAAATCCAGCCTTGACCCCTTCTCAGCTCAGCAGATGTCTCTTCCCTGCAACGTGCCACCCCCATCACCCACCTCCCCGTGAACCAGGGCAAATATTGCCACTGGACCATGATGAAACATTGGAGCCAAGTTTCTGTCCCCTTCGTTACCTGCTGTGTGCCCCACAGACCTGACTGACCACCCAGGCATGAGGAGAAAATCCCAGAAAGGCAGAATGGGGCGGGGGAATGTCAGATTTTGGCTCTGAACCCTGCAGGCTTCGAAATGGGATTTGCAGGGTTTTCTACTGAGCGAGGATGTTGGGCTGGCCTGAGCCCTAGGCAGTCAATCCTTTGCTTGCAGCGCGGGATGAATTTTTGGGGACTAATGGCAGTTTTGAGCTGGCATGGGCAGGGCTGTGCAAATCCAGGGGAGAAGTTATTTCTGCTCTGTCAGCTTTCCCAGGCGCCTTAAGGAATTGCTGCTGGGGGTGGTTTTGATCAAATTCATATCAAATGTGTTTTCCCTCCTGGTCGTTGTCACTTGTATTGCACTGTTTGTGCATGCTGTCCTTGGAGACTCGGATACTGATCGAGATGGAGCCTCTCCTCGCTCATCCCCCAGTGATCCTGCCTCCAGCAGGAACCCTGAGAGCTTTAAGGACCGTGGATCACCATCACTAGACACGCATGGCAATGGGATTGGGAAAGAACAGCAAAGCACTGTTTGTCCTTGTGTTACCACCTCCAGAGCCATGGAAAGGGGAGGTCATACCTTCCGCTGTCCTAGGACAGCAAAGCATTTAAGCTTGACCAAGGGCTCAGGCTCTGTTTTGGGGGCAGACCAAGAGAATGCCTTGCATCTTTGCCTAGCTGGCCCCTTGCAAAATGTGATATTGGCAGTTGAATGAAGAAGTGCATTAGCCAGAGTGCAAAATTCACAGTCAGACCAAAGCAAACATCAAGGGTTCCCCAGAAGAGCGTTTCTGGTCTGACAAATCCTGCCCAATATGGTCTTCCGAAGAAGAGAGTCAGGCAGCATTCGGTCTAGCATGTATAATCATCTTACCTGGCAATCGTCGCACCTGAAAAGTGTTTTCTGAGGCACTGAGCATCAGCTGTGCTTGTCGTCACCCAGCTATTCGAGCAGCAGCAGCTCTCAGTCCTCCTGTCTCTGCAAACCACCTCCCACGTCTTGTGTCTCCACAAGGCCAAGTAAGAGCAGGCTGGATCCTTTTCCAGGATTTTCCTGGTAGTGATGCTCTGGAGCAGGCCAGTGTTATGTATTTGAGCCGTATGTTGTCATTTAAACACAATGCATCCTGAGGCCAGGGGAGCAGTTGGTTTATGCAGACATGGAGATGACAGCACAGCCCCGGGGTCTTACAAAGACTGATTCAGCAAGCCTTGGAGAAAGAGGTGGAGGGCAACCAAGAAAATAAGAGCAGCCAGATGAATTTTGGCTCCAGAGGTCGGGGGAGGATAAAGGGACTGGTTCCCCCTCCCTTTTTTTGCAGTGCCCAGGCTAGTGTGCTCGATCACGGTTTTGGTAGGCACAAGACCGTGGAGTCCCATGCAGATCTGGGCTGCTGGACCAGCAAACCAAGCTGCCACATCAGCTCAGCTGATATCCACGCTTCCCAAAGCATGCGTCAGGCTTAGCTTCAGGCAGGTTTTCCTTTGCCCTCTGTGTCATGTTTGCAGCACGCTTCAGGCAAAATTTTCATTAAGTACAGACATTTCATGTCAGCAAGGCTTGGTTCTGCAAAGGGCCCTGTACGGGTGACTCATGGGACATCTTGCAAAGATGGGATCCCATCATCAGGGACAGAAACGCTAACGAACCCTCTCATCTGCCAGAGACCACTGGGTAACAACTAAAATCGTGTGTGACACAAGGTCATTCACATAATCTGGCCCATTTCTGTGCATCTTCTGTCCCTCGGGAAGGAGCGTCCCTGTGCTGGCTGAGCAGGCGTCACATTGTCCTTTCGCGTGTCTCCCACAGGGCACATGTCCCCTGCGTGTGGGACGAACGCCTCCACCACAGACCTGGGTGTCTCTCGTTGTCGTCTCCTCACCCTCAGGTGCAATTTTGTTGTCGACTTGTGGAAGAAAAGCCTAATCTGCTCCTTTTCCTTCCCAGCAACAAGGCGGCTTCCCTCCTTGAGTATCTGTCAGAAATTTGAGCAATGAAGCTGCTAAGTGCATAAAAGCACTCCCTGGTGCCCCAGTCAGAAGAGTTGTGTGCTGCAGAGACAGACACAGGACCAGCTGGGTCTCTGCGTCTCTAACAGCATGGAGGGGGCCTCAAGCCCCTGCAGCCTCTGGAGACACTCACCCAGCAGATGAGGACAGCCAGGGAGATGAAGAGCAAAGCCTAGTGATGGGGCGAGAAAGAGCTGCCTTGCTCTTGGTGGTTGGCCCCAGCCCTGCCCTGGCCTCTGGTCCAGGCTTCTCAGTGGCTGCTGATGCTGGTGGTGCCCAGCCCAGATGATGATTTGGGAGCTTTCTCCCCCACAGAACCTGGTCCCCTAACAGCAGCCCGCCTGCCCCTCTGCCCAGGCCCTGCTGGGTACCGAGCGCCCACACGAGCTGCGCGAGGCAGGGAGTCTCCCAAGCCACGTGCCCGTCTCTCATTTCAGCTAATTAAGTGACTGGCTAACAAGCAGATGTACGAGAAATCAATGCGGCAGCTTTCTGTGGAGCCTGAGAACGCACGCTGGAAGGGGCAGCACCAGTGGATGTGGCTTTGAAATGTCACCTCCAGAACATGTGTTCCTCGTGGCTCTTCTCTCGCTGGTCCTCTGGGTGGGAAGTGCTTGGCTGTTGAGGGGGTCAGGGCTGGTAGCACCAGGCTTAAGGAACAGGACTTCACTCCCGACTGCCTACCCTGGATCTTGTAACGATGACTCTCCAGTTGAAAGTCCTCCAAGCTGTTCATGTAGTTCTCCTGGGCGATCAGTGGAAGCTGGATGAGTGACAAGCTGCATAAGTGCATTGTTCCCTCCGTTGATTCAGGAAGAAGTGTCTGTCTGTCCAGGCAGCGACAGCATGCCATGTTCTCATGGGCAAGCTAGTTACTGACCACTATAGCAGTTGGCTGGTTGGTTGTGTTGTTTAGAGATCATCATTTTCCTGGCCCACTGGAGACATCATTACTGGCTGCATGCAGTACTTCTTAGCTATTCCAGCTCCAGTTGGCGGGTGATCTGGGCACCCGCTTTCTTAGCAATGATGCTTTCTTAGTACGAGATCTCTGATCTAGGAGCACAGCAGGATTGAGGTGCGCAAGGTCTCTGGATCAGAAGGTCTCTGGATTAGAAGGTCTCTGGTCCAACCTTTTCTCAGAGGGCCAACATCAAAGCTAAAGCAAGTTGCTCGGGCGAGCTTTGAACATCTCCAAGGGTGGAGGTAGCTGGCCTCATTCTTTCACTTGGGAAAAAAAAAAAGAAAATAAAGCAGTGTTAAAAAGGCATGACTACCGTTCTGAGAGAGCACTGAGAGATGCATTGTGCAGCAGTGGAAACCACCTTTTGCCATGCTGAATCTGAGCAGCAGTAGGAAGTGAATGCTGGACTTGACACATCTCTGCTTCTGGAGATCTGGCCTTGTCAAGAAGCGCCCCGGAGGATGTCCCATGTCCCCCAGCATGTCCTGCCTGAATCTGTCTGGAACTGAATGCTGATTCCCTGGGAACAGCAAGCTCCCCTGATCCGTGCAGTGCTGGTCGCTTGTCCGAGTCATGAGAGGGGTTTCTTCTATGTCACGTAACTGAGCAGTACAGTGTAGATTGGGGATGGCAGGATTTTTGCGAGTATATCAAGGATTCCCACTGGTGCACCATGACTGTGCAGATAATCAGGTTCTAAATGAATGCAAAGATCCATGTAAGGTTGTCACCAGTCATTCCTGGTGCCATCTGATCCCACAAGATTCAAAAGGCTAGTGGAGATAGGAGGGCTGGGGATGCCAGCTCCCTACACCTCTGCCCAGTGCTGCGCCCATCTCCTTAGGTGGCCTTGGCCAAAAAAATACTTTTTTGGAGAGAAGTATTCCCCTGTTGGTCTCTTTTCTGCTCCTGTCACCCTGTGCCAGACTGTGCTAGCTCGTTACTTGTCCCTGCACATGCATGACATTGCTCACAGCGTGCCTTCCCCAGCTGGCATTTTTTCTCTAAGCAAGAGATCTCTTCTTGCCCTGCCTTTGCCATTGTATAAAAGCCATTTTGCTTGCCTGCTGACAGGGGACATTCAGCCCTATCCTTCTAGTGCCACATCCCTGCTGGGGTCACTTGCAGGCAGGCACGTGGGTGCTCTCTCTTACCCTTTCCAGAGGCGTGCCCAGGAAACACAGGTGGGCTGGCATGCTCGTGCCGAGGACACATCGCCTCCCGAGAGCCGCTATTTGCTGTCCGTGACACTGGGCTGGCATTAGGAAACACATTGTTCTCCACGGCACACGGGATACCGCAAATGCCAAAAGCTTACCCAGGCTCAAAGGAAAATGGGAGAAATCTGCAGAGCATAGCTAAATACACAGAAACCTGGTCTGGCTAGGAAACCCCTTAGACACAGATATCCGGGGGCTGGGAGCGCATCAGTTGTTGGAAATACTGTCTATATGCCCGTACTGCCCTTATATCCTCCTACTCCAAGGTGCTCTTGGCAGTTGTCAGAAGAAGAGGCTGTGCTGGATGGCCATGGGGCCTGGTCGGGTATAGCAGTTCTCCCCTCGGTGAGCCATCCTTAGAGCATCACCAGCCCAGAGGACTTTTCCACGGGCTATTGTAACTACGGTTTGAGGGGGGAATGCTCCGTTAAAAGACCTTTCGAATGAAATAGCGTGGTTTGAAACAAAAACTAAATCCTGATGGAGAGTGCTGGGCTTGGAGCGAGGCCAGAGATTTGTATGCCATGTTCATGAAGATATCATCCTTCTCTTGCTGCTGCTGGGGGACAGCAGGAGGAGAAGAGCTGGAGCTGCAATTCTGCAAGATTTGTTTCATTCTTTGATTTCCGGTACATGGAAATGAGATGAAACTCATTCCCTCAGCAATTGCCTTCGCTACAGACTCAGGGAAGAGCAATTTCTCTTTCTGAAATGCAGAGAGCTGGATGCGCCGTGGGTGCCCTCAGCCTTCACGCCAGAGCAGGGCTCTTTAGCTCAGCCGAAATGGACTCAACACCAATGGAAGGAAGACCCCCAGCAGCAGCAGTGGTTTCCTGCAGACTTGTCCCGCAGTGTCACTGGGGCTCCCCGCAGTGGGCAGGGAGGAGATCTGCCATGCCTGGTGGTTTGGGCCAACACAGAGCCTGGCTCAGCAGAGGGACCTCTAGCCCCATGCACCCAAACCTGTTGGAGAGATGCTCCAGAACTTGCTCTTTCCCACCTGCAGTGTGAACAAGGGACAAGGCAGGGAAAAAAAATTCCAGCTTTTTCAAGGGCTGTGGTGTTGTGTGCTCGTCTGATCTTGAGTGTTTGGCTTAAATACCCAGCTCCAGCTCCTGGAGACATTAGATTATGGCAGTAACACCACTTTCATCCCCACATCAAAGCTCATTCTAGACCTCTGTGAGGATTTGATGGACAGCTTGGAAACACCATCTAGATTGACCCCAGATTCACAGCAGGTGAAGAAAATGCATAATGTTCTACAGGCTGCTTTAACCCTCTGTTTTAATCTTCTGTTTTTTCCCTCTGTCTTGTGGATTTGGGACTCCCTGCAGTGACTCAGCAGTGGGGGTTTCGGGGTGCTATGCAGTGTCCCTTTTGTTTTCTGTTCACACAAGTACCATCACTGTCTTGCGCTGAAAGACCCCCTGAGCTACAGGAGAGAGAAAGATTTTAAAATGCAAATTTCAGCACATGCGTACTGGCTGGGAACTCTGGGGTCTCGGCATACTTCATCCAACTGTGTCCAGCTAGGAAAACCAAGGGACCACATCGCTCCGTGAGCCTTAACGCACTTGTCCTGGCTCTGCCAGGGACCCCTGGTCTGCCTCACTGGCTCCGTGTATTGTAACACGAGAAAATCAGCCTCGCACACTGAAAAAGAGGACCTCTGAAACAGAGGACTGCAGGCAGCAGGCTCGCAAAGCCGGGCACCGAATGCAGCGGGAGCGCGGGACTGGGTGAGGGCGGTGGGAACGCGCAGCCTGTGCGGGCAGCCCCCCGCTGGCGTGACGCCCCTGGCATCGTCACAGCCCACGCCACCCAGCAAGTCTCCGCCTGGGAGAGGACCGAAAGCAGAGCCCGTGTCAGAGGGGCCGGCAAGAGCGGGGTGTCATCAGCGCACATCCCAGATTACAGCAGAAAGCAGTCCTTGCTCTTAACACAGGATAAATTGTGCCGTTGCCTTCTCCTTCTGCACTGATCAAACCCTGTCCCACGGCCACATGCGTGCGGGACCCTGGGAGAGACTTTGCAGCAGGCAAAAGGCAGTGCGATGGAGTTCAGGCAACGCTCTAAGAATAGCCTGCGTTACTTTCGCATACTTGCCGTTTCTCAAACAGATGCCATCTCAAACACCATTAGGAGGAAATCCTTTCCTCCGGGATTGCAGTCTCATCCCAGGGACAAATTTGCCTCAGCGATTCTTGCGGATTGGAGGCTCATCCAGGGAGCAGACTTGCCGTTTGTTCCTCCCGCCCTTTTTCCCCAACAACCTGGTACGGCCGAGCACAAGTCTACCCAACACAGAGCACTCGCTCGCACCTTGGACACTTGGAAAACTGCTTAACAGCAGCACCTGCTGGCAGTGGCCCTTGAAGCCCCGAGGCCACATTATTCAGGGAAATCCTGTTGGTGTTGGATCTAAGCGTCAGGAACAGCTTTTTTTAAATTGGCGTCCAGGTGGGTTGTTGTTTTTTTTTTTTGTGAGAGAGAATTATGTTGTGGAGCTTTGAGGAATGCCACACACGGCAAGCCAGAGCGCACCCATAGGAAGTTTACATCTTCATACCTCTGCTGCCCTCAGAATTGATGAAGGCAGCTTTTTTAATTAACTTTCCTGAGAAAGGCACTTTTTTTCACACATGGGGGCAGGGTGCAGTGTACATTTTAATGGGAGTTGTCAGGAAAAATATTGATTTCGTTAGTAATGTTTTTGAAATTGTGCCATTCTGTTAATTCTGTCAGGTCCTCTTTGACAGCGTGGCTGAGAGCATTTTTGCATCCTTCATTAGTTTTTTAATGCACGGTAATTTCCCCTAACCCATCAATGCAAAGCAAGATCAACTGCGTGCTTGGTAACCATTTTTCCTATGTACAAACCTATTGCAGTAATAATTATAAACAGAACAAATGATTACAGAGATTCATTATAAAATACAATTACACCGAGCTGTGCTGCATTGTTACACTTTTCACAGACATCGCTTGCTCTTGAGTAAATGGTTTCATTATGAGCATGAAGGGCAAACTTAATACACTTCTGACTCATAGCAAACAGCACAAGAAATCATCATGGCTGTTCCTCCAAGTGCTTGGCAGTGTTTGCTCTGAATGAGAATAAAATGCCAAATACTTGTCAGCTTAACAGAGGGGCTCTGGGTGGCGGTACAGACGTGCAAGGAGGGGAGAAAGCCAGAAATTACGGCAGCACGGCCTGAATTTCACTCCCCTAGAGCGTGGCTTTCTTCCATGTTTATGGGTTTTCAGCGCTGGGACCTGCCAGCAGCAGCAGATCCTCCTTGATCGTATATTAGAGCAGCCTCGGGGCTGCTCCCGCTTGTGTGCTGGCTGCCCCTGGAAAGCACGGAGGAGCCAGGGATGGGACAAGGGACGTTCCTTCAAAGGATGGGAACAGACAGGCTTGGGCAGGTGGGGAGCGACCAGGAAGCTTGTTGAAGCAACAGCGTTCAGAGGAGGGCAGTGCTGTCAAGTGTGGGGAAACAGCAAACCCAGCCGGCAGGCCGGCATCAAGCAGAGGACTGCAGACAGTCACTGCGTTGCCTTTTGATTTCATCTTGTTATTGCCTCCTTATTTCTTGTCTGGGACAAGGTCAGAGGCAGGAGGAGGTACCGTCCCGGCGACAACGCCATGTGTACGTGACAGTGAACAGGGCGCTCCGGGCAGGAGCAGGGGCTGCTGGATTTCTGCCCCACAAATTGTCTTTGCAAGGGCTTTGCACTGTAGGAAAGACCACGTAGTTCCCCCCCAAACCATGCACAAGCCCCTTGTGCCCCAGGGGCTTGGCCACCTTCTGGCAAGTAGCTTTCGTCTGGGTGTTTCTAGGCTGCATACGTGAGTGCCTGAAAAGAGCTGGCAAACCTCTCCCATGCTAATATTTTCCCCTGGTAAAGCAATTCATTCACTCAATTTTCACTCTGTTGGGTGCCCCGCGGAGCAGATCTCTCTGCTGGTGGCCAGAGCCTCCTGCGAGGCTTTGGTCCTTCGTGGTGGGTGCAGTTGTGGCTCTGCTCTGAGCAGGGGTTCTGCCTCCATGCCTGCCCTGCTGGTGCCACAGGGGCAAATTCAGCAGCCCCAGGCCATGTGAGAAGAGACTTGCTGCACGACTCTCCAACAGGAGAGAACCAAACCTTCAGGGCTTGGGTGAGGAAGCGCTGCTTGCAAAGGGAAATAAAAAAGTTAAATCTCACCGCCGGTGAAGCTTTCCTTCACCCTATCCTAACCAGAAAGACTGTCTTTCCCTTATGTTCCCAGCACAGAAAAAGTCCTAACTCCAGCATCCCTTTCAAGCTTGTAAATTGGAGCCTCCAAAGCCCAAACCGAGCAGCTGACCATGATGTTGCGCATGGATCTGCTGTGCCTGGCCAGACAGAGCCTCTTCTGTGTGCAGGGGTTGCTTTAAGCAGCGCATCGTGGTTCCAGGGGCTTGGTCTGTGCTGGTTCCCAGTGCTCATGCCCCCATGAGCCTACGTGGTGTGTGCAAGCTGCCAAGGGGCTGTTCTGCACCCTGGATTTTGGAAAGGGACTTGTCTTGCTGCCCCTGGACCGAGGCACCTTGGGGGAGGCTGGTCATGTCCAGCCATGGTCTCTGGCCGTGCCGGGTAGGAAGGCACCCTGCGAGCTGCTGGTGCTCCGACGCTGGGGTCCATGCTCATCCCGAGACAAGCTCGGCCTGTCGGCTCCTGCCCTTTGCTTTCGGCTGTGCTGCCCCTCCAGCCTGCGCTACCAAACCTCCTGTCTTCTGTCCGCAGCCCCTTCTGCCCTTTCCACGCTCCTCCTCCTCCTCCTCCTCTCCCTGTCTCCCCTCCACCCTTTTCCCCCCTTACTCTTGAATCTCTATTTCTTCTTCTCTGTTCCAGCAAAACGATATCAATCAAGGTGATAGATGATGAGGAGTATGAGAAAAACAAGACCTTCTACCTAGAGATCGGGGAGCCCCGGCTGGTGGAGATGAGTGAGAAGAAAGGTGGGGGACGTGCTCCGGGGCTGAGCCCAGCCTGTGTGTCCCTTGTCTGGCTCACTCATGCCTGGCGCCTGCAACACCGAGCTCACATCCCCAACGCCTATGGAAAAGGGCAGGAGCGAGGACACTTCCCACCCCGCCCTGAACTCAGCCTTTCCCCAGCCCACCAAGGTCCGACCCCAGCCGGGTGGTGGGGAAGCTCCTGCCCTTCCCCATACGCCCCAGGGGGGATGTGCAGCCGCTTCCCCCCACCCGACCATCTCTCCGGCACCATGGCCCCCCTGGGCGGACATGAACTGCATGCGTGTGTGATGCCAATCATGTGTTTGCCTTTGTCTTGTGTTCCCACAGGAAATTCATTACCCTTAGAGTACTTGACCGTGAGGAGTATGAGAAAGAGTGCAGTTTCTTCCTTGTGCTTGGGGACCCGGTGTGGCTACGACGAGGAGTGAAAGGTGTGAGAGTAAAACCAGACCAGCTCTCGAGACGCTGCCGTCCGCTTTCTCTGTGTCTCCCTACTCTCACACTCCTTTCTCCTCGCACTTTGGCTCCCGGCCGTTTTGCCCTCCCTCCTTCAAAGCTTGGCCACTGCACCTTTTTGCTCTGTTTTCTTTCCTCTTTCGTTTTGGGAGGACTCCGTCTTGCTCGCCAGGGCCCCCCCGGGAGCAGCCGGGCGACGAGCATCGCCAGCCCCCAGAGATGTTTTGAGAGCGCTGCCCTGCCATGGCGCAGCTGCGCCTTCATTTAATCGAGGAGGAAAACTCGGTCTCGAGAAGTAAAAAGGCGATGCTGCATCATTTTTATCGGAAGATAAAATAGCCTTCACTTGAAATAAAATGCATGGCCAGAGCAGTAATTTTGGCCTTTTTATACTTGCACTAGGGCTTGAAAATAGCAGAGAATCATGGCACAAACAGGTAATACCGTACGATGCAATCAGTCTAGAAGAAATCAGGTTATACTCAAATAAAGTTTCATAGCTCTGCACTGGATAATAGCTTCTCATAGGTATAATAAAAACAATTTCCTCTTTCATCACATTTCCAAACCAACTGCAAACCTTCCCAAAATACAGAGTTCACTTATTTTTTCTGTGCATTTTTTTTTTTCTGCTAGGAAATTAAGTGAGAATTGATGGCAACAGCTAATTCTGCGCGCTATTGGCGGCTGAGCAAAAAGCAGTGTTAGAGTTACTTAAGATAATTAGTTGCCCTACAACAGACCCTTATTAAAGCCTTTGTTAAAAAATTGGCAGCGGCATTTGGTCTGTCTGCCTTGGAGCTGCTTTCTAATTTCTGGGACATAAGCTCTTCCCTTCAGCAGGCATGGGGCTGTAATATATTATTGGTTCAGGGCAGAGGGGGCCCCCAGCAGTCCCCACGCTGAGTGGGGACGTGCTGCTGTATTTCAGGGTAAAAACACATGCGGCAGGGATGCCACGTTCCCCTTTGGCACGGGTGCCGTCCGGATTAGCTGCATCATCCCCTCCATCAGATTTCCTGCTGGTTTATGTGACCAGCTAGCAGAAGCAGGGCTAAAAAAATCAGGCACACCGGGGTGGCCCAGGCTCTGCAGGTGGGATTTGTGTCATTAAAAGGTGGCGGTGGCATCTACGGAGTGTAGCCAGTGTTGCCAGGATAAAGCGGCACGTGGACAACTCAGCTCTGCGGCTCTGGCTTTGCCCAGCTTCGCAGGGACCAGCGCGGGCTCAGCCTTGCCAGTCAGCAAAAGCAAACATGCTTTCCCGGCCCCAGGCTTGAGAACTCACGAGGTCCTAGCTGAAATTTTTAATTAAAAATAAAAGGAAAAGGAAACAAAGTTCCTCATCTTCCCGGTCACAAAGATAACTGAGGAAACCCGAGTGAAGCTCAGCTTTGCAGACTCGCTAGCTGGAAGGCAAGTCAAGATTTTAAAGGATGCTCTTTGCTGCTTTGGCCATGCAGTGATTTTTTTTTTTAATTCATTTTTTGTGCTTGGTTTTGTACGAGAGGCAGCGAGGCAGGGCAAGCTGTGTGCTTGGCACCCTGGAGACGAGAGCATCTCCAAAATGTCACCCTTGGGCCATGTAGCCATGGTGGGGTCTGCACCTCAGGGACCAGGGACCCACCAGTGCACTAAGGGAGAGGCTTTTCCTTTTGTTTTGGAGACCTAAAATGTTGGGCGAGAAGATCCTTGAGCCAAGCCTTGCCACAGACTTTTCTTCTCTTGTCATATACGCCAGAAGCAGCTGGAGCTATTGCTCCCCATTAGGCAGCTGGAGGAGGTCAAAGCCAGTAGCCGCTGCACGTGGGACATCTTGTGTCCTCCCCTGGGGCAGAACTGCCTCTGAGGCCAATGGAAGATCTTGCACATACAATTAAAAGGGGAAAAATGAATTTTTGGAGTGTGCCTTTTAATCCCATATCCACCCCATATTTGCGATAGTTTTTATTTTAAATCCACAATCCCATGAAACTTTTCTGTTCCTTTTATTTTTAGTGCCTTTCTCTCAACACTAATGGTATCCTGCAGCTTTACAGATCTGAAATCTCTGCCCCGGGATCTGGAGTCTTTCTGTGGATATCCCTTTTGATTTCATTATTCATTTACTTTTCTTCTTCTGTGTTTGTCTCTGTCTGTCTCCTTCACAGCCCTGTTGTTGAATGAGCTTGGTAAGCGCGCATTTGTTTTTCTTTTCCATTTTTTTCCAGTTTGTCTGCGTATTTTCGGAAGACAATTGATTTTGTTTGACATTTTTCTTTGCTCACGACAATCTCTTTTAGGGTGGTCAGCACTATTTAAGTAAGCTCAGGTACCTAACGCCATATCTTCCCTTGGAGTAGAGCCCCAAAGTCACTAATGTTAAGAAGCGGTAACCCGCTGTGGCGAGGAGCACTTTTTGGGCATGGCGTTGTCACAGCCATAGTAAACGCACCAACACCCCGAGTTGCAAACCTGCCCCCTGCAAATTAACCCATCGCCTCTTACACTGGCGTGGCAGAAACGGGATTGCCTGGGGATTTAGGGATGCTTGTGGCTGGACGGGAACATTGGCCAACCCTTTTTGAAGAGATGGTGCAAACTTTGCCTCCAGTCTTGGGGAGATTTAGAGCCCACACAGCCTCTTAAATTCCTTGCTGGCCACCCCCAGGATAGGGCGGCCAGGGAGGGAAGCAAAGCCATCCTTGTTCTCCTAATCCCCAGGGCAGGCTTGCACTGGTCTCACCCACTCCGCAGCATATATTAGATACCAGGGGGTGGCAGCTTGCAGATATGGGCTGAAAAGCCTGTGTTCAGGTCTCCCCACACCATCCCTGGGGTGCGTGTCATGGAGTAGCCCCCCATCATGTCCCCAGCCGTGGGGCAGGGAAGGACCACCCCATCCCTGCAGGCTGCAGGGTGTCCTTGTTGCTGTGCTGATGCTAATCCTCTCTCTTTCTCTCTCTGTCTCTTTTTCTCATTTTTGGTTTCATCTAGGTGGCTTCACCATCACAGGTATGGATTTCTGCTCTCCCCCCACCCCCGCTTTCCCTCCTCTTAATGGCCATATGCTCACCCTGCTCTTTCCTCTTGGTTTCCTCTTTGCTTTTGTTCTGCCCTGGAGGGAAACTCTGGAAGGGTAAGAAGGTGCCGTGCCGTGGCCCCGCTGCCCCGGACGGTCACACTAACACCGTGTCCTCTCACAGAGTGCTTTGCCTGCCCTACACACATCTAACCCCCACTCCGGGGAGGGAGACCCCTCACCCCTGAAGCAACGGGCAGCCCCCGCTGCATCTCTTGGAGCGGGGCAGGGGTTCTTCTCCTCTTGGTCCAGCCTTCCCCTCCCTGCTGCCCACGCAGGAGGTGCGCAGAGGGCTCTGCACGGCGCGGGGACCCCGTCCTCATTCCCCAGGGTGCCCGAGCACTGCAGGAGGTGCGGGACCCCATGGCTGCTTCCAGGCACACAGCCCCTGCCCTTCCCACCAGCGAGACCCAGGGTTTGCTCAGCCCTCATTAGCCAGCCCAGCATCCTTCGTTAAGCCGAGCGCTGCAGGGGGAGAAGGTCCCGGATCCCACATGTTGCAGAGCAGCCCCTCAGAAGGCCTGGAAACGATAATTCAGACTAATGAGGCTCTCCCTTTGACCAGCGGGAGGAGAAGGGCTTTCCCACAGCATGGTGCTGCCTGTGCAGACGAGGGGCAGCCAGCAAGGCAGCGACACTAACCCCGTGTGAAGTAGGAGTATAGTTTACTAACCGCACGGTAGTGGTTTGCTTGGGGCGTACAGTCCCTCCTGCTGATGTCCTGCTGGTCGCTTTGATAGGCAAACCCATCTTCAGGAAGGTCCAGGCTAGAGATCATCCTCTTCCTTGCACCGTGGTCACCATCCAAGGTACCGGCAGCGTGGCGCCCGAGGGCCATGGCAGTCTAACATGGACTGACTGGAGTGTTCGCCTACTGACAGTTTAGCTCCCGTCTGCAGTGAATCCCACCCTTTTTAACCGTGATATCCTTCTGCTCATCCCTGGGGTGGACTGGAAGGGAGCTCAGTGGGGGTCTGCGCAGGGTCAGTGACAAAAGCCATGCTGCCTGGGGTCCCTATGCCCCAGAGGTTGCCAGTGGAGGTGCAGACCTGCTCCATTGCTCCTGTAGTCTCTCCGTTGCCTCCTCTCTCAGGGTTTGGGGCCAGGCTCCTCACACCTCTGTGGCCCAGCACTATGTCTTCCAGTCCCACCATCGCAGGAGGAGCAGCTCTCTGGCTGCCAGCCCCATCCCCAAGGTAAAGCCCAGCTCAGAAGGAGCAGAGCCAAGATTTCATACCCGTCTCAGCTCTGAGGCTCCTGGCAGCTCGCTCTGGTTGTAGCAGGCTGATGGAAATGTCCTGGCCATGCCCCCATGCAGACGTGGAGAGCTGGGAAATGGAGCAGCCTTAGTGATGATCTGTCCCCCCCCAGCATCCCTGTGGTACCATGCAATAAGCTGTTCCCCAGCCCTGAAGGTGAACCGGGCTCCTCCTGAGGTTGGACGAGTTGCAGACCTTTTGCTAGCATTTCCCAGCAAAACTACCTTGCCTGTCGCTCCATGATTTCCTCCTTCTCAGCTGCTCTGTCGCTCATGCTCCCACCTGGAGGCTTCCTGACCTCCCCTTCTGAAGGGAAGCCAGCTCCAGAGTTACCAGCCGGGCCTGGCTCACCGACGGGCTCTTTGCTTTGCAGAGGAGAATGAAGAAAAGCAGCCACTGACCAGCAAGGAGGAGGAAGAGCGCCGAATCGCGGAGATGGGGCGCCCAGTCCTGGGGGAGCATACGAAGCTCGAAATCATCATTGAGGAGTCCTATGAGTTCAAGGTACTGTCCGTGCCCCCTGTCCCTGCTCTTCTTCCTCTCCTTTTGGGCTTGCACAGCATTGCCAAGCACATGTTAATGGCATCGCAGCAAAGCGAGGCGGCTCCTGGCATCACAAGGTCTCAGAGCAGGGCCAAGGGACACTTTCAAAGGCAGGGGAGCCAAGGCACGACAAAAGGCTGAGGGTCACTCCATTGAAATGGCGGTGGGTTAAAATACACTCTGCATCCTCACTCTATCCATTAGCCCACAGCCATGGTCCTTGGGGGATGACCCCAGACTTTCTGTCCCGCTCACAGACTGTGGTTATTATTATACAAGCACATCAGTCTGGTGAGCCCTAAGAGCCGACTGGGCTCCAAAACAATGCAGGTTGCTTTAAAATGTAACCTCATTCTCACAGTGATGTGCTACACTTAGAGGCGGTCTTGAGCGAGCCCCGAGCCTGGGACCCCCAGCACAAAGGGCTGATACCCCAAACGCAAGTAATGGTTGTGAAGCTAAGCTGTCGTGAATGCGTGTGCCAGGTCAAGAGCTGAAAGCTGGCCATTTCATTATCTTTTCCATTTTTCTGTAGTATAAAAAAATAAAAGGCCACCCTGAACTGCGGCACAGCGGTGGCTGCCTCCCTTCCACGGTTTTGCCGCCTGCCCTCAGTGTGTGTCCGAGGCATCGCCGCTTGCGGGCAGCCCTCAGGCCGCCTGCACAGGAGCATCTCCTTCCCGCCGCTGCCACAGCACCTTCCCTGCTGGCACCGAGCTCCAGCTCCCGAGCAGCGCAGAGAGATATAGTCCAGCTCCGCAAATGGTCCTTGATCAGGTCCCAGTTCGTGCTTTGAAGCAGCCCAGTAAAATTTCTTCCCAAGGCAGGAGCCGTGGGAACAGGAGCTGTGGCACAACAAGCACGCCCCAAGCACAACAACAGGAGCTGTGGCACCTCGGCACTATTTGCTGTTAAACCTCCGCTGAGGTGGTTCAAGCTCCCATCGCGAGCAGGTTTCGAAAGGTCTTTTTGAGCGGCAGCGAGGGGAATTGGAAGTACTTACATTTGCTTTCACTGCTGGGGCTCTTGACCTGAGCTTAAAAGCTACTAAGCTTTTTCCATAAGTGCACGGCTGTAAGCAGTAGTGCCGGTGGGTTTTAGCCCAGCCTCTCCAGCCCGATAGCCCCTAATTCTCCCCTCTGCGTCTCCATCCACAGAACACGGTGGACAAGCTCATTAAGAAGACGAACCTGGCCCTGGTGGTTGGCACAAACAGCTGGAGGGAGCAGTTTATTGAGGCTATTACTGTCAGCGCGGGTGAGTTTGGACCACAGCTCCAGGTGAATTACGATCACCCTCGCTCGTGTCGTGGCTTGGCTGTAGCGGTAGTGCAGACCGTAGCGGAGCAGCAGAAGGCAAAACAGGTGGCAGAGTTATTTACAGCGTCTGCATGCACAAGACAGCTGATAAAACCCTTTCGTGAGATCACCTTGTCTGATGGGTAGGAAACCTCCTGCATTCAGTGCGTCTGCAGCACCCGGCGGAGAAACGCCCTGGCTGTCACCAGATGGCAGAGGGGAAAAGCCACTGCAGGGAGAGAGATCTGGGAGGCGAACACCGTGGTTAAATTCAGAGTGGCACAAATGATGCTGGCGTGGAGCAGAAGCACTCCCCATTCCTGGTGCTCCCTGGTGCTCCCTGGTGCTTGTGGTGAGGACAGCACGGTAGCAAGGGTGCCAAGCCCTGAAGACAGCCGCCGAGTCCCCCTCTCTAATGGGCCAAAATTTGCCCTAGACCCTCTGCTTTCAGGAACTCCTGCTGCTCCAGCCAGCTGCGGCTGGAGGTTATGGCTCAGCAGCCCAATAGCTGCAGCAGCGCGTGGTATCCGTGGTCATATCTGGTCATATCTGATCGTACCGTTCCTCTCTTGGAGAATTGCCTTTCCCTCAGAAATGCCCTGTTGTACTGTCCTCGTAGGCACCAGTGCCATGTTTACCAGTATGCCCAGTATGGGATATGTTAGCATTCCCACGCCTGTGGAAGACGAAAGAAAGAAGGCCTCCTCCAGATGTGGTTTTAACAGCTGGAGACACCATAACTCACTGGCTGGATGTTACGACCTCACAGCCCAGGCTGGGCTGCCTGTGTGCGTGCATTGGGGCAAAATCAACCAGCTTAAATTAAATCACTGGCAAAGGCAATTTGAGTTCATCTGTCTAATTGTGCATTGAAATGCATGGGGGAACACTCGCACTTCCTACCTTCAGCTCTGCTGTACAGGGTAACCTCTGCCCAGCACAAAGTAATTAAAAGTGATGGCCATACCATTTACCCTCCGCCTCTGAAAAGGAGGACAGGGCATTTTGCAGCAGCTATCTCCTTAAATTGCGATCCCTCCTCTTGTAGCATAGTTATTCTTAGAGCCTCCAGCCAAGAGCCTCCCATTATTTCGGATACAGCATGAACATATCATGCGAGACAATCCTTGCTGCAGGTTTTGTGGCTAATGCGGCTAAACTAATCTATGCCAGAATCAGTTATCTAATTGCATCCCATATTAAAGCACAGATAATCACTGGTACTTGGGTCCCATCTCTGTGACATGTGTAAAGACTGCAGTTATGTGAAAGCCCTATTGCCACCGTGTCTTGAATACACAGCCATCAGCGCTAACAGGATGATTAACAAACATTTAATAAATGTGGCATATTTCGGTGGACATGAGCTGTGCCTTGCAGTTGGGGAACGGTAGTTTGTCTCTGAGCTCTGGACCTACTTTTTTTGCCAGGGTGTAGCTCCTCAAGCGTTGTGCCAAGCAAGTTAAAATGCCTCAGACCCTGGAGTTTGGGTTTGCATTTTTCCCTGCAGCCCACCGTGGGGAGCAGGTGAAAGTCACAACATTCCCACTTCAAAACGTAACGTCCCAGCTGAGAGAAGAAAGATTAAAACCCCATTTCCCACCCAATGAGCAGCTGGTGGCAACGTTGTGGGGGAGGCTGAGTGAAGGAGCAGCAGGAGATCAGGTCTGTGGAAGGTGCCGGCAAGACTGTGCCGCCCTGTGCCATGCCATCCCGTGCCATCCGCGGGGCTGAGCCGGAGCCTCTCACCCGTAGCTGCCTTCAGTGTGCACCCAACAGACGGTACAGTTTCTTCCACAGCCAAAAACATCCATGGGGTTTGCGAGCCTGTTCTGTAACGCGCCCCTGGGTCACCACCCAACCTCACTCTGTGTTTCGAGTCACCTTCACAGGATCTGGCCAGCTCTTCCAAAGAGAGACGTTAATCGCTGCTTAATGAAATGATAGACAGATCGGGATGAGTGTTACGACAGTGGCACTCACGTTCATTTTTCAGTCTGTTTTATCATCTCCATAAAGATTTAGATCCATGACAGCCCTGCTGCCGTGCAGCTTGGGAGAGGATTAAAATACCTGCTGCAAAATTACAGTGTGAACACAGCAGTGCATCCTGCCAGTACCAGCCTTTGTGCAACGAGCAAAAAAAAAAAACAGGCCAGCATAAGCTTCCCAGGCTGAAAAACCGTTCCTTATCTCCACGACAATCCAGAGGAATAGAGTATTTATATCTGCCAAAATAATAGCACTCTGCCACTGATTAGCTACTGTTTCTGCCATAGTGAGTTTGAAGCTTTAAAGCCAAGCATAATTTTCCATCAAGTTATTGTCGAGGCATCGAGTTTCCCACTGCCTCTATCTTATGTGTTGGTCTTGGCCTCCAAAGGTGCTTTGAAGACAAACAATGTGTGCAAAGCTGCAGCCCAACAGGGTGCCGAGTAGGATTTTTCCCTGGGAGGTCATGGCTTTATTTAGCTGAATATTGAAAACCTCCAAAGATGATGTCCATCAGCCAGGGTATGTGTCCCGGGACTGCACCATGGAGGAGACGGAGGAGGATATATCCTGGAGGATATATCCTGGAGGAGATATATCTCCCAATGTTACCATCCAAGCTGCAGTTTTTGGCTGTTGCCCCTTGTTGCATCACTTGTCAGTGCAGAGGGGAGTTTCGCTCCATCCTCTTGGCACGTGCCCTCCAAGTCGCTGTAGGCTGTTGCTTGGTCCCCTCCTGCCTCCTCTCCTCCTGATTCACCAAGCCAGCTCCTTCCACCTCTGCCCATAGGCAGCATCCTCCAGGCTCCGCTCATCTTGGTGGCCCCACTGAATCCCCTCCAGCTTCACCCCAGCCCTCATGTGGGATGCCATATCCCCTGTGTACAGATATCTGCATTAGAGGTTCTCTCTAATCCAAATATCTGCCTTGCTCTCGCTGGCTCCATCACTACCCTGTTCCCCACAGCCGCATCTCTGCTGAGAGCCCCAAGGATGCCAGCAGAGTGTGAGGTTTACATGAGCTGGGCCAAACCAAGAGCAGTTTGAGCCACCTTATAGGTTACCAAATCTCTTGAGGGTCGTCACAGTCAGGGTGTTCCCTGGGCCTTTTTCTTTCTCATGGTCTTGCATGCTGTGTGCACTCTCGGTGGGACCACGACAGGGAATAGCCAAGAGGTGAAACTTCAGTGCACAGGGTTTGGCCTCCACTTTCCCATCCCAGTGGCATGTCTTGATCCCCCAGTTGGCTTTTCATCGCCACCTTTGCGAAGAGGCAGAAAACAGTTGTTACGAACAGCAGCAGGGCAAGCAGCTCACCAGCAGCATCCCCCAGTAACTCCGTTGTCATGGCACAGAGCCACCATTTGAACAGGGGGTTAATTGATACCCACGTATTGGTACACCGCGTACAGCAAGACCATTTTATTCTCCCTGTGGGAGGCTTTATACATTTTGTTATTCAATCAAACATCCGCATTGTGGAGGAAGATGTGAAAGGAGGAATGTTCATCCTGGCCAGCAGTGGGGCAGATAAAAACAGCACGGTCTTGTTCAAAAGCTGATGCCAGCCTGATCGGTGCTGTGGCTGCCCGGAAAAACAGCTTTTCCCAGGCACAGAGCTGTCATCCCCTTAAACCCAGTGTCCGACAAGGTGGGACCTTGTCCCCTCTGCCACTGCAGAGACCCAGGTTTCACTGGGTATGCTTGGCCACTCTGGGATTTGGTCCCTTTTTGCTGCCATCCTGAGGTGTCCTCCTGGGAAGAAGAGCCAGGCTCACTCATGCCATCTGATGGAGATGGACTGCACATTGTGTCCTCCCCTTGGTAAGGAGCTTCTGCCAACAGCTGTGCAGGGAGAGCTGGTGGCCCACATCCTTGGAGGGAAAATAAATGCCCAAAAGGCAATGACAAATCACCAACCTGAGTGCAAGGGATGTCTTTAACACAACTTGCAATGGCCTTGGAATCCCCGACATCCATGACTTAGAAAACCGTCCTTGTTCCTTGAGGGGGAAAGGAAGGCTCCCACTGATTTAATTGGAAAAACGTCACCTCCCCTTCATGCCCAGGGGTGGTTCAGGCGTGAGCTGGAGGAGTTTTTGACTGTGCCACAGCTCTGGGGTTGTGCACTGTGCCAGGCTGGGGGAGCTCCGCGTTGGCCACGCCACCTGCCCAGAGGAGAAGCTGGCCGGCGGGCTGGCCAGGTGCCTGGTCAGAGCTGCTGGAGGCTGGATGCCAAGTGGCTTTGGAGAGACAGGTGAGGTGCCAGCACCTGGAGCAGGGGGAGGGGAGAAACTGAGACACCTGCCTGGATCCCCATGGCCCTGCCAGGACCAACAAGATGAAAATGTGCTGGGACGGTGCCATGGGAAAGGGACGAGGAGCCACGGGAGGGAGCCAGGACAGCCCGATGTCTGCTGGGCTCTTTCCCTGTCCCAGAAAGCATCTGGTGGTTAAACCCAGGCAGAGGTGCTGGTGTGAGGCTCGGCGTTTTCTGAAGTGCAGGTTGGTTTTTGAGACTGATGCCTTTAGAGGGTGCCTCTGTGCCGTGGGAAGGAGCCAGGAGAGGCCGACGAGCCCTTATGGTGATTGCCCAGAAAATAAGATATTGGCAAGTAAAGGTCTTCTAGGGCCCAAATCATGAGAGATGGCATTTGGGGGGCAGCAGTACGCACAGGAGCTTTGCCCAACCTCCTCCAAGATGGGCGAGTCTAATCAGGCACGGGTGGTTTTCTCCAGGGGAAGACGACGATGACGATGAATGTGGGGAGGAGAAGCTGCCCTCCTGCTTCGACTACGTGATGCACTTTCTGACCGTCTTCTGGAAGGTCCTTTTTGCCTTCGTGCCCCCGACAGACTACTGGAATGGCTGGGCTTGCTTCGTTGTCTCCATCCTCATGATCGGCCTCCTGACAGCTTTCATCGGTGACCTGGCATCCCACTTTGGCTGCACCATTGGCCTGAAGGACTCAGTCACTGCAGTCGTCTTTGTCGCACTGGGGACATCGGTGCCAGGTAAGGACAACAGCAGGGTTTATTGTAAAGGTCCATCTCTGCCCAGTCTGGGTTTGGGTTTGGTCTGGGAAAGCTGGGCACAGCGAGGTCCTCAGCTGTGTTCTTCAGGACCCTGGAGGACAGATTTGAGGTGTATGTGGAAGTTGGTTTTCAGTCTCAGGTGGGCCGGGAGGATCGAACCAGGATGTGGATTCATCCCCCCAGAAATTATTTCAAGGACCTTCCCTTTGCAAAGACTGTGAAGTATCTATTTCTGTGGACAGCCTCCACGGCATCCATTCTCAAAGTAGGAAATTGGTCTTCGATTAAAATGCTGTCTGTGTTGGCAGTCCCACATTGTCTTTCTGAGCATCTGCTCCTTTAACTTTGCCTCCCAGGTGGGTGAGGTGCTAGTCTGTGCTCAGGGTGCTCTGCCCAGCACGGACACTTTTGTGTGAGACCAAGTTCAGCTTTGGTTCAAATGGATCAAGGTGAGGTTGCTGAGCTGGGGAAGCTCCTCAAAATGTGACTTGTGAAGCCTCTAGAAGGCTCCATCCCCATAAATGTTTGGAGACGTGTCTCTAATCAAATGGCCACCCAGCCTCAGAAGACAGCAGAGACCAAGGACTGACCAGGGAAAGAAAAAAAAACCACGAGTTTGCACACCTACATCCCACTTTGTGCTCTCAATGCACATCAACTTGCTGCAACCCAACCTCCTCTTCTGATGGCTCAGCAAAGGGCCTCTCTTAGGGGTGAACCAGTGCACTGGAGAAGATGGTCCTAGTGACACGGTTGCTCTGGGAAGTCCCATGCCAGCTTGTGTGAGAGGGCCTGTCCCTTTCACTCACCCTCTTCCATGGGCTGTGCCGGCCAGGCATGGCCTGGTTCCCAGACAAGGGGCTCTAACACAACCCCACCACCCCCCACCTCGGTCACATCTTTCCTCGCCACCCCCAGACATCCACCCATCAGCACTCGAGTGCTTGAAGATCTTGAAACTATCCTAATGCTATTAGAGCCCTAAAAAGAAGCGGCAGAGACAAAAGGAAGAACAGATTTGGGCAAGGAACAGAAGAAGGAGCATTTTTTTGGACCTCTGGCACTTTTAGGCATGAGGTTTGTAGGGCTGTCTCACACCCTTGACAGCGAAAATCTTCCCTCCTGCTTTCGCCGACAAAAGGTGGCATTTAAGAAGTTGTTTTCAGGACATATTTGGCTACGCTTGTTTGGACTGGCAGGTGCTCGCAGACCGTGTCGTGTTAGCTGGGTGCTAGTCGGGCTCCTCCACACCAGGGAGGTGCAGGGTGCTTTCCAGGAGGGGGGACGAGCGTGCAGTGAAATCCAGACTGCCAGGGACTTTCCCTGCCCTAAAAGCAAGGCTTGAGCTTGCAGAAGCCCGCGCGGTTGTTCCCACGCTCTGGCTGGGGCTGCCCTAGGCGTCCCCCATCCCACCTCCCAGAGGTGGCAGGGCCACAGAGTTGCCAGCGCTGGCCCACAGCCCACTGCACCGTCACCTTTAAATTTCTTTGGTGCAAACGGCCCCTCTCACTGTGCTTATAAGTGCCCAGCCCCTTCTGTTACATGAAACTGGGTCTTGGTGCCAGGCTGTGCTTTGCCGTCGTCTCGCCTTGGAGCCCTGCTGGGGAGGAGCACAAAGGAAACTCCGTAGAACTAAAAAAACATGAAATCTGACCTCACCATCTTCTTTTTCTGAGCCCCACTCTGCTGCCCGTGCCTGAGGTGATCTGGGAGCGCGAATGTGTTAAGGATTCATCTTCTCATGAGCTGAGCGTGCTCACCTGGACAAAACCCAGATGCTAATACCCGCTCCTGCTCACCCCCCTGCAGATCCAGAGTGTGTTTGGATGTAAAATCAGCACATCCCTATGGTGCAGAGCAGCGTCGTGCTGGTCTACTCGACACAAGATCTGCCACGTAAAAAGCCAGCTGAGTTTTATCACATCTCTTTTGCCAACGGTATTAAAGCTGGTGGAGCGCCTGGGCAGGCATAGACCCACCTGCATGGATTTTCTTGCTGAGGGGTGAAAGATGACCACTTCTTTACCAAAGCATCAGGGTCTGCACAAGGCACTGGACTTCAGTGAGGCAAAAGGAGAGACATCATTAAAGCAATCACAGAAACACAAACACGAAACTTCGGGAGACCCGAAGGACAGATACAAACCATTGTGGCTCCCACAAGGCTTTTCCAACCTTTTCCGTTCTTTCGCAAGTCAACAAATTAGTGGATGTGGGAGAAAAAGCCAACACAGTATAGTGCTGGGAAGTGTTGCCTCTTGCTTCAAGCACTGTGGGGCATCTGGGGCCACACTGGGGGAAGTCCCATATTTCTGGACATTGAGATTTCCCTCCTGGGCATTTCTGGACCCTGATTGTCACTCTGGCTCTGGCCACACGTGCTCTTCCTTGGGAGTGCCCATAGACCGGGCTGTACCCCGTCCCCTCGCCCCCTATCTTCATTCCCCAAGTGATGCCATTGTCATTTGTCCCCAAGCTGCCTGCTGCTGTCCCTCCTTACCTGACTCTTTCCTGAGGGTTTCTCTCCATCTTCCCTTTGCAGACACGTTTGCCAGCAAAGTAGCAGCGACGCAGGACCAGTACGCGGATGCCTCCATCGGGAACGTCACCGGGAGCAACGCCGTGAACGTTTTCCTGGGCATTGGGGTGGCCTGGTCCATCGCGGCCATCTACCACGCAGCGCATGGACAAGCCTTCCAAGTCTCACCCGGCACCCTGGCCTTCTCCGTCACCCTCTTCACCATTTTTGCTTTTATCAGCGTGGGCGTGCTGCTCTACCGGCGGAGACCCGAGATCGGAGGTGAGCTGGGCGGGCCGCGGACTTCCAAGCTGCTCACAACCTCACTCTTTATCCTCCTCTGGCTCTTGTACATATTCTTCTCATCTCTGGAAGCCTACTGCCACATAAAGGGCTTCTAAAGGGACAATCAGAGATAGTAAATATATATATATCTATATGTATCTATATAGAGTGATATATAGGTATAGATATAGATATAACGCTGTGTATAATGAACAGAGAAAGAATAAAAGAGATTTGCCATGTTCACACACCTGCTGACGGAAAGCGGCTTTGGAGCATCCTTTGAACTAGGCAGGACCCCAAAGCCGGCAGGACCCCTCCCCGGGCAGCCGCCCCGGCCAGGAGCCCAGCGGCACGGCCCTCTCTGCAACTCTACCAACAAGAGCGGCTGGTAGCCACCGAGCCCTTTCCCATCGCTCTCTCCCGCCCGCCGGCCCCCCCCTCCCCGCCCTGGGAGGACGGATGCGAAGGTGACCAGGGCGCGTCGGTCCGGGGAAGGCCAGAGTAGCTGGTGAGAAGCAGAGCAGTGGGCGAGGGAAGGAGAGGAAAGCGAGGGTCCTGATGTCCGACCACCATCCGCCTGCCTTCGCCACTTGGGAACGTCCCCTCTGGCCCTGTTGGAGAGAGAAGCGAGAGACCGGACTGAAGACAAGGGGGAAATTGGGAGCTTTCTAAGGATAGAACACAAACCGTTTTCGTCATTGATTTGGGATTAGTTTGGGGTTTTTTTTGTTTTGGCGTGTGTACAACTAGCCTTTCCTCCCCCCCCACCCCGCCTCCAACATACCCCTTGCCTTTCCCCCTCCGTGCTTCGGGGATGCGCAGCTGCAACCTCGTGTCCGGTGTCCTACGCCGAGGCTGTGCGGAGCGGCGGGAGCCTTCCTCCTGCCTCCTCCGCCTCCTCGGGCATGCTGTCGTGGTACTTGTAACATTTGCATGAATGAAATGAACCCTATCTGTATATAGCATCCTATAGCGATAGTCCTTCCAGCCATGTGGGTTGAGCATTGCAGATACAAGTGTTTTCTTTTCACTGGGTTTTATTTATTTTAGTTAGTTTATTTTCGCCATAGATTTTTATTTGTTCGTTTGTTTGTTCGTTTGTTTGTTTCCTCTTAGTGGGGTTAAAAGGAGGGAAAACCGTCCCTGTTCATTGCTCCGCGCACGGGTCCCCGAGAAGCAATAATAGCCACACAGATGTAGGTTTTTCAGGGGAGGAAAACCCACAGCCCGGAGAGTGCAGGCTCCGTCCCCCCCACGGGGCCGGGGTCCTCCCCCGCAGCAGCCAGTCCAGAACATGCTGAAGCCAGCGTGAAAGCCTCCTCTATCCCCAGGAGGTCCTTACGCAAGGTCCCAGGGAGCCCTGGTGGGATGAGCAGTGTCCAAGCCCAAGGGGGACGAGCACGGCTCAGCCAGCACTTCGCCTGCCTCTGCCTTTATAGCCGGTGGCTGCCTCAAAGCCCCTTGGCCCCCTGTGTCCCCAGAGGTCGAGTGACAGCCCCTGTTGCTGAGCGTTAAGCCATCAGGATCAGTC
Organism: Rissa tridactyla; assembly: GCF_028500815.1. Classification (NCBI taxonomy): domain Eukaryota; kingdom Metazoa; phylum Chordata; class Aves; order Charadriiformes; family Laridae; genus Rissa; species Rissa tridactyla. The sequence goes on along the minus strand of NC_071468.1, from coordinate 18,388,153 downwards.
CCCAAAGCTGATCCTTTCCCACAGCCATTTGGAGGCAGAATAATTCAGCGTTAAGGGCTGAAGGGCCGTAACGAGATCTCCCCCCACGCTGCTGAGCGTAACTGGGAAGCGTCCCCCAAGGAAAAAAGGCCACGTTTTGCACTGTCCGAACCTGGAATCGATGGGAGGGATGAGAGAGGGCAGCGTAACTCAGCATCACCCCCCGACTCCAGCAGCGCGGGCTGGGGGTAGCCGGCCGAGGCCGGGGAGGTGTGGATGCGGAGGTCCCCTGGGCGCAGCGCAAGGGGTGACATTGTGCACTGGTGTTCTGGAGAGACGTCTCCTTACCCCACGCCCATCACCAGGCTTCCTGGCATCCCAGCCAGGTGAATGCCCATCCTGCACGTCCACCGGTCAGCTCTTCCCACCCAGCTGGAAACCACATCTGGCCCTTGTACCGTAACCAATTGGCTGGGGTTGTTTGTACTCATTTTGAACAATCTGTGGAAGTTTTAATTAACCTGATGTAAGATCTTCTCCAGGAGTATGAAGTTGTGGGATTATTTTTATTTTTTTCTTCTCAAGCCTTTTTTTCACTTTTGATGCGTTTTGGGGGTTTTCTTTTTCTTTCTCATTGTTTTGGGGGAAGAATCAAACGCAGGCACAGGTTGTTCAGGTTTATGATTACCTTTATGTACAATTATTTCATTTTCATCTGTTTGGCTTCATTGATTTTTCTTTGTGTGTATTGCCCACCATTATAGGCAGTGAGTCCACTAATTGTGATGATCCTTATCAATGGTACACAATGCACAAACAAATAAAGTTTGTAATGATTCCTGATGGATCCAGTAGTGCTCCTGCATATTCTCTATGGAAAACCCTTCCCTCCCCTCCCGTTGTCTCTCTTTACGTTGTACCCATCTCTTCTTTACTCATTGGTTTGCCTTCATTGTGTCTCTGACGCTGACGGGGGTGGGGGGGGGGGGCAACGGTGCCTCCACCCACCCACTCTTGCCCCATCTCACGGCTTTGCTCCTGCTCCATCTCCATCGTGCCTTGGGCTCGGTGTGCTGCCAGGGCTCGCAGCCCGCCCAGCTCTCAGGGGGGATGCAGGAAACCACCCAGGGACAAAGCCGCCGTGCAGCCCTTCTGGGAGCTCTTTTGCTGGGTCCCCCATCGGTGCTGGCTTGCCCTGGGCTCGGGGAGAGCCGTGTATATGCCCCCAAGGTACTCGGCAGCTCTTTCTGCTTGTGTCCTCTAGTCGTATAGAAACGCTCCTGCTCTTGTTCCGCCCTCGCGGTGACTTGCGCTAGGTTAAGCCACAAGCTGATGATAAGTGGGAATGCAAGAGATGCATTGCCGGGGCAGGGTCCAAAGCAGATCTGAGACACACCATGAGGTCACCAAGCAAACTAGGAGCTCCGGCTGCTCCGGGCAGCTGCCTGCCCGTACCCCAGTCTAGTTGCCGTGGGCCGTCTCTGACCCACATGTCTCAACAGAGCTCAGCCAGCAACTGAGGAGGGGAAAAGTCTCTGCGCGGCCCAGGGATGTCACTCCTCCCTGGGCTTCATCCAGCATCTGTTGAGCTGTCCCCAAATAAACCCTCCCCGTGATGCTTCCAAGGTGCTGCGCTGACAGCCGAACTCAGACACCAGCCCTGGAGAGGGATCCCAGGAAAGCACTGCCTTCACCTGGTGGGGCTCTCCCTGCTCTTCCCGGGGGGGCACGTCCGCCTGGGCGCACGCTCCCGGGCTCCTGCCCGCACTCCTGCCCATCTTCACGGGGCACCAGCAGCAGCATCTGGCTTTCGAGCTGCAGGCTAGAAACGTGCCGCTGAGCACCAAGAGAGAGGGGTAGGAGGTGGCTGCTTTAGTTTTGCAGCACGACTGTGTCTGCGGAAGCCCAGAGGTGGCAAAATTCCCGTCTGGCCACTGCGAGGGGATGCGTGGCAGAGCAGGTAACTCACGTGCCCCGGCAGCCAGAGGATTTAACGTGGTCTCTGGGCTGCTCCCACGCAAACCCGGCCCTTCCCCACACCCTACGCTGCTTTTGGCAGCCTTGCAACGACCCCACTCTCCCTGCGGGTGCTCAGCACCCTCCAGGATGAGCGCGGGTCAAGCTTCAGTGCTCATCAAGCCCCAGGCGAACGGGTCACAGCCCCAAGCAGCCGGTCACATCGGTGTGCTTTTCCCAGGCAGTGAATTAATGAAAGCAAAGCAGCTCTCCTGACCCAATAATTACATCTACTGAAAGGTGATGTTGGCATTTTACTCTCATCATTTGCTTTTTCAGAATGAATTGCAGTCGCTAAAGTCATTAACAAGTCGAACGGGACTTGTGTAGCAGCTCGCTTTAACAGGCAGTAAATAACTGTTCTGCTCACAGAGCTTTCCAAAGGGAATGATGGAGCACTGCTTGATTAGGACAAGGCCTAAACCACACAGTAAACACCAGCCTTGTTTATGCACTTTGTTCTCTGCCAGCCATGTGCTTTTCGGCATCTTTAACGAGCTTATGCAAAGCCTGCCATGTGTTTGCCCGGTTGCTCCTGGAGGAGCCACGGATGCGCAGTGAGCCTTTTCCCTGGCTGCTGCCTTGCCGTGCCAGGGAGGGAAGGACCGCTCCACCCAGCCCTGGTCACCCACCCGTGTCCGCAACGCCTGCTCCTCTGCACCAACCTCCTCTTTAAACCAGACCTTCCGAAGGCAAAAGCCTGCGCCTGGCCACACGCTGCCGGCGAGCAGAAGGAGCACAGCCTGGCTCTTCGGTCCCCTCTCTGGTGCCAGTGCTCTCCCATCTCCTCCTCGTCCCCGCCACCCTCCTCCCCACCCTCCCGTCACAAGGGAAGGGCATCGAGCATCTCTGATAAAGCCCCGGGCTCAGGGAGTTGCCAGAAACAGCACTTCAAACCCTCTGCCTCAGTCCATCCGCCTGCCCTCACCCCCTCTCATCACTCCACTAGCCAAAGGCAAGCCTTTCCACGGAAAAGGATGCAGCACGGTGCAAAGGACATTCAGAGGTGGACACCCAAATAACTCAATGGGCCGCTGCAAAGTGCTTGGGGACAAAGGGAAGGAGCACACGGAGCAGCCGCAGCCCTGAGCATCTTATCAAAACCATACCGCCAGCTCTCCAGGGACCAACAGTGGAGGAGGCCAATCCCAGCCACAACCCGAACACACGGAAAAGGTGCAGAAGAGCCAGGACTCTGCAGGTCCCCGATGTCAGCGGAAGCCACAAAGCTGCAGCATCTCAGGGCTGAGCCGACCCAAGGTGCCACCACCCGCCCGCGCCTCTACCAGGGCACTGCGGGGACCGCTCGCCCCAGAGATGCGGATCCCTCGTCTGGAGATGACAACACACCCACCCCTGTGTCACCCATTTCCAGGCAGCCCATGGTGGCTCTGGGGCAAGGGGATATCACCAAGAGTCATTTGTGCATCTTTCCCCCCACTTTCATCACTTCCTTAAAGGACAAAAGGGAAAAAGGAGGCGTTGAGCCCTTTCTGGTCACGAGTCTGGATGCGGTGTATAAACTCACCGTGCTATTTCTGCTACGGGCAGGGAGGGGAGAACCAGAGCCTGTGTGTTATTGTTACAGCTATTTTTAAATGCTTCGGTAGCAATCAAGTGCAACAGTATTGGGGGCCATATACATACCTAAGGAGGAGGCTCAGCTGCATTCCCGGAAGGGCAAGAGCCAGGCATAGCCAGGAAGTGACAGAAAGAGCGAAAACTTAATGCTGGAGGGTGTTATTCCAGGAAAAAACCCTGTATTATTTTTCTCTAGGCTCTTTGGCACCCAGGCCCATCTGGGGAAGCATGTTTGCAGAGCACCAGGAACCCCCCTGGCCTCTCTGGCGTGGGATGACCGACCACACACACACGCATATGCATGCCCAGCGCAGCTGCAGAAAAGCCTGTTTATCTTGTAAAAAAAAAAAAAAAAAAAAAAAGAGGACTTGCGCAGGAAAGCATCCAGAGGCATCTGTATTCTTGCAAAAAGCACCAAGGGACAATAAATACAGTGAGATTCCTCACCTTTTAAGGACTTGAGCCTTCCTCCTTTTGGAACTGGAGGTGCCGAGAGCCTCTGGCCAGCCAGCAACACCCCTCACGCAGAGGGAAGGGACAATACAAAGGAAACGGGCCTGTCTGGCTTTGTTATCAGCAAAGATAGCCAGAAGATTGCTGTTACCAGCAGGATTTGCCGGCTACGGCACATTCCTGAGAGCATTTGAGGGGGCTCCGCGGGGTCTTGCTGTCTCTGGAGCATCCGGAGAACGGCCAGCCCTGCCCCTCAGCGCCCAGTGCCCCCGGGGTGGTTCATCGTTCCCTCCTGCTGGCCCTGCACCCTGCCTTGGCTCCTTCCCACCCTCCCTGTGTGAATGCCAGCTTGGGGCTCCCCTCCCTGGAAGGGCGAAGGAAGGCACTGGGGTGAATGCTGTTCCCGAAGCAGGGGCTGTGGAGCACTGCCGGGCGGCGGAGCCGGGTGCTGCCGGTGGGATGTCCGGCATCGGAGGACATGGGGAAGGGAGAAGTGCCCTGGAGTCCCACCCAGACCTGGAAACCCTCTTTTAGGCACTGCCATGGCATATTCCCCCTGCCCCAGCTGCCCTGGCTGCGGGCACGCGTCTTGATTTCTGCACAGCTATAGCGCAGCCTCCAGCTTCTTTGCCTGTCTGTGGGCACCAACCCCAGGCTTTATTTTTGTCTATTTGATTCAAAATAGCCCTCAATCTGTTGTACCGTGCTACGGCACCTCTCCGCCCCTCCCCGCATGCACCCCCACCCCCAACAGCGTGAGTTCTAGGTAGCGGTGGGAAAGACCACTAACAAGGCACCAAGGAGCTTATGCGACCTGAGGTTGGGATCCTCCGGCATCCGCCTGGAGCCATCTCAAGGCCCCAGAATGGCCGTCTGCGTGCAATGATAGGCCAACTGTGGGCTTGCTCTGCACTGGTATCCTCTTTGGAGCCTCTCCGCATGCCCTCTTCTTCAGGCTCCCTGCAGAGGAACCTTCTCCGTCCCTCCTTCTCCACAACCAGGGGCTTCCCATGTGCGACAAGGCTCCTCTCTCACTTGACCCAACAGCAACACTTGTTAGCTCAGGTTTGCTGCCTGTATCTCAGGGCAAAGATTACCCCCTCCAAAAGATGTCTTGGACTTGAGCCCCTGCAAGCAAAGGACCGTGCCATTTTCCACGCAGCAGAGGCAAACGTCAGCGTGCTGAGCTCTTCTGCTCATCACCCAGGCACCATTACAGCCACGACTCACAGGCCCTGGTTTTATTGTGCCGCTATGCTTCACTCATGGGTTTTTCGAAGATTAAACATTTCTGCTGAATTTCCACTGTTATCAAGTCCCACATATGCTCCAACTCCACCCCCCACCACCACCCCAACCCTGCCTCTACACTTCCAGAGCAAACTAATTGCTTTAGCTGAGGGTTTAAGGTCCACCCCGACACCTTTCTTTCAAAATGGACCCTGTTCTTGGTGCTCTAAATATTCTGAAACTTATCTACTTGCCTATAAAGCCTTCCTGCCTCTGCTTAAAATGGCTAGAGTCTAAGTCAAGCAACTTGGAACAGCTTGGGATGCTTATCCACCCTCAGAGCTCCTCAACCCTTGCAGGACACGGAGGACCATCACGAGGCCTCTCCCTCTGCACTCCTGACCTCTCCATTGAGGTTGGATTTATTTCTTCTCCTTTATTCCTAACTCAGAGGAGTCCCTTGCAGACGACGGCAGGGTGAGACCTGCACGGGGTAAAGCCTTGCTCTGTTTTCTTGATGAAAATTGCCATGGCAGTCCACGGCACTGTCAGCACCGGGAGCGCGTGCCCCCTGCCCCAGCCCTAGGTGGGCTCCTCGCTTGCAGAAACCTGAGTTTCTGGCAGATGAGCTTCTTTGCAGAGATCCTTAGAAATGCGGAGAGCTGCTGAGGGACTGTAAAATCGCCGCGCTAGCGCAGGACAGATCAGATCCTGGTGGTGCAAATGTGTCCCGGGTTGCTGCTGGGCTTATTTGGGAGCGTTCATGAAAGCTTTTGCCAACTAGCGGCTTTGTAACTCCCGGGGATGCAGGAGCTGCACAACCCGATTTCTCCTTGCTCGGTGTAACGCTGAGATGGCTCCCTTACCCCTTGCTTTCAGCTGTAGCCCGCTGCGTCTCCCTGGCCTTGCCCGGCAACAAGAGCTGTCATTAGATGCCCCTCGGCTGAACTCCCGCCGTACAGATGAAAATGAACTGATGCCTGTTTTCTCTTCATTTGTTTGCCCCATGTTGCTCCCTTCATCTTCCGAGCTCTTGAGAAAACGTGCTCCCGTGGCAAGCCGTGCGGGAGACCCGCTCGTCTGGCTCTTAATCAGGAAACAGGCACTGCTCCTGGCAGCTCCAGAGAGCAAAGGATTGCGATAATACCTTTTACATTAGAGTCGCTCTGTTAGCAAGCAAGAAAACATCATTTATGTGTTCCCTGGTGACAACTCAACTTCTGACAACACTTGTCCAGCTTCTTTTTTCCATAACGCGTTAAGCATGGGGAGCCACAGCTCTGCAAATAACCCAGCTTTGAGGACCGCCTGTTGAGGACTTTTTTCAGCAACCCAGGAAAGCGGTGTTATTTGTGGATGAAGGGGAGAAGTTGGTGACTTCTTCTAAGCTTCCTAGCTCCTGCTGGAAGAAGCACACACGTGCTGGTAAAAGCCACAAAATGCCGAGTTTGGTACGACGCAGCCCCCTGTATCCTGGGTCTCTGTGCCAAAGAGACACGGCAAGAGGTTGTAAAATCAAAACCATGACTTCCTGAAGACCACCCAGCAGTGATGGGCATCTTTATACCTGCCACTGTCCTTAGGACACCCGGAGAGGTCTCTGATCCGCCTGGTGTTCACCTCATCAAGCAAGAAGGAGGTGGAGGACACCACGCACTACCTCCCCCCGCCCCAACAAAGAAGCCCCCAGCATATTCCCAGCAAGAAGCAGTCAGAGCGCCAGGGAGCACAGCTGGCACCAGGACTGCTCACATGTCTCAAAGGCAGCAGGTTCCCCGTGGGACTCTCTCCTCGCTGCTCTCCACAGCGCTGCCCGCAGCTCAGCATCCTCTCCTTTGGCTCGGCCTGGGCTGCCCCTGCTTCTGCAGGAGAGCATCAGCCTTGATTTCAGTCAGAGAGGGAACAGCGGTATTATCCTGAAGAAGAGGGAAATGAGATGAGAATTAGTCAAAAAAACCCAACAGTCGCAGTAATTTAGAACCATTACTAATTGTTCCGCTGTAATTAAGTGGTCCGGTTATCTTGATGCTCGAGTGACCACTCCAGTTCTCAAAAGCCATTTCCGCACACTTGAAACGCGGGGACAGCAAGCGCTCCTCCTTCTGGAGTAGAAAACGGGCTGTTGCTACGAGCTCGGAGAGGAGGCAGAAACGCATCTGTCTTGGCAGAGACGTAATTCCGATCAGCAGCTTCTTCCACTCTCCCGCTCAGGCGCGGAGGGAAGCGCAGGCAGGGAGCTGGCAGCTGCCCGCGCAGCCTGTGCTGGGGGTGCCGGATGCTCCCCATGGGTGAGGCAGCCCGAGGGGGGTTTTCAATCAGTTTTTCAATGGCAGGACACAGGAGAGAAAGAGCTCAAAATGACTCGCCGGCCCTAATAAGCGAGGGGGACGGCTAGTGGGTGGATGCATCCCCCGAGGCACGGCAGGCAGCTGGTGCGGTGCTGGGGCGCAGGCAGCCCGGTGGGCACCCCGTGGTGTGGCGGTGGCTGGGGACGGCACTGCCCGGGCAAGACTGTCCTCTGGTATTCTTGATGTGCCGGAGCATGACAATGATGCACTCCAAAAATGATGGCTCACGCTTTCCTGCTGTCCCCTTTCTCCTGCCCAGCCACACACCGCCCTCACCCACCACCTCCTGTGTCACCTGTCATCCTGTGCGTCCTCCCCCCTCCTGGCTGCAGGGCACTCTAGGGCAGACAGACATCTTTGTGCAAACCCTGTTGAGAAAGAGAGAGACAGAGAGAGAGAGGAGATCTCCGACAGCCCAACGTGCCACCCAGTCCCCATGATGGGGACCGGGCAGGAAGACCCCAGCTGGGCAGAGCCAAATTTTTGCCAAAGCAGGGCTGAAAGGAGAGTTTGAAGAAGGCTTGCCTGGAGATAGAAACCAGAGTACAGGTCATAAACTCAACCCCACCTTCCCTCTTGCCGCCTGGCTCCACGAGCCGGCGCTGCCCGGCCGTGCAAAGCCACTGTGCCGGTGGGTGGCCCCAGGCTCCACCACCGAAGCCTCCCCCCATCTCTCTGTCTCTCTCATGGTTTCTCGTGAGTTCAATGGCACAATGCAGCTACACTATTTGAAAAGCCATAATATTTGTGGGTACGACTCTTTTATTACCGTCGATTTATATATATATTTGTTGATAAAAGAGGTCATCTTGGGAGACGCTCGTAGTCTACTGGGAAATAATTATCCGATGCTGTATATTCTGTACATGCTGTATAAACAAAGCGAAATATTTAAATCGAAATGTTGGGTGGACTCGGTGGAAGGGGAGGTTGGGATCAGGCGAGCCCCTTCCTTGGGCCACCCCGGGCTCAGGCTCGGGGTCCCCGGCAGAGTCACCATCCCGCCGGGATCTCGGCTAAAGCAGGATCCGGCCACGGCGCGAGGGCGAAGCCTGCGGCTCCCTGGGTGCTTTTTTTCCCCCGGGGAAGGTGAAAGGAGACGGCTTTGTGGGCAAAAAGCAGCCGCGCTCGATCTCCCTCCCGGGGCAAAGCAGAGGACTGGGTAAGGGCTTTGTCTGCCATAAGCTACCGAGCACGGCAAGCCCGCCATCGCCCGCCCGCTCCCCTCCGCTCCTGCCCGGGCTGGGAGCCCTTCACCCGCCACCCAGCGCCACATCTCTCAGCCTTACGGTCACAGAGAGACGGTTCCCCGCCGAGGGGATACGTCCAGCAGCGGCACAGGCTGGCTCCCAGCATCTGGCTCCTCCGACTCCTTTCCGTGCTCATCCCCTGCCTCGGCGCCAGACGCCCTTCCCCGGCGCGTCGTACGGCAGCGGCCAGCTGTGATCTTCTAACCTGACACACGCTGTTAGAAAACTTGTTTCATGTTTTCTGTGGTATCGATCTACGACTTTTGAAATCATTGGAGACAGTTGTGGTAGCCTAAAAATTGTGCTGAGCTCATATATTTTTATATTTGTGGTGTTTTCCTATTAAATAGAGAGTAGTGAACTAGTAACCCTATAGCTGAAAGTGAACTATTCAAAATAAATATACGACTGCGGAAAATATTTGTAAAAATAATTTATTTGAAATATTCTGCCAAAGATAGCTCTCTAATGATCTGTAAAATGTCGTTTCTCTCTTTTCGCTCTGAATGTCATTGTGAAAGCACCTTTCTCCCCACTATCTTTTGAAGATTTGCTTTTTTGTATCTTTAAGGGCAAAGAAATAGGCCAATAATTTTTTTTTTACCGGAGCAGTAAATAGGGTAGTAGGGAGAGGCACGAGACACCTTTATAATGGTGATAAACGGGATCCAGTAACAATCACTCCGACAACCCGGTTTCTCCTGTAGTTCCTCTGGCGGACAGGTGGGTTTTGGAGCCCGGGATGTTCTCCAGAAGCTCTGTCTCCTCGTTATTTACAAGCCCAATGCCTTTATTAGCCCCATAATAGGCACCATGGCAGGTGGGTGACCCTGGCTCGGGGCTTTGTGGGGCTTCAACATGACAAGGTCGGGTGGCTCCAAAGCCATTCCCGCAATGCCGCCCGGATCCGTCCCCGTCCCCGCATGGGGACAGGGGAGACCCAGCCACCGCGGGACACGATACCTTAGCAAGAGGATCAGTCCCTGCCGGGATGCAGTTAAACAGGGGCACGCACGGCCCTTTACCAGGGCGAAGCTGACCAGATTAGTCTGTTTGGAATTTACAAATTTATTTATTTTTTGTTAATAGGCGAAAAAAACCCCACTCTTATTACCCTTCTTCATTTCTTCCTCTCAAAAGAAATTTTCAATGCTAGGAAAAGCCTTCATTATCTTCTGTGATCCCCGAGTCTGTTGCAGTGGAAATACATCCTCAGCCACATCCGTTCGGCTCCACCGTATCAGAGAGATTTTTTGGCTCAGGTTTTGGTGGGGGGTTTGGTTTTTTTCCCCCCGGCTTCGGAGCGGATTTGTAGTTTCTTAAAATTCTCATTCGTGAAAATCCGGAGGAATTAATTGCTAATAAAGAAACAAGGGCCCAGCGAAGGGGCTTCCGGGCGCGACTCGACTTCGGGCTCGCCCAAGGTCAGGCAGGTGCGGTGAGTAAATGCTTTGTGGGGCCTTGGCGCCCAGAAGTGGCGATGGGCAATGCCATTCCCAAGCCGCCAGCAGCGCCGTCCGGTGTCTCCGGTGCGGCTGTCCGGAGCGGGTGGCACGGTCCGCGGCCGCGGGAACCCCGTGCCAGGCAGTTTCTGTTCCGCCCTGCAAAATGAGCCCGCCGAATCCGGGGTTCCCGTCACCAGGAAACGCGAGCGAGCCGGGGAAAGACAATTGTGAGAAGAATTGGGTTTCTGATCACTGTGCATTTTGTTAATTAGTGAATTCAAATAGTTTTATTTTTACCAAAATACAGATAATCTTTATTCCAGTAAAGACAACTGTTGACTTGAGAGATATATATATATAAATATATATATTATTTGAATGGTTTATATCCCGTTGCTCTAACTACATAAAATGGAAACATGTTGCAAGTTGTGTCATTCCGATGTACAAAATAAATGACTTTCCCCTGCATGCTGCCTGGGTATGTTGTGATTTGAATTACGAGTTATATTTGAATTGCCTTATTCAAGAGGTTGTGTGTTACCTAACTGGGGAATGACCTGGCACTGTTCATCACATTACATGTGTACTTGATGCTGTGTTATGTCAAATTCAGATGAGAAGTCTGTCATCTCTGTATTTTGTGGGAGACCTTCTATCTTGTTAAACTGTGATATGTAAACCTCTCATTGCCTGAAATAGTCAGAGTTGTATAAATCAGTGTCTTCAGCTCCTTTCCTAATTTTATCACATTTCCTAACACAAAATATAGATGTTTGTAAATTCTTCATTCACTTTGTCTATTTTTATGTATGAGGCTTTTTTAATCTGGCAAAGGAGTACGATAAGGCAGCTTCCCCTGAATTTTTCAATCAAGGCTCAGCTACATTTCTATCCCTCGGCAAGATGCAACAACCAATTTGCAGCAGCTACAATTGAAATTAGGGATGTGATGTTTATTGCCATTATCTTTTCCGGCTCAGATGGGCCATTATCGCTGCAGAACGCAATGATTAATGACAAGCCACGCGTGGTGCTTCTCTAGTGACAGCCCCCCGGGGACCAGCCGCTGTATAGCAGCTTCCCCAGGCCCCACACCTCTGCAGTGCTGCGGTCGAGGCGGGAGGGAAAGGGGAGATGTCCCTGCCACAGCCAGAGAGCCGGGAGGAGAGAGGGGAGGGATGCTGCTTACTTTGACCTGGGCAGGCTGGAGAGTTGGGCAGAGAGGAACCTAATGAAGTTCAAGAAGGGCAAGTGTAGGGTCCTGCACCTCGGGAGGAATAACCCCACGCACCGGTACAGGTTAGGGGTTGACCAGCTGGAGAGCAGCTCTGCAGAGGGGGATGTGGGAGTCCTGGTGGACAACAAGTTGCCCATGAGCCAGCAATGTGCCCTTGTGGCCAAGGCGGCCAATGGTCTCCTGGGGTGGATTAAAAAGAGCGTGGCCAGCAGGTCAAGGGAGGTTGTCCTCCCCCTCTACTCTGCCCTGGTGAGGCCACATCTGGAGTACTGTGTCCAGTTTTGGGCTCCCCAGTTCAGGAAAGACAAGGAACTACTGGAGAGAGTCCAGCAGAGGGCTACGAAGATGATGAGGGGACTGGAGCATCTCTCTGATGAGGAAAGGCTGAGAGACCTGGGTCTGTTCAGCCTGGAGAAGAGAAGGCTGAGAGGGGATCTCACCAATGCTTATCAATATCTAAAGGGCGGGTGGCAAGAGGCTGGGGCCAGACTCTTTTCAGTGGTGCCCAGCGACAGGACAAGGGGCAACTGGCACAAACTGGAACACGTGAAATTCCATCTGAACATGAGGAAAAAATTCTTTACTTTTGAGGGTGGCAGAGCACTGGCACAGGCTGCCCAGGGCGGTTGTGAAGTCTCCTTCCCTGGACATGTTCAAAACCCACCTGGACGCGTTCCTGTGCAACCTGCTGTAGGTGACCCTGCTCTGGCAGGGGGGTTGGACTAGATGATCTCCAGAGGTCCCTTCCAACCCCTGCCATTCTGTGATTCCATGAATCCTGTCTCCTAGCTGCTTTTTCTCCTTATACACAAGGCACCCCAAGACCGTGCTATCTGCCCTCCTGCATGACACCCCGGCCACAAAACTCCATCTTGTTCATCCATGAACCCCACGGCTGCAGCACGTCTCTGGAGACCAACCGCCCATCATGACGCCACATGTGCAACCCCCCCCCGACGGCTGCTCCCATGGCGTCTGCTGAAGCCATGCATGGGGGTTTTTCTAGCTTTGGTTTCCAGCCATGGGATGACGTTGCTCCATGGCCGGCTAACAGCAGTGTTCTCCCCCACCACCTAGACACCAGCGTACTACCGCCGGGTCAGACCCTTTGGAAAACACGCTGCGCTGTTGAAGGGAGCAGTACAAGGTAGGCACAAACCTGTTTTGGTGGTGGCAAAAGGACAAGAGGTGACCCAAGACCCCCAGCAGCGGGGTTCACCAGCTCTGCCATGTCACCTCCCCTTTGTCCCCCCCCCGACACAAGCGCTGTGCCTCCTGGCTGCAGCACCGTGCAGACAAGAAACAGGTCTGGTTGGAGAACGGACCCCCAGAAGCCCAACTCCAGCTCTCAGCCGACTGGAGGGAGCATTCTCCCTCCATGCCTAAAATGCAAATAAAAGATTTGTCGAGAGCATTAAAACACTCTCGCCAGAGCCGGCCCCACAGTCCTTGCTCAGCTGTGTGGGTGCCACGTCCTCCTCAACACAAGCAGCACAAATGTTTCAGGCATACAAAAGCACCCGGAGGAGTCTCGGTCGCGGTGCAGAAGCCCCGCTGCGCTCTCCCCACTCCTCCAGTTTCTGATCATCGCCGCCTAATTGCACTGTGTGAAATGTTGGCCTTTTTTTTTTTTTTTTTTTTTTTAAAATGTCTCGTAACCATGGAAACACGTGGTTGGGGAAGTCAATTCCTGGAGCAGGACAAGCCGTGGTCCTGTGCTATTGATTCCCTTTCCAGAGCTTTGGGTGCTAAAAAATTTCCTGTCCCATCCAGAAACACAGCTCACAGGCTTTTTTTCTTTTCCTCCTTTTAGTTTTGGCAAGCTCCAGGTTGCTGCTGGCGAGAGGGAGGTGCATCGGGAAGGGCTGGGGTAGCCCAGGGAGGATGCTGTCAGAGAGACAGCCCTGTGCAGCACCCCAGAGGAGCAGGTTTTGGGGTTTTTTTAAAGAGGGGGTTAATTTTTGCCATATCCGCTTGGGGGTCTCAGTGTGACCCCAAAAATGTTGCGGTAACGCCTCCCCACTCTTGACACTGCTGGTAGAAGGCACTGCCTGGATGTCCCAGATGGTGGGAGAGGAAGAGATGCCACGGTTTTGGGTGGGCTCCTCACAGCATCCTGACGCTGAGCCCCCCTCACCCTCACCTCAGGCAGAGGTAGCCGTGCTCCAAGCCAAGGCTGGGCTGGGACCCTCCAGTCGCTGCTCCCATCACTCTTGGCCTAGAGAGGTTACCTTGGGGTGGGAGGCGCAAAAAAAAAAAAGGCACAGGAAAAGTGAAAATTCCAAATGAGCCACAGGACTGGGGTGGATGAGGAGAGGGGATGAGTTCGGCTTTCCCTGCCCCGGTGGAGGGCTGGCGCTTCCTTCTGCCCGGTCCTGGGGGGGTCTCCAGGCGGGGCCGCAGGCTGGGTGCCGGGGTGGCGGCAGCTCTGCCCACCCTGCCTGGGACAGGGGTGCTCGGGAGGACCGCGGGGTTCGCTGGTGCAAGGCGCCGGGGCGGGCAGAAGTAAGCCCCCCCCGCGGCCTTCCTCGGACGGGGGCGGGGGTCTGCTCCGGCTCTGCCCCCCGGAAGAAGCCCCCCGGCAGAACGCCCCCCGGGCAGCGCCGCCGAGACCGGGCACAACTCGGTGCAGGTAACGGCGGCGGGTGGGACCCGTGGGAGGTGCGGCCCCGCCCCGACCCCGACCCCGACCCCCGGCCGCCATTGGCTGGGCGGTGCGGCCCCGCCCCGACCCCGCCCCCCGGCCACCATTGGCTGGGCGGCAGGCGGTTTTCCCGCGCGCGCGGCGGCATGGCGGGAGAGCGGGCGGTGGGGCTGGTGCGGGAGCTGCACCGCGCCGCCGACGGCGGCCTGCCGCCCTTCCGTGTGAGCGGGGCCGGGGGGAGCGGGAGCTGGAGCTGGGGGGGTGTCCGCCGGCGGCGGCAGCCCTCTCAGACGGTGCCCGGTGTTGCAGGCGGAGGGGCTGCGGCAGGTTCTGGAGGAGATGCGGGCGCTGTACGAGCGCAACCAGGCGGACGTGTGAGTGTCGCGGCCGGTCCCGTGTGTCCTCGTCCCCCCCCCGCGGCGTCCCACGCCTCTGTAACGCGGCTCCTCCTCCTTCAGGTCCGAGGCGAAGTCGGGACGCACGGACCTGATCTTCCTCATCCGTTTTCGGCACTGCTGCCTGCTCCGAAACCAGCGCTGCCTCCTGGCCTATCTGTAAGTGCGGCGGGGCCGGGCTGCTCCAGCGCATCCCCGGTGGTGCGGCCCCCGAAGGACAGGGTCCCCAAGCGCTGGGTGCTGGGCCTTCGGGCCCAGGCCATGGGTTCCTGCGGGAGGTGCTGCAGCAGGGTGGCTGTGGGTATCTCTCCCTCGGTGTTAGTTGCTGGGACCACCAAACGCTAGCACACAGCAAAGGCCCTGCTTCCTCCCACTCTTTGGAAGCTTTAATTACTGTAAAGGCTAAAAATCCTATATTTTAAAGGAAGGTGGGTGAAATGTCCCAAAGTTTTGCTCTCTGCTTTGAGAGGGTTGTTGCCCAGGGGTAACATGGCAGGGGGGTTGGAACTAGGTGATCTTTAAGGTCCCTTCCAACCCAAACTATTCTATGATTCTGTGATTCTATATTGCCAGCAAAGATGCTGGGTTTGCCCCGTGTTTCTTCCCCCAGGTACGACCGGTTGCTGCGGATCCGAGCACTAAGGTGGGAATATGGCAGTGTCCTGCCAAACACCATCCAGTTCCACATGTCAGCTGAGGAAGTGAGTCAGCCTTGTCTCCTAAACTCTTCCCCCTCTTTCCACTTATTCTTCCTGATGGATTACCTATTTAGTAGAGTCAAAATGGGGTAGACTCTCCTCCTCCGCTATAAACATGACACTTAATATGCTTTTCTGTAAACACTGATTTGTTTATTTGTTGTCTGTGGGTACAATCCCAAATGGATATGGAGTGCAGGTGATAACTTGGCACTTTTAAGGATCAGGTGGTCTTTACAAGGTCAGACTCACAGCCGGCAGAACTAGGTCTTCACATGCTGCTTTCATTTGAGAGCATCTGTAAGACCAACATACAGAGCTGCTAATGTCAGCAGCACATGTCCTACCCTGGCTCCAGATTACTCTGCCTCTGGGGCAGTTTTTCCCTGTAGAAGAGCTTGTGTTCACCTTTGGCTGGCATGAACGCACTTGGGAACAGCGGTCTGACAGCACAAATAAACTAGATGTCACCCATCAGGGACCTGTCTTTCAGCATTTATTCAGCTTTGCCTGAGGGTTCACTGTTGCTGTCTGCAGGTGGAGTGGTTCAATCGGTACAAAAAGTCTCTGGCTACCTACATGAGGTCAGTAGGAGGAGAGGAGGGGCTGGACCTTACACAGGACGTAAAACCTCCCAAAAGCCTGTACATCGAAGTAAGTGCAAGGTTGCTGGTTTCTGTCTGTTCACAGAGAGAATTTCACCCCCATCCCAAGTCAGGTCACCGAGTAAAGCCTTCGAGAGCACCGAAGCTTCCACAAGTTTCTACATTTTACTCTTCATGCTCTGCCTCACAGCATTTTACCCCCTCTTTTACCAAGGGCTCAAAGTCTGTTGAAAGACAGCATTTCTACTACGCAGGGAACTGGTGGGGTGGGGTGAATGGTCTGAATCCCAGTGAGAAGTTTTTGCAGCATTTTGCTGAAGCTTAACTAACTCTCAGATCAACTAGAAACCTTGTTCCCATGTTAAGGATTGTTAACTAGTTTTCTTTGTTGTTATTTTAAATGGACTCTGATAGATGAGACTGTAAATCATTTTACACAATTGATACAACAAAGCAAGAGCATGCGAGAAATCAGTAGTTGAACTGCTCTGTTCTGATGTTCTCTTTGAAAGACCATGTAGTGACAATCAACCCGCTCCCTAAGACAGTTTCACTGTTAGATTGACGCCTCCTGGTATGTGTGTGGGGAGGTTCTCCTGGAAATGCTGTTGCTGTTCCCCAGATCCTGTCTCTTGTGCTGCTCTTCATCCAGTCTCTGGAGGGCTGGGCTTCTTGCCGGTGCTTCTAGCTCCAGGCAGAGGCAGGAAGACAAGGCCAGGTAGAGCCCACAGACCATGGGATCGGCCCAGTTTTGCATTCTCAGGTCTGCCCTATGTTGAGGCTCCAGCAGGTGGGCAGGAATGTGTCCTTGCTCACAGTTCTGGGGCACGTGTTGTAAGTCAGCAGTGATGTCTAGTGTTTTCTGCGTGAAGAGCACTGATCCGAGCACTGCGTTTCCGCTTCACAGGTGCGGTGTTTAAGAGACTATGGAGAATTTGAGATCGATGATGGTACCACTGTCCTGTTGAAGAAGAATAGCCAGGTACCTGTGACAAGAGTGTGGTCCTTTCACTCCCTTGACATCCCTCTGCTTATCATAGCTTCCCAGCATGTCACAGTTCCTGCACACACACAGCTCCTTGCTCACGCTGCAAGCTGTCTGTGTGGCCCGGGGCTGTGGTTCAGCTCTGCCTAATCTGGTAGGATGCAGCAGCAGGCATACAGCTCAACAGAGCCGGTTGTGTGCAGCAACGAATCCACTGTGCCTGGCTTTTAAGGAAATTTTATCTTTGTCTCTATGCAGCACTTTTTACCCCGCTGGAAATGTGAGCAGTTAATCAGACAAGGAGTCCTCGAGCACATTCTCTCGTAAGCGTGCAGGACGGGAGGAACAACTCTTGCTTGGTGGCCTGCCCACAATGGGGACTGAACTCTGGTGTGTGCAGCACCTCAGACACCTCAGCATTTCTGCAGTGGGCACCGTGCCACTCCTCCCACCGGCCTCTGGTACCTGACATGAAGATCAGCCCTGACTTTATATAAAGTATGCAAACCACATTGGCCAGCTCTTCATGACTGAAGGGTACATACTGGTAATGTAGTGAGCCTAGGACTCCAGCATGGTGGGGGTGGCATCTGGGGGGGCTGGAGGGGTGGGGAAGGGGGTGTCATCCCAGCCCTGCAGCTGCAAGCAGGTTTTGTGAATGCATTTTTGTTGGGAGCAGTTCTTTATTCACCCAGTGCACATGGGAATAAGAGACTGGGCTCCTGAAGCCAGGAGAGCTCCATGGTTGCAAAATAAAGAGTTGCTTCAGTTTAGTGTTTTTCAAGAGTTAATGTTGCATTTGTTAAACACTCTAACCTGGCTCTCTGGCCCAACCCATCCTGACCCTGCAGGGTGATGCTCAACTGGTTATTTAGGTGTCTCAGTGGAGCTGCTCCTCCAAGTGTCAGATGAGGCTGCATGAGCTTCTTTCTAGGATTAGACATGAAGCCTTGTCTCCCACCAGAGGCCTATAAATGTTGTTTCTTAAGGGGCTGAGTTGAAAGAGCGCTGCAGTCTGGGTCATGGGCCTGGCCCAGGTTTTTTCCCAGGGCACTTGGGCTATGCCTCTGTCCCTGTATGAAGAGTCTCCTTCCCCAGTGCACTGGTCTGCAGGGCCTGGGGACTATCTGGAGTAGGGGTGGGAAAGGGTGCAGAGGGTTTTAAGGATTCCAGTTAGCACAAAACCAGAGCAAGGCTGAAGAGCTGCTCTCCCTGTGCGGTTTTCCTAATGGAGCTGGCTCACTCTTGAGTAGTGTCTGAGAGATAATGCTTCCAAAGACATAAGCCCTAGGTAAGACTAGAGGTTTGCCTTGTACCCATCTCTGACAGGAGCCAAAAAGCAAATATCTTAGGGAAGAATACAGGAACAGGATCAATGCCTGGGGCATTACTGGGTTGCTGCCCCAGTCAGGAGCCTTCCTGAGATGGCCCACACCCTCTGTTGGGGCTTCCCTCCTTGTAATCGCCCAACTTCCCTCACGCCCCTTGGCTATCATCCACCACAACAGATGCAGCACACCTAGATCAAGGAGGTCTCTTCAGTCACAGCCTCCAGCCATCTCCTGGCACTGTCCCAGGGCCAGGGAAGCCCTCTGCCCTGGCAGGCTGGGAATTAAAGGCAGTGGCTGAGTTTTAACTCGCAACCAATTTATCCCCTTTTGTTCTTGAGCTATTTTTAAGCCCTCTTCTTTGTATTGACTTCGTCCGGCCTCTGTTTTGCTACCCTGATCCAGTCAGGCTTGTCTAGTCTCTCTCATACAGTAGGCTCCATGCCCCCAAAATCCTAGGAGTCCTTTCACAGCTAGTGACAACCACAGGCCCCATGTAAATACCCTCTGCTCTGCACAGAGCACGGCAGGGGCACACTGATAACAATGCACCCTCCGTGAGGGTAATGCCGTGGGCAGATCAATAAACTTTGTATTTGCTGATGTGAATGCTTGGCTTTGTAACCTTTTAGACAACTTATTTTGTCAAGAGCATGACTCGCTGCCAGTGTGTGAAGGCCAATAAGGAATGCAAGATGGCACAGTTCACTTACCACATCTTCTGGTCTCCTTTGAAGTTCAGTGCTGGGTAGGGATCACCTTGGAGGCTCAAATTGAAAGAAGGCTCTTTCCTCAGTGCCTCCATCCAAACAATCTGACTTGGTTTGGATCCTAGGCTCAAGCTTTAGGAGAGCCAGACCCTCCTAGAGCCCAAGACAAGCTGTAGGGAATAAAAGTTCAGCAACAGTTGCAGGAGGCTGCTGAAATACAGAGCAGACTGGTGATGGCAGGAGGAGGTGCTGTAATATTGCAAACATTTTAATGCCACGACACAGCTTTCCCGCTCAGAGTGAGACAGATGCAGGAACCTGCAAGCCCTCCTGCGCTGGCTTTCCAGCCATAACAGCATGACCCCAACAGCAACCCTCCACAGAGAAGGAGCATGCACACCACCACCAAACACGCTACTAGCGTGCAGGCAGCTCCTGTGGGATGGCTGCCCTGAGACAGACCTGACTTACAACAGCACACTCTGCCACTGAGAAAGGCACCAAAGCTGGTGCTTCCAGTTCAGCTATCCATAGGACCAATTTCCTCAAAGGACTGGCTGGTTTCTCCCTTTTCTACTTTCTACCCAGGAAAATCCTGGCAAGACCAGGGAGGACAAGGCTGATTTCCCAACCCAGCCATACCTCCCCTTCCGCACCTGACAAACCTGGGCCAGTGCCAGGACCAGGGCTCCCACAGTGAGTGCCCCATCACCCACTCAGAGATGCTGGCGTGATTTTTCCAATGAGCTGTTTCAGGGCTGAGGCTTGCTCCTCCAACAGCTGGTTCTTCTCCTCAGTGCTCTTCTGCTTCAGCTCAGCTGCCTGCAGGGCCACTGCAAACCCCCTGTTCTCCTCACAGAGGTCTTTGATCAGCAATTTGTTCCTGGAGAGCTGGGCCTACAGCAGGGACAGGAGGCTTAAGGTTCAGCATCTCTACACAGGGGTCCCAGCCAGGCAGCGACACGCAGCACTAACCCCTCTTGCACTCACCTGCGTGTCCTTGAGCTGAGCCGCCCTCTCTGCCAGCAGAGCTTCAGCACTCCTCAGGTTATGCTCCAGCCCTTCTGCCTGCTCCACAGCTGCCTGCAGCAGACGCTCGTGTTCTTCCTGCAGTGGGCAACAAAGCCTAACATTGCGTTGTCCCAGCACTCACCTGGCCCCTGGCAATCCTGGAACATGCATTTCCCCAGGGCCCGCTCACAAACCTTCGCACTCCCTGAAGGGGATTGTGGGGGAGATCAGTGAAGGGAGTGCAGGATTCAAAGAGCAGTGGGACGAGGGTCTAAAGCAGTACAAGCAGTTTTAAGACAAGGCACGGATTTCCCAGCAATGTCTTCTATAAAAACAGGCCAATGGCCTCCCCTCTCTCAATCATGTCCAGAAAAGCGCAGGGAGCGACATAGTTTACTAGGATGTAGGTTTTGTGTCTGCTTGTTTTAATGCCTTAGGTTATAATTTGCTCCAACTTTTCCCAGATTAGTTCAACTGAATCAGTGTCCTGAAACAAAGGACAAACTCACAAAAACCCAACAGCTTGCTGCCCAGTGCCTTAGAGATAAAACCACCCAACTCTGTGCAGGCTACAACCTCAGGGCTCAAACCTTCTTTCCCCAGCTTGATCCAACAGTGTCTCCCTGGATAACTCCTGCTCCTCTAGGCACAAGGTGTCTGGTCTGGGGTAGGTGGATTAGAGTGGGGAGGGATCCTGTTTGAGTGCAGGGCAGTGACTGGGTTCATGGGGAATTAAAACTGCAGCTGCATTTGAAGATCACGTGCATTTTCCACATGGGCTTTAGATATATAGCATCTTCCACCCAAACCTCTGGTGGCTTCAGCCACAGCTGCCTTCCAGGCTAGAGTGCTCCCTCCCCAGTACCCTTGATTGAGTTCCCACAGTTACCTGCTTACCTGGGTTCTGACCAGCTGCCTGCACGTCTGCTCAGCCTGATGGTGGAGGTTTTCCTGGAGCTGCTGAGCCTTGCACTGTTCCTCTCTCAGGCTGTTTTGCAGCTGCTCAAACTGTTTCTTTGGCACCATGTTGCTCATCTGGGTCTTAGCCTGCTGCAACTGCAGAGCATGCCGAGTCTGGGCCAAGCTCAGGCTTGCTTTGGCTTCTAAGAGCTGCAACACAGAAAGACTGATAGCTGGTTACAGCTTTGTGCCAGCAATGGGACAGGGCCAGGGTCTGCTGCAGGTGAGGGGAGAGGATTAGGAAGCACCCTCAACCCCCACCTTGGCTCTCACACCAGCATGGCCACAGCAGAGCAGCAGGACCATGGGAGTGGTGCTTGCTGGGCAGCCTACAAAGCCAGGGATGAAGAACACTGAGAGCTGCAGGAGAAAACTAGGAAACCCTTGCTGAGAGATGCTCCCTTTGCTGAGCAGTGAGGAGCAGGAGTTGCTGGAGGGATCCTCTGGGAGGGTGTCCTAGCACAAAGGGCAGCAATGGCAGGAGGCAGAGGGCTGCTCACTTGGGTTTGTTCTTAGATACATCCCAGGCAAGCTAGGCTTCAATACCTTCAGTCCTCTGCTTCCTGCCACCAGCAAAGGGCAAGCCTTGTATTAGGAAGCAGGTCTGGTCCACCTTTGCCCTAGGGCTACCTAGGGGTGGCTGGCATGGGCAAGCTGTACTCTGGCAAGCCAGTTCCCTGAGCCTGTCCCAAGGTTAGAAGGCAGGAGAGGGCTATTAATACATTTGGAGGTTTCCCACATTTGGTCTCCTCTGTCTTAGTGGTCCTTGTTCCCCTGCTCTGATCACCTTGTTTCCCTCCCCTCAGACATGGCCTGCCTGGCCCCTGTCATCTCTGCCCAGCCATTACCTGATCCTGCCACTCCTCTATCAGCTGAACCATGGGGAACCACAGCTCCTGGCACTCCTGTTTGAGCCACCTCCACTCAGCCTCCATCTCCTCTGCCCAGCTAGCCTGCACAGGACAAGGACAGAGGGGACTTCACAGGGCCAGCTGTAAGCAAGGACCCATCCCAAGCTGCACCTGAACTAGCCTCAGACATATCTGAGCAGGAGGGAGTCACCCACAAAGAGGAAGAGGACAGTCTTTTCTGCCCAGGGAAGGTGTCCGATACAGCCCCAAGCAGGGCAATACCGGTATCACAGGGACCATTCATCAGCCTGCCACCAACTGAATGACACCCACCTTCTCCTGCAATGTCTTGAGCTGCTGTCGAAGCAGCTCTGTCTCCATCCAACATGCTGCATGCTGCTGGTGGTGCTCCAGCCTTATGGCTGCTTCTGCTCCTCGTAGCCTCTCAGCCTCCGCAAGCCTCTGGCTCTGCCGCTGGAGAGTGCCAGGGCCAGCACCGTGGCTGGCCTTGTGCTCTCCAAGTTCACGGCCCAGCTGACACACCTTGACATTCAGGTGGGAGACCTCCCCCTTGCTTTTTTCGCTCTGGAAAAGGTTGAGAAAAAAAACAATTAATGTACAGAGGCCTGGGGTGGGAAGAGGGGAAACAGAAACTCAACGTGTCCCATGCTGTCCTCGCTGGATTCCCACCCAGGAACACCACTGTTGCTGCAGGGCCTTGTGGGCACTCAGGACAAGTGCACTCATTTCCCAGCCTGACCAAACCTCAGCACAAGCACAGCATTCCCAGCTAAGAAAACCCACACAGATGATAACCCTGGAAGAGGCCACTAGGGAAAGCAGGGGAGGAGATGACTGGGGTCTGACTGTACAGAAATATTAAGATTGGTAAGAATACAGTATGAATGGGAACGTTGTCTGTGTGCACATGTGAAAGTACCAGATGAAAGAGCAGAGTAAGGGCTACAAGAGCAGCCTGCATCGACACTAGAGGGTACCATTCCCCAGATGTTGCTCCTAGGAATCTGTCTCCAGCAGTAATGTTGAGCAAGGTGCAGTTTCTGGGCCGTGCTCCGACCAGACCACAGCACAGATAACATGTCAGCAGAAAGCCTGCATCTAACAGCAGGGCAGCAACACATCCCACACCCCATTCCTCTGCTAGCTTCCCAGGAAAATGGGCAACCAACACAGCTTTCCTCCCAAGGAGGAAAAGCAGACAATGGGCAGCCACAGTTTGTGGCTGAAGGTTAATGGCAGCTGAAGCCAGCAAGGGGTAGCAAAGGCCACCCTGCTGCAGCTGATGGCCGCGAAGAGTACAAAAGACATGTCCAAAAACCAGGTTGTGGTTCCCAGTCAATGAGGAATTCCAGGAACAGGGTGAGGAACTAAGAGCCTGCAACCCTTTTCCACGTTGTGTGCAATCAATCCTGGCCAGGCCACGTCCAAGGGCTCGTGAGCATGCGGCTTTGAGACTGAGAGCAAAATTCCTGAGAGAAAGGGTGCAAGTACATAAGTCAAGCTCAGTAGAGATTTTGTAGTAAGACGTTCCCTTCTGTAAGACCTTCACTGGCTTTTGTCACACAATTTTTCCCTTCTTGACAAGCTATAAAATGAATCTGTTTCTTCAAAGCAAAACTGGGTTTGAACGTTTGAAACAAACATTCTCGTTCTCCTCTATAAGCACGTGCAGTTTCTGTCCTCATAAATCCTTCAGCCAGGAGCCCGTCAGTTAGCATTAATGACTTCTCACCGATGCTGTTAACTCTGCTATTTCAGCCAGCTCCTCCACCTTCTCTCCGCCCAACTTGCTCACGTGTTTCCTGGTGGGGAGAGGGATACGATCAGCTTCAGGCCAGAGAGCAGCAAACCACGACCCCAAGAGAAGGGCCCCATTTCAGGGAGCCGTACATCTGGTTTTGGCCTGCAGCAGGAAGCAAAGCCAGGCCAAAAAGGAGATGGTCATGAATTGATTCAGGAGCGGGTCAGGTGTCTCTGCCCCAACAGGTGACTCAGCCTAGCCCAGGCCTGATAGCTGGGGTCATCCAAAGTCCTGCAACATTGTCAGGGGCCTAAAAATCAGGGGATGAAGAACAGTGCGAGATCCAGCTTAGCAGACTCTTAGGACCATCTGCACCAGAAACCTGGCTCTCCTTGGATTTATTACTCAGTGGGGGACCCCAGTACCTATCTCAAGCTTCCTAAGACAGCGGCAGGCCACTGGCCAAAAGGTTTGTGTAGTGAAGAACC
The DNA here is from genome assembly GCF_028500815.1 of Rissa tridactyla. NCBI lineage: Eukaryota > Metazoa > Chordata > Aves > Charadriiformes > Laridae > Rissa > Rissa tridactyla. The sequence continues at coordinate 18,364,174 of NC_071468.1, read as the reverse complement.
CCATCCTTTCCTCCTTCAGCACACCCATCCCCACAGCCTTCCCCCAACCCAGCTCTGGACCCTGTGCTCTGGCCTGCCCAAGCCTTTGGCTGGCCAAGGCTGCCCAAGCACTGGCTGCTTTTGCATGGAGCGAAGGGTGTGAAAGTGCTGGCTTGCTCAGAAACCAGAAAACAAAAGGCAGGTGGAGCCAGCTGAAATCTGGTTAATGTACTTGAGTGGCTGTTCCTTTTACAATCATTAGCTATCCACCCATTTGCCAGCCTCCCATAGCTGGCTCCTCTCTTACTCATCGCGTTCGCTGCCCTTCTCCTTTGATAGCCTCAGCTCTTGCTGGAGTCTCCCAAGTTGACTTTTCAGCAAGCTGTTCTCCTTCAGCAGCTGGCACAGCTCTCCCCCGCAGGGAGAGACAGCAGAGTGAGAAAACCATGCAAAAACCCAGTTTGCTCTTGGCATTCTATGCTGGCTCCCTGCTCTATTCACATTTCATTTGCAAGGACAGCAAGAATTAAAGAAATCTGAGAAACAGCCATCCAATAACTCAGGCAAACTATGTGGGGACAATCAAGAGACATTGGTAGAGAAGCAGCAGGTCTTCAAAGGAAGGGAAATAAAGGGGAATAAGAACAAAGAGCATCAGACCCTGAACTTGTGTGGCATCCAGCTGGCTGAAATTACGTTGCAGGCCTGCCAAGGAGTGGAAACAAAGTGATTTGGCTCATCAAGACACCAAGACTTCATTACAGGATAACCAGGTGGTGAGCCCAACCACTCAACTACAATAGAGCCACGTTTGGAGAAGTCAGCTTGCTTGTGAGGCCTCTGTGATTTTACAGTGCTGGACACAATAGCTATGACTCCAAATTCAACGTAGCCTCTCTGGCTCATTATCCTTCCACTCCTACTGGTACTCCCAGTCTCCCATGAAGCCATGAATACTGGCATTTGTGGGAAGGAAGCTCAATCCTGTGTTAAACAGACAGTCCAATCAAATAGCTACTGCTAAACCCCAGGTCCACACAGGACCCAGATTCCTCGGGGGAGAGTGCAGGAGAATGTCCATCCTGGAAAGGAAGACAGCATTGCAGTTTGTGGCATTCACTGCAACAGACCTCTGCACTGGTCCACCCATCACACAATTTTCCATTCCTTCTCTGTTCCTTCAGTGCTGAGGTTGCAACATGAGATTTTGTTTTATCTGCTCATCTTGGGTACCTGCTCCTTTCCCCCCAGAGGGCAGCTCTCCAGACACCTTGTCCCTTCCAACATCAGAGCCATCAGCCCCATGATCTCTGCATTATTTCTATTTCATCCTGGTGCTTTTTTTTCTATTTTTCTTCTCAACAGCCAGCATCTCACATACCTTGACTTGCTCCTCCTTAACCTTCTCTCTCACCTTTAGCTGTCTCTTCCTCCAGAGAGAGACCATGTCTTTTTCCTTCTATTTCCACTACTGCCTTTCCTGGGCACACTGAAGATCTCCCCTTGGAGCCTTTATCATTAGGAAATGACCTCTCACACCAGTGTTGCTTCAACAAAGCCTTACAGCTGTCCTCAAGCTGGCATTCACTCCATGACAACTCTTGATTATGCTCAACCTCTGCATCTTTCCTAAAGATATAAATTTTGCTGACATGGATTTGATAATACAGCTTGAAAAGCTCAGCCAGCCTCAGAACGTACTTTTATGGAGAGGCAATGCAAAGTTTTCTTTAGGTTGCAAAGTCAAGGCAATTACTTAAATGTTACAGAAAGTTCCCACACCATTTTGTACTTCTCAAAGACTCATCCATCAGATGTTTTCCAAAAACTCTCAAAGCTCCTCACTATCATTCAGCCCACTATCAACCACCAGAGATGGTGGTAACACAGCTGTTTTTCGAGTTTGTTCCCCTGGTCTGCCACAGACTTCAGCCAAGTCATCTCCTTTCTCCCACACCTACCCCATATCTCAGCTCCGCAGCTCTACAATGAGGATAATGACCTAGCAAAATCCTCTGCTTGCATATTGCCGAAGGGGACTCTGCTCCTGACAAGAGGCAGTGAAGGGAGGCACAGGAAGGAAGAGGCAGGAGGAAAGTCCAGGGGCAGTGGTGGGGTGTGATGGGAAATAGGAGGGGCCAGGCATGGACCGGCAACAGTCTCCTGTCCAATTCCTCTCCAGTCTCTTCTGCAAGGCCATTCTGACCCCTGGGGAGCTTGCAAAAGTGGCACTACAAGCACAGGAAGGGAAGATGAACAGCCATTTAGTGACAACCTTACTCTCCCACAAGCCACTGTTTTGGCTATATAGAGAAATTTAAGCCATTTTTTGCTGCTTTTAAGACAGCGGGTTGTGATGATCTAGTAAATAGAGACAGGTTTGCTGAAGGACCAAGAGAGACATAATAAGAAAACATTGATGAAAGCTTTCTTATTTCTACCACTGTTTTGAGATACAATCTTTGCTGGGCACTGTCTCTGACACAAGCTTGTAGAACATGCAGGGAAACTTCATCTTGAAATAAAACCACTCATGTAAGGGGAGTTTAGACATCTCACTTTGAACAGCTGTAGCCCAAATTAAAGCAGCTCTCCAGCCCCGTGAGAAATCAGCCCAACCTACTCTGGTGCGAGCAGGGGATGCACCTTAGTCTCCCGCTTAGCCCCAGAAAGAGAACAGTGTCAGACCTCAGACTCTCTCTGTCCTTGCACTGCGTCCTCAGCTCTTCTCCCTCCTGGTACAGCTGCTGCCCTGGATGGTGAATGTCTTCGGTGTGCTGTTGTCTCACCCTGGCCTGCTCCATCTCAAACCTCTCCTCCAGCTCCAGGCTCCACACACATTTTTGCTCTTTCAGACTATCAATTACAGACCAGTACTTTGCAACTGTTTCTTCCAGCTCTCTTTTCTGGTCTTCCATCTTGCGCATCTCAGCCTTGAAGCTTTCCTCACTGTTCTTCCTCTCTCTCTCAAAGTTTCTCCTCATTAACTCAATTTCCTCCTCGTAATAGTTTATCTGTTGGGAGGAGACAGGATTTGGCTATTAGCACCATGCTCCCAAGAGCTCCCCTCTCCTCCAATAGCTCTGACTCATATCAATCTATTGGTCCCTCTCAACAGGGGACACTCTTCAGACCCTACTGAACTTAGGGCAATAACGAGTCTCCTGCAGCAGCCTCTAACAAGCAAGTATCGGTGGTCCCAGCTCTTCCCAGCAAGCAGCACAGTTTCCCCCTTTCTCCTTGTTTGCAAAGGACCTCGGAGAGAAGGAAGAGGCCAGGGCATCATCTACCGCTGCTCCTCATATCCTTCCTCCACACTCATCCTGGTTTCAGCTGGAATAGAGTTAAATTTTCTTCCTAGTAGCTGCAGGGTTTGGGTTTAGTATGAGAATAATGTTGATAACACATATTGTTTTAGCTGTTGCTAAGTAATATTTATATTAAGTCAAGGACTTTTTCAGCTTCCCATAGAAACTGAGAGGGAGCATAGACAGGTGCAGCTGGCCAAAGCAACATTCCATACCATAGACGTCATGCTCAGTATATAAATGGGGGTTGGCTAGGGGGCAGGAATCTGTGATCGCTGCTCAGGATGGGCTTGGCAATCATTCATCAGGTGGTGAGCAATTGTATTGCATCACAATTTTGTATCCTACTTGTGGGGGGCAGAGTGAGTGAACGGCTGCACAGTCCTAGTTGCCAGCTGGGGTTAAACAATGACAAGCCCACAGAGTAGTCCCTTATCCAAGATGTGGTGGTGAGTAGCTGCTACTCTTCACAGCTCCCCTGTAAACGCTAGAAATGCTAGATTTGATGAGCACAAAGGCAGGACTGTGAAGCAAGCTGAAGATCTGCAAGCAGCTTTGTGCTCCTTGAACTGTTTGTCACTTGTGTGGCAGTTTAGGATTTAATGTGCTGCAATGGAAACCCAGCAAGCATCCCCAGCCTCTCAGTTCAGCAGCAAAAAGAGGAGTGAAGGTGGAAACTGAGGCCTCTCACATAAACACTGGCTGCTGTCTAAAGGGAAGGCTGGGCTCACACTGTCACCTTAGGACAAGCAGGTTAAAAGTGTGCAAGCCCAGGGAGACAGGGCTACGATATCCCCCAGTCCCTCAGGAGACACCTGGCTGCTTCTTCTCTTGGTCCTGTCACTGATTTTACTGCGACAGCAACACTGAGTGGCTCTGGTTCCCCATAAGGAGCAAGACCCACACAAACATGTTGCAAGGTGACACAGATTTCCACAAAGCCTTTGCCAGCCAGTGACTGCTCCAAACGCTCCTACCAGCTAAGACGGGCTGGGGAAGCACAGGCAATAAACCCCGGCAGAGAGATGAGGTACCACCCTGCTTCTCAGCCTGAACTCTCTCCAGCAACCCTCCTGGAGCAGATGCCCCACCAGCGATGCTGTAGCAGGGTGCTTACCAAGCAGTTGTGCGAAGAGGTCAGGACACCTCCCCCCACCCCGCCTCACCTTCGTTTCCAGCTGCACCTTCAGATCCCGCAGCTGCTCTTGGAGCTGCTCCATTGAGGGTGATGTCTCTGTGCAGGCAGAAGTGGGAACCAGAGGGCTGGGAGAGCGGCACGCTCTGAGAGAGGAGCCCTGTGAGGACAAGCCTACAAGACAGGAAAGGCCTGGCTGACCTGATCAGGATGGCTGCAGCTCCATCGAGTCAACTTCATACAACTCCAAAAGACGGAGGTCCCCATGTATCTGGCAACCAGTCCCCGGACTGCATCGCCCCTCTGGGCCAGAAATTTTTTCCTAATGCTCAACCTGAATCTCCCAACCCACACTTTGAGGCTACTTCCTCTTTTTTGTATTGTGTTTCCTCAACATCCTCAACAGTGAAAATCTACCTGTTCACTAACAGCTGCCTAGTCCACAGGTCACCATTACCAGGTCTCGAGTTGGAAGAACCTCCTTTCCTCCATCTCCTTCCTCCTCATCACCCATCACCCCCTTCTTCCCTTCCCTCCCGCCCAGTGCCAGAACTGGCAGAAGCAGCTCAGGCACAAGAAGTCACCCCACACTCCCATGGAAACTCCAGTCCAGAGGGAACCTTATTCTTGCTGAGCAGATGGACAAGCACGGAACCCTCCTGCATTTTACCTCCTCCTGGCAGCCCTCTCTCAGCCCTGCATTCCCGTAGCTGGAGACGCAGCCTTTCCAGCTCCCTCCACAGCACTCTGTTCTGGTCCCACAGCACCTGAAGCAGAGACAAGAAACATTGTGATCTCAGTACGACCCCTCACACAGCCCAGAGATTTGTGTTCACGTCCTCAAGACACTCCTGTGGGCATCTGGGCTAGCCAACAAGCACTGCTGTATGCAGACAAAGCAACAGCAGGATTTACAGTGAAGTAGGTCCCACAGGGCTCTGGAAGGGAACATTTCTAGATTGCAGAAAGAATAAAGTGAGGTGAGAAGGTGCTGATCCCACAGTAAGCAGAGCACAAGGCAGGTTGTGTGGCCTGCTTTGCACAGAGATACCCTCAGATGCCAGCACAAGAGTTTATCCCGTCTCACTGACAACATTAGCCTGCAGCAAGGAGTCCCATGGCTGAACACCACACTGTGAGCCATCACACCAGTGCAATGACCTACTTCGATGTGGGTGTCTGGAGCTGGGCCACTGCTTGTTTCCCTTCAGACCCTCCATCCCGTACTGGAAGCCACAGCATCCCGCTTCCCTTCTGGACTGTCCACTTGGAGAAAACATCAAATTATATCCCATATGCTGCCACACAGGAAACTGATGGGCTGCAAGAGACTATGAACTAGGATACTTCCAAAGATCCCAATTAATAAACATTATTCAGCAGATCTAGACAAACGCAAACTCGGTTTGTTTGATCTCCATTCTAAACAGGAGAGCAGAGGAGGAGCGGGGCTGACAGAATTCAACATCGGTAAAGGACACACCCGAGTGAGTACCTTCACAGGGGCAGATGAAGTCTGAAGGCAGAGCCTCTCCATCCATCAGCATTCTCATGGACAGTTCTGGGGCTGCTCAATGGGAGGAAAAATTGCAGCACCAATTGCAACATCTTCAGCCCTCTGGTGCCACCTGGAGCAATGCTGTGCTGGATACTGCTCCAGCATGTTTGCCTTTAATTGCAGCTTCAAGAGGGGCTGTCTGCTGCATCCGTGAAAAGGCTTTGCTGAAAATGCAGATTTCAGCTGCTGCTGGGGGGACTTGATGTCTCTACTCAGTGATATTTCCCAATTACACATAGCACTTGGAAACAACTGAGCAATGCAATAAGCACAGGACTAGGGAGCCAAGGCAGAGAGCCCACAGCAACTCACAACATGCAAGATACACAAGTCACTTAAAAACGAGAGAAGAGAAAATGAGGCTGTACTCATGTCCCAGAGAGCCCAAAGCCCTGGGCAGGAGCACAGCACCCTGCAGGAGGTACAACATACACAACACCAGTGCCTGAACCACACACACACCAGGCACCTGGACTGGCTCACCTTGACTCTCTAGCAGAGTCCAGCAGCAACGAGTTTTGTAGGGGTTGTTAAAGTGGGGCAAGGAGAAGGAAGGGAAGAACAAAAGGATAGAAGAATTTAGCTGATAACAAGCTTTTCAAAGAAAGAGAACAGCTTTCTCCTTGCGTTCAAGAAGAAATGCAACAGAGCCCAGCGTGGTCCATCCTCATACACAGAGCTACATGGTTCCCAAAGAAAATGGCCTGTGACTACAGGGTGGCAGAAAGGGAGGAATTTATGACCCACCCCTACTTCCCCCTGCCAGTATCCCAGCAAGGGAACCAACCCATGAAGGGCTGCAGTAGCAAGGAGACAGGCTGCTATACTGGGGGCACAGCTGTGTCCTGCCTCCTGCCAAAGGACTCCAAGCAAGGCAAGAGGGACGCCTCCTCTGCACTCTGATCAGGGCTGCCTCCTTCCTCTCCCCCAGGCCAAAGTGCCCAACAGATGTGCCAATGAGAGCTGTATTTTCAAGACAGCATTGCTGGAGAGCTGCCCATCCGTACCTGGCACTGCCGCTCGTACTCCAGGACAATCTCTGCAAAGCACTCGTTCTGGTTTGGGAGCTCTGGGCTGTGAGACTCCACAAGCTGCAAAAGCACAGGGAAACACTTCTCATCAAAGGAATTATCACCTCTACAAATGGAGAGGCAAAAGCTCTACTAAAACACTGAAGTCATGGTGCTACATCCATAGATTCAATGTATGGTGGGATGGGTCAGATGTAAAAGGAGGAAGAAAAACATTTTTCTTCATGTGTGAGAGACACCAAATGACAGGCAGGCTAGCTTTCCCAAACTGGCTAACAAGATCATAGGCTCATTTCCTTCCCCAGATCCATTTTACCTGGTGCTTCACTGGAGTAGAAGAGACTAAAACTAACTCTTTACTTCAATACTTGTGAAAAAGAAAGCTTTTCTTTTCTGGAAACCAAACTCTAAAGTTCTCACTTGAAGACCGCAGATTTGTAGAATTTTCTACAATTGCAAAGTTGCCTCATCCTTTCTTTTTTCAAACTTCAAAAGGCCTAAATGAAAAGCCAGTATTTTTTCTTTCCAGGTTGTCGTTAATGTGCAGGAGAGTTCAAACAGGGGGAGACCATAACAACTGACACAAAATATGTAAGATTTCATAGAAAAGGGTAAATCTTTTGATGAGTTCCTAAAAATTCCTGCTTAACCACAACAGAGAAAGAAAGGTTACCTTGTCCTTTGCAACACAGTTGAGTTCTTTCTGCAGCTCCAACACCAGCTTCTCAGAGGCCGCCAGCTTCTCAGCCATCTCTGTGACCTTGTTTTGCAGCTGTGTGTTCTCCTGCAGACGAAAGGGAAAAGATTCTTTTGATGTTGTGGGTCCTCACATCTCAAGATGGGTTCATCGGTCGCAGGTCTTCAGCAGGAAGCTGTAAAACAACTGGCACATCAGTACGCTGAACGCAGCACGGCTCACAGAGGACCCTGCTATGGACAGCACTCTGCTGATACACACCAGCTGGGCTGGGCTTTGGCTCATCTCTCCAAAGGACAGATATAGGAGTGGGATTTGCAGAAGACAGCCCCACAGGCTCATCTCTACCTCTGCTTCACAAAACTATGGTTTCCCTCACAGCCAACAAACGCAGTAAATCCTGAGCTACCTCTGTCTGTCCTACACCGAACAGTGGGGGAAAATCCCAGGCACGTGGACACTATCATCTCTTCTTTTGGCATGGTCCCTGACACAACTTTAGCTTCACATACCAGGTGTTCAGGTGTTACGAAGGGCAAACCATTCCCAACAAGCAACGTGGGCGTTTAGTAATGTCATAGCCAGGAAACAAGTTCTGTATTTAATTCAACAGTATGGATGCGGCTCATGATTTTTTCTGCATAAAACTCCTGCCCTTCCCAGCAAGAGGAACACAAACCAGCCATCTTTGTCACCACTTCTGCTTTGCCTCCTCTGAAGAAGTGAAGATGCTTCACCCAGGGCAGTTTTTCTTACCTTCATTGTGTGGTTCAGTCTCCCTTGCAGGCTGTCCTCTTTGCCCTGGAGGAACCGTGCATCAGCCTCCAGCTTCGCTTGGTGATTGATTGCTTGCTGCAAAAGCAGCTCTTTTGCTTCTATTTCTGCCTGAACGTCCCTGGGGAAAAAAAGTAACATGCTTGGGGCACCCGTAGCCATTTCTCAGATGTCCACGAGGCCCAGACACTCCCAGCATGCACAAAGCAGGAGATGAGAGCTTGGTTGGAGGGATGCTGGGACAGTAGTCAGAGGGTTCTTCAGGGACTTCTCTGTCACTGACACAATGGCAAAACAAGTGGGAGATTCACAAAGGGAAACTGGACAGAGAGGCTGTGGGCACCCACAGGAAAACCATTTTCCCTGCCCCAGGAAAAAGACCTCTCATACTTGAGCTTTCTCTGGGTGTGCTCGAGAGCGACGTACTGCTCGTCCAACTCCCTGCCAAGCTGCAGGCAGCATCTCTCCACTTTCTCCAAGTCCAGCCTTGCCTTGTCCCTCTCCCTGGCGATCTGCCTCACCTGGATCCTGCAGGCATGGCGAGCAGTGCATTAAGACACATCTCACGCACCCCACAGAAGGGCACTCCTTGCAGGGAGCAGCACCCTTACCTGAGGCACTGCAGTTTGTATCCGTAGGAGGTGACAGCTGCATGCTGAAGCCCGCTCCTGGGGACCATGAGTGTGTTGTCCAAAGCTGCATGCACCTCTGCCAGGCTCACCTGCTCCTCTGTGCTGCTACTCAGCCTCTGCAGGGACAGCACAGACTGAAATCACTTTCTCCTTCTTCTAACAATACCAACAGGAATTCTGTTGTTATACCACCTGATCACCTTCCAGCCTTTCAAAGATCCTCCCCCATCTCACAGTTAGGCTTAGATCACATCCACCCCAAATCTTCCCCCGCCCTGGGGTGGTCACACCCTGCCACCCCATCATGAACCTGACCACACGCACTTCTTCCACCCTCGACAGCTGCTTGCTGAAAGGCCTTGCTGCTCAGTTCACCCACCGGACAAGGCAGCACCAGAGACCTTGAGAATCTCCTCTGAGTTCTTCCAGGGCTCAGATGGGAATGACAAATTCAGGCTTGGTGAATCTAGTGCCGTTGCCAATGCTGGAGAAGAGATGTGGGTCCAAGCAGCTTGGGCAGAAGGACGGACTGCTTCCCTGCACACTCTCCGATGCTGAGGAAAAAAGCAGCGGAGGTAAGTCAGTGGGACAAAACTGACGGAGAAAAACTGGTTAACTTTCAATACTGAAAGGAAACTCCAGGGCCCCCATCAATAACGTTCTAAAAACAACTCCAAGCTGCCAGGAGGGAGGTGTCCTGAGCTGCCCTTAAGGCAGCCACAAGGAGCAGGATGACAGGCACAGACCATGTACTTTGGTCTCCCTACTAACCCATGAAAACTCAGTATTCACAAGAAGACCGATCTGGAAATTTATACAGCACCGAAGGGTCTCATGAAAACTGTCACATGGGAACTCCCAGCCAACATTTTGTTTTTTCTCAAGCAGGAGAGAGCCTTTGCCCACAAAAGTTTAAGGGTTTGTTCAGAGATCAGCCAAGATAACCAAGTATCCAGGCTTCCTATAGCGGGAGGCCGGTTAAATCTGCCCTCTATCCAAGGATGAAAAAAACATTATAGGAAGAAGAGAAAAAGGGGAAAAGATGGAACACAGAAATCCTGCTGAAATCCCAGATGGGAATGGAGGCGCAGCATGCCCACATCCAAACCCTCTGCGCAAAAAGCAAACCCAGAGATTCAGGTCTGTGAAAACCGGATCCCAGCTGCCTGCATGAGACGGATGGAGATGAAGAGGGCATTGGCTGATGCAAGGCAGAGCAAAGCATGGGTCCTTCTCCTCTGGTCTCTGCTGAGAACCTCTGAGTTTCCTTCAGCTGCCTGGTCTGAGCTCAGGTTTGCAAACCAACCCTTGTTTGACAGCCCTGAGCTTGCAGAAGAGGTGATACGGTCTGACAGCCAGCCCATCCTCCCGCTGCAAATAGCCTGGGGTGCTCCTGGGGACTGGATACCGGCCTTTTACACGGGCAACACAAGCCCGTACACATCGACTTAAGGTTTTCGAAGGGGGACACGCCACGACGCAACCATAGAACAGGCGCCAACCACCTCATCTTCAAACAACACAGCTACCCGCAGGCTGCTCGCATGGATGCTTCCGCCCACACCTGCGCAGGCCCTTTGACGGCGGGGATGGGGGGTGGACAGGGAGCCCCAGGGCCTGCGGTGACCGAAGACTAGGCCGCACCGGCGCCGCCGCCCCTGGCCGCCACTCACCGCGCCGCCGCGCATGCGCACGCCGTGTCTGTGCATACCTGCCCTACGCATGCGCACGCCACCCCCGCCCAGCCGCCCCCTCTGCGCATGCGCACGCCCGCCCAGCCGCGCTCCTGCGCATGCGCAGTCGGGAAGTCTCGCGGAGCGCGGCGGCGGCGGCATCGGCGGTGTGTGAGGGGAAGGCCTCAGCTATGTCGGGGTCGGCGGGGTCTGGCGGGGCGGCCGGCTCGGCGCGGAAGCGGCTGATGAAGGAGGAGGACATGACGAAGGTGGAGTTCGAGACGAGCGAGGAGGTGGACGTGACGCCCACCTTCGACACCATGGGGCTGCGGGAGGACCTGCTGCGCGGCATCTACGCCTACGGTGCGCGGCGGGGCGGCGGAGGCGAGGGGGAGAGAGGGAGAAAGGGGCGGGGGGGGGGGGGGAAGGTGGGGTGGAGCGGCGGCGGCGGGGCCCGGATGTGGGGCCTGCGCGGTGCAGTCGCCGCCTGCTCGGTGGCTGGGCCTGCCCCGCCGCCGCTGGGGGTAACGGCCGCTTCCGTAGGTTTTGAGAAGCCCTCGGCCATCCAGCAGAGAGCCATCAAGCAGATCATCAAGGGGAGAGACGTGATCGCCCAGTAAGTGGGGCTGCCGTTGGGGAGGGGGGAGGCGTGCGCCGTGGGGAGGCTGCGGGCCCTGCAGCGGGGGGCGGCAGGCACACTCGGTGCCTGAAGCGGGAACTGTCACCCGTGGTCCTTGGCCACTGCCTGGCAGGATTGGGGAAATCACATCACGAGTGATGCTAGTGGGAGGTGTCCCTGCCTATGGCAGGGGAGTTGGAACTAGATGATCTTTAAGGCCTCTTCCACTCGAAACCATTCTGTGATTCTATGACACGGGGTGAAATTGGCCAGCTTGCTTACAGACTGTGATCCTAACAGCCTCTTAATGTCAAAGTTGTTAGGTTTAGGTATGTCAATGCAATAAATATTTTGCTGAGATAGCATGTGTTCTCAATGAATAGGGCTCTGAGACTCTTGGGAGTGTTTTCCAGCAAAGCCAGAGAAGTATAGAGACAACTGCGGTCTCAGTCAAGGGAAAGAGTAAGCAGAAGAATATCTATTATGTCTCTAGAGGCAAAGAAGGATATGCATCCCACTGAAAAAAGCCGTTTCTAGGTCACTAGTGGGAATTTCTAGCCTTCCAAATTGTATTTGTTTACCTACCATTTACTTTATAAAGAAAAAAAATTACGTACGACAAATTGCATGATGTTAAAATGTTGGTCTGATAATAAGTAAACATGCCAGAGACGGGGACCCTGCAACAGAGTGCTCTATCCCTGATACTGCAGTTCTCAAAGCTGCTTGTCTGCAGATCTCACTGTGATCATAACAAAACTTTGTCAGGTACACTGTTGGCAATATTGACTTCTTTGCAATGAAGGAATGGCAAAGAGCAAAGGGGTGGAATACATTGAAAATTGTCTGTCTTGTTTGTCCGGATATCCAGACTATTCACCAAACATCTGTTTCTCAGGTCACAGTCAGGAACCGGGAAGACAGCAACGTTCTCCATCTCTGTTCTGCAGTGCCTGGATATACAGGTAATTTCATAGTTCATAGGACACGCTCGAAATGTTTTTTAATTAAATTGGTAGAGTCTTCATCATAAAAGACTTGTTCTTAGAGTGAATAAACAAAGCTTTACATTGAAATCTTTTAATTATGAGCAGTTAACTTCAGACAAATTTCTGACTCAAAATTTCACCAGATTCTACTCTGTAACAACTTAGTTGTTAAACTCACCTTGCCAAAATAAGTTCAGATAAAGTCTTGTAACTATAAAGTTGGTTTGAACAGAGGACTTCTTACATGTACTTTAATATTAGAGGGCTAAATTAATCCCTCAGCAGGCAGAATTGTCCTCAAACAGTCCTAACAGCATCAACAACCTGTCTGAACAGTTGGTGTGCATTGCACAGAATCAAACCTAAATTTTTGACTAACAAATGTTTGGTTTTATTCTAGTCAGGGGTATCGTGTCTATCCAATTGTTTTTTAAGTGTGACTTCAATGTTTAGATGCTGTTGATGATTTTCTGTGGGCCAGTACCCTCTTAAATAAAGCTTAGATTGTTAGTCACCTGTCACTGCCTCGGGACATCAAAATAAATGTTGCATGTTCTAAATGAAAAGGTCAGCTTTATGTTTCGTTTCTGTAACATGCTCATAATATTTTTCAAATGTGACACTTTAACATGTTATCTTGGAATCCTTGGGCAGTGTAAGGTTTTTATCTGAACTGAACATATGAAATTGAAGTGATTTAAAATTGTGTCCGTCCTTTTGCAAGAAAAGTGCACGCTTTTATAACTGTTTTCAGAAATCAGGTTAGAATGAAAAATGAGCTATCGAAGAACTGTCTTGTCAAAAGTAACTTAATTAACAGGCTGTTACTGTGTAAATGCTCTGTGTGAGAGCAACTTCCTAGGTGTACTGACCCTTGCAAACACTAGGTTTTAGCACAAAATTCTATGATTAATCCTTCAGATGTGACATTTCAGAGTACTGTGAGATCTGTATTCTCTGTTATGCTTGGATGATGCCTGCCCTGTGATTAACTGCTATGTGATCACCTGTTTTAATCAGGTTCGTGAGACCCAGGCGTTGATCTTGGCACCAACTCGGGAGCTGGCTGTACAGATTCAGAAGGTAGGAGCAGTTAAATCACGCTCTGTAAAGCACTCACAAGGCCTGGGGATGATTCTTAAGTGTTCCCTAGCAGAGCTCAAAGCACAGCTTCTGCTTTTCCTTTCTGTTCCTGAAAGGAATAACAAATTCTGATAAAGGGCTGGTTTGCTCATCTGTATTTTATCCGTTCTTGCTTACGTGACCACGTTGGCTAGCAATCTGAGGTTTTACACATTCCTAACTGAATTGTTAATAACAGCACTTTAAAAACAGTCGTGATCCCCAGGGAACTGAGTTCCCAGTGTTTGAAAGCCTGCTGTTGAGGAGGTTTGGGTAACAGACATTAAAAAATTCCCTCTAACTGCCTGTGCTTACATCTCTCTAAAAAAACCAATGTATGCCTGTGCAGACCTGCATCTCTTCATAAATGCAAACTTCATGAGAGCTCAGTTAATTAAGCTCTTCCTTTGTATCAACACAGGGTCTTCTTGCTCTGGGAGACTACATGAACGTCCAGTGTCACGCCTGCATTGGAGGGACCAACGTGGGTGAAGATATCAGAAAACTGGATTATGGGCAGCATGTTGTTGCTGGCACTCCAGGCCGTGTGTTTGGTAAGGAGATGTGGGAAGCTGCATCACCTGAGTTGAGCCCTGGGAACCTCCTGCAATTTTTGTGTGCTTAGATTTGAAGTAGCATGAAAATTACATTTATCATGACACCATTACCATAACATTAATGTTACGTATAACAATGTAACAACTTACTGTAGCAATAGCTAGAAAAGGATAGAGAGAAATCAACAAGGATAGTATTTGTATTTTCTCTGTTTATATTTCACTTTTAATTGTTGAAGTGTTTCCCTATAGGGTGGCATGGGAACTGAGAGTATTTTTTTAAGCAGAAAATATTACAGTCCCAGGAAATACTTCAGAATCTTGGAGGAGATAGGAGCTGGGTCTGTCTGAATGTCAAAGTTAGGTCCACATTTTCTGTATACTGGCCATCATGCTCTCTTTGTTAAATCATGTGCACTTGCAGCTGCTACTTTCTGCTTTCATTGCATGAAGATTTTTGTATTTCCTGTTCATGGCAGTTGCCACAGCGACAGTTTCAGCCTTCGAGCTCACATCTTCTGGATCTCTGAGAAACAGGCAGCACTTTCTTACGCAAGCACCTGGCACTGGGAGAACATAGGGCTCCACGAGCAGAAAAACCCCCAAAAATTAGCAGTTGCCAGACTGGTCTGGCTTTGAACAGCACACTAATACCAAATACTTCTCTGTCACAGTATTAAGGGATTACGCAGAGCCATGTGCTCTTTCAAACAGGATTTGCCCAGTCTGATGAAAAGTTCGTGTAGCATTTTGCATTTCCTATATCCAGCTGCAGTTACTGTGGGAGACTGGGTCTCCTGTCCTGTGCAGTTAGCAAGTAGCATCCCACAGCTCGGACTCTCAGAGCTTCCCTGCAGTCACTGCTCCCTTAGCCGGGCTGCGGAGACATCTCCCGAGGTTAGAGGGTGCAGCGGGCACACTGTGGCTCTTGGATGTGCCTTCTGTCACCAAACACCAGTCTCTTTTGGCAGCAGGGGAAGCGCCTGTCCCTCCTCCACCAAAATGCCCTGACAGCAGCTGGGAGCAGTGTAGGCTCGCTTGCTTTCAAAGCCTTTTTATCTCACAAAGTGAAATTTTACAGATATGATTCGTCGTCGAAGTTTAAGGACTCGTGCCATCAAAATGTTGGTTTTGGATGAAGCAGATGAAATGCTCAATAAAGGTAAAATATTTTGTCTCCCTTTTACTTCCTTTCTTCTCACCTCTTTGAGATTCCAAGGTGTCCCAGCTGGCAGTCCCACTTTTAGAAACAATTGGTTTTGTCAAAGTTATTTAATTGTAGGCTGTAACAGGTTAAACTACTGAATATGCCTTCTCTGGTTTAGTTGTAGCATCCTTTTCGATAGTTATAAATTCTTGAGCACGCTTTACTGTGTACCACAGCCACGTTGTAGTGAGCTTGGGAAAATTAGGAAGAGACGAGTAGTATGTGACACTGGCTTTGAGTTACCGATTCACTCATTAGCGTTCATCATATAGCATAGGCCCAATACTGAATTCCAGATAAAATGGTGAAGGAGCAGGATACTTGGGGGAAAGATGTGCTGGCTGTTCTGTGCTACTTGGTTTGCTTTTCAGGTTTTAAGGAGCAGATCTATGATGTGTACAGATACTTGCCTCCAGCTACACAGGTGGTTCTGATCAGTGCCACTTTGCCTCATGAAATTCTGGAGATGACCAACAAATTCATGACAGACCCCATTCGCATCTTGGTGAAACGGTGAGTCGGTTTCCTTGGAAAGAACAGGAGCCCTTTGGTCCAGCCTTGGACAATTCACAGTATTAACCGATTTAAATGTGCAGTCTCTCTCACGTTCCTTCTCACCATTGCAGTTTGTCTAGGCATTCGCAGACATCCTCATGTCCTCTTTTCCAGCAGAGGCCGACTCGTCTCTCTGACTCTGTCCTTGTCCAGTTGTGTTTGCTGCTGCTCAGCCCGACTGCCCCCCGCCCCCTTATCCTCCCCATGTATAGTAGTCTTTTCTCCTGGAAATCCATCGTTCTCAACAGAGGATTGTTGTAGGCCTCCTCCATTAATTTGCTATTACATAGCAAGCCACAACAGCCTTTAGCTGACTGATCCTGAATGCCCTTGGAGGCATAGCTTGTGTCTGGTACTGTCACAGGTCCTCATGCACTGGAGCTCAGCAGAAGTCAAGAGCAATGAGTGTAGGCAACCTGACCAACATCTTGCCTGACCTCTTATGCTGCCCTATTTACCTTTCCTCAGTCTCTCTTGTCAAGAAACTTGAATGTAAAAACGATGAGAGGAATGTTTCCCATTGAAGCTGTGTGTGTAGAGCAGAGAGGGTACCCTAGGAGTTCTAGTCTCTGTTGGGTGGGTTGTGTTGGAGGCCGCTCTTAGACCAGACTTCTTCAGGGACTTTCTACAGCAACTTGAACTTTTGCTGAGACCCAGCAACCCACAGCACACAGGTGTGAGCTCTGCATTGTATGTATTCACCTAGTTGTGGTGTGGTACAGCTGTCCTTCTTCCCTACAGTGATGAGTTGACCCTCGAAGGAATCAAGCAGTTTTTTGTGGCCGTGGAGAGGGAAGAATGGAAGTTTGACACCTTGTGCGATCTCTACGACACACTCACAATCACCCAGGCTGTCATCTTCTGCAACACCAAAAGAAAGGTACAGTAGTCACCAGATGGGCGTGTTACTTTCAGAGGGTGACTCCGAGGAGAATGCTAGGACAAACCCAGCTCAGAGGTCCAGTTGTTTCCCCATTTGGGAGTAGTTTAGTAAGAACAGAGGTTAAACATTTGTCTTTGGGATACACCTAGCTTAAGCAACTGGTAGACCTGAGTTAGGTAAGAATGCACATGTTCTTCTAATTGCTTATAATCCCTGAAACAAAACCACACTGTCGGAATAAACGCCCTTAATTGCTTTCTTTTCGAGGCTCATGGAGCCCTGTATCATACAGCCAATGCTTTGTAAGGATCATTTGCGTCCTTTAGCTCCAGAATGCTTGTTAAAGTGTCTCTCAGTTCTTACCAGCAAACATCCTCCAAGCACAACTCGCGCGTTTGGCTGTCCTGAGCAAAGGGCTAACCCAGGCTGCTTGGCTGTACGCACAGGTAGACTGGCTCACGGAGAAGATGAGAGAAGCCAACTTCACGGTTTCGTCCATGCATGGGGACATGCCACAGAAGGAGAGAGAGTCCATTATGAAAGAGTTCAGATCTGGCGCAAGGTAAATGCCTTCAAGTATTGCTTACAGCGTCGCTACCTCAGGACAGGATTTATTCTAGTGTTTGAAGTGAACAGGCCCCAGAAACCCGTAAAACCCCTCCTCTCTGAAGGCCTTGTTCAGCTCAAAGTAGGAAGAGCTCTGATTCCCATCTATCCTCTGTGGTGTCACAGGGTTGGGAGATTGCCACTTTCCAAGGAGGGATGCTCATACTTACAGGATTAGTCTCTCCTATTTTGCTGAAGAAGTTGGAAGTTGCTGCATTTAAAATAAGCGAAGGAAAAAAAAATACTTTAAACTCTTAGGAGCGTCATATTCTTTCTGAAAAATCAAAGCTATCTTGGTACTATGTGTCTTCACTGCAGTTCGGTGATGCTGCATCATAGAACAGCTTTCCTTGCAGAAAAAGCGTGCTGTGGGAAGGGAGGAGCGCAGCGTGCGCAGCGTCGCAGGGGATGCCCTGTGCTGGAGGCTGCAGCTTCTCAGCTCTCACACCCACCTGGGTGGGGTGGAACAGCTGTAACTGTCCCCTTCTCTTCGCAGCCGAGTCCTTATTTCGACAGATGTTTGGGCCAGAGGCCTGGATGTTCCTCAGGTGTCCCTGATCATTAACTACGACTTACCCAACAACAGAGAACTCTACATACACAGGTAAGCTCAGCCTTCGCCCGGGGAAGTGTGGCCGGATTACCCTTCCCCAAGGTGGCTCCATTCTCTCTTTCCCTCTGCCTCCACAGAATTGGCCGGTCGGGCAGATACGGCCGAAAAGGTGTAGCCATCAACTTTGTGAAGAACGATGACATCCGCATCCTGCGAGACATCGAGCAGTACTACTCCACCCAGATAGATGAGATGCCCATGAACGGTGAGTGCAGGCCAGTCCCAGCGAGGCTGCTGCGCTCCTCCAGTCGGGAACTGGTGTGCTGCAGCTGAAAGAGAAACGCCAGATGCTTTGTTTTGCCACATGCCTCATCCTTCCCCTGGCAAAGAACCTGGGAACAGGAGTAGGTGCGCGGTGCTGCTGGGCTGTGGCTCTCGACAACTTGGTGCGTACTTAACGTTCTCTCATTTTCTCTCGTTTCAGTTGCCGATCTTATCTGAAGGGCTGCGTTTACCAGGGAGCTGTACTATTTGGTAGCCTCCATAATTCTGTTTTGGACCCACATCCTTTTATCATATTGCTGATCGTATGTTCTTGAGTTGAGCTGCACTTGGGAACGTGTGTAAATAATGTCTTTACTCCCACCCATGTTTTTCAATAAAAAAAGGAAGTTTTACCATAACCTGCGTTTAATTACTTTAACCCAAGATAGCAACAGGCAGGGAGTTTTGAGATGCTGCCATACGTGGCTAGCACAATCAAAAAAAACATTTGACACTTAGTGTATCTAAGTTCATAAAATATAAGGCTTCCTGTTCTCCACCCTTTTGTTATCGCTGTGCCACACTACCTGATACACTCTTCAGCTTCCTTAACTCAACTCTAAGGATCAGCCATCTGCAGGAAAAATCTGTGGCCTTTCCCTAATCTGCTCTAAGTTACAAGATAGCCAGAAAATAAATTTCCTGTTGTTTATTCCTTTCTGGAGCCAGGAATCACATTACTCGTTGCTCTGGATGAATATTTCCCCTCCCAAGGAACCCAGGGACTTGAGCAGGCACTTGTGAGGGCGACTGCCTCCTGATGCCAGCTGGAAAAATACATTGATTAGTAACAAAAAGAGCAAATACCTTGTCAGCTTCTCCGCCCCTTTCTGATGGTGTAGCTTGTTACATCTTCCCAGTCACGTCCCCTCATCTGTCTCCCTACCGCGTCAGGCTGTACTGTGCCAGCTGTAGTACCTTCCACGTAGCTCTCCTACCCAGCTCTGCTGTATCCTTTGTGGGGCAGGAGTTGGCCAGAGCTGTACTGCTGGGGTGGGGTGAGTTACCATGTTTTACTCTATGCTTTTTTCTGTTAAATTGGTTTTTGCTTGCTCAGGGAGGACAGGGGGAGCAAGGCCTTAGTGCGGCGCCAGTTTGCACAGGACTGGAACAGCTCTTGGAGCTCCTTTCCTGAGTCAGGAGCAGAGTAGCCCTGGGTAGAGAAAGTGAGCATCTGCCTCCTTTATGCTCCCGTGTATTCCATCAGGGAAGTCCCTTGGTTCCCTTGTACCTGCTCTGTGCGCAATCCTGATATTCTTAACAGTACATAGGCAAGAGTTGAGAAATACTAACCTTACTTTACTAATACCGGTTGTAAAAGGTTGTCCAATTGAGGTAAGGCTACTACAGCTTCATGCCCCTGTGTGCCACCAGCAGCCAGGCTGAGCCAGCATTCCCTGTAGGCACGCACACACCCCCCCACGTGCTCACACCATCCATATGGGTCAATGTTCAGTAGGGCACAAACAGCACCAATCCCCCCATCCCGTCCCTCGCCGGCTGAACAGGATGAAGGTCCATTAGTGGGAAATACAAATGCACACACAAGCTGTGGATCCCTCCAGTAACTGGACAGGGAGGCTCAGCTCGTCCATTATCCGCACATGGAGATGGCCCATGCCCCACTCCAGCTGCTGGTCCAGCACACTAGGGACACCCGCAGTAACTGGCCTTCAGACACAAGTTTATCCCTTGGAGCCACGATGCGGATCCAGCCCAGACTGAGGGCTCTCCCAAGCCCCTTATCCTACTTGCCGGCTATTCGTCCACTGACACCATCTCACTCTGCAGCTGCTGGCACTTGCCTTTCGCTGTCGCTGCAAACATACAGCCCCTGCCGGCCAAAGTCCCTCTTCAGCTGCTGGGCACCTGGACCTCCACACACACGGGCACAGAGAATGGAGTCGCCTCTCCCAGGACAAGGGTGAAAGATGCAGTCAATGGAGAAAAAAAGGAGACACAGCCAGACAAGAACCTGTTGCTACATGACAGTCCCTTAATCATCGATTTCCCACACTTGCTCCTCCCAAAAAAAAAATCACCTTGCTGATCCCTCCCACAAAGTTGGGGGTTTTTTTGGGTTTTTTTTTTTTGTTTGGTTGGTTGGCTGGTTTTTTTGCATTAATTCTGCAACTTTTTGGCACAGTGTTCAAGAACTCCCCCTACACACCGTTTCAGTCATCTGCTAGAAGGGCAGAGTCTGGATAAAGCCTTCCAGCTTCACCATCCACATCCCGGACAGGGTTCTGCTCTCACCATCGCTGCAGGACATGGCACAGCCTCACATCTGACTCGCACCTCTCCAGAGAACGCAAGCAGCAAAACCAAGCCCCCTGCATGACTCTAGTCCTTTGAGTTATAAAGAAAAGAGATTAATCACCAAAGCATCAGATTGTTTTAAATAAGAGTATTTAATCTGTACAGTTTGAGAGAAGATAATCATAAAATGCAACATTCCTACCTCATCTTCAGCATTGTTCACCCGGAGCTGAGCCCTCATCTCCAGAGGGCAGGTAACCACCGCTCCCCCGCAGTTCATTAGGGTACAAAAGTCACAGTGCAATCGCTTTAGTCCTAAACAGGTGATTTCCCTCACTCGAGAGGGGAGATTGATAAAGCTCAAATGTTGGTGGAAATTGTCACCATTTAGGAATGCAAAAAACAAAACAAAAAACCAAAAAACCAACCCAGCTATTGGACAAAGTCATTTCCAGCTGAAACTACAGCAGTTAATTCTTTAGCTGCCTTTGCACTCCACGCCTCAGTCCATACCGATTTAGTCGAAAGCGAAAATAGAGCCGGTAACAAGATTTCAGAATGATACAGCAGTTGGAGGGCAGAAGCTGACAAGCGACTCCACAAGTCAAGAAGCGTGCTTTAGATTTACCAGGAAGTTTTCCTATACGGGGAGGGGACATGAGCTAGACAGGCGTCACCTTTCAGAGACAGGCATGAGAGGAACATCAGCGTCGAGAGAAAGCCATGAAGTACAATAGACAATTTGTTCATATAATTCTCAGGATAAGTATTTGACATAGTTTATGTAGCAGAATACATACTCGAACATCTTTTAAAAATAAGCACGGATTTCATTTCATATATACACAACTGATTTTAATCATGTACTGAAAATAAATTACAGGAAATAACTTTAAAATGCAACAGAAGACAAGAGTTTCACAACAAACATTCCCATTGATTTTCCCAAGGGGGTGAGAGATTGCAGTGCTCAAGGCAGGTAAATATCACAAATATATCAAAAAACTTCAAATTGTTGATGCATTCACACATTTACATGAGCCACAAACATTCCTTTACAGAGACTGCACTTAGCTACCACAGAACCAGGTTTTGCCATAAACTACAAAACTTTGATACAAAATCGTATTTATATATTTATATTTCATGTACATGCCCTATCTGTGATTTCTTAAAAAATAAGAACTAAACACACTGTACAAGACAATCCTAACTCATTGCTTGGTAGCTGTAGGCAACGGTTCGTTTGTTTTTTTTTTTTTTTTGGATGGAATTTCTCCCCCCAGTAGAATTAATGGCAATATTATATACACGAAGGCTAAACTGCAGAGAAAGACAGCTGGGTTCTGATATGCGCCCTGCCCTCGGGCCCAGGTCTGCCAGCTCGAGGCGAGACACCCCAGGCTCTCACCCACTGCCTCCCCTCACAAGCCGCTTTTGCCGGCGGCGATGGCGGCATGAGGAACCAACACATGCATTTGTTTAACACTGGTATAAAAGGCAATAAAGCAAGATACATATTGTAATGTAGTGGCTCGAACGGCTTCGCTGGCGTGACTGGTCGGAGGTGGCGAGGGGATGCTGCGGAGCCGGGTCCTTTTGGTGAGAGCAACACCTTATGTGGGCCTGATCACGACACTTCCCTGAAACGACCTCCCGCAGAGGAGATTCCCACTGAGAGCCAGAGACTGCATCAACTCAAAGGCTGGGGGAAGATCCCTGTCCCCCACCCCGCAAACACACAACGTGCTGCACGGTTCACCAGGGCTACGCGCAAAAGGGACACCCCCCTCCCACCCCGGCCGCCTCCATGGCACCCGTTTGTCTCGGAAGCAGAGCGCTGACAAACTTACTCTTCCCAGGTGATGGCAGCAATCTGCGAAGCCAGTCACACTAAACTACTTCTACAGTTGATTGTAAACTTTGGTTTATTTTTATTTATTTTTTTTTATTATTATTATTGAGTTCTCATGGTACAGCAAGCATGTCTAGGATGAGAGGGCAGAGTCGAAGAGGAGACGAACTGTCAGTCTGTCTTTAGTCTGGCATGGTGAGACACCTGCTCGGTCAGGCCTGCTTTGATAGAGTTTTTTACAGACTGCCTCATATGATCCTCCATCAAATTATCACTCATGGGCTTCAACACCTGTGGAATGAGAAACGTGCAAAAGAAACAAAAAAAATGAGGTAACCAAGGAAAATGAAATAGAAAAAACACACAAAGAGATGAGACTTGAAATAATGGAAAAAAAAAAAAACTCAGAATGCTGAAGTCTGACACAAACTGGCATGAACTGAAAGAGAAATGAGTTTTGCTGCTACAGAAATGAGGTTAAATCAGTCAACATGCTATGGACACAAGTGATATCCCTCCTACACAGCAGTATTTCACTGAATTCAAACCACTTTACAGTTCCTAGAAGATGGATGTGCAATTCCATACCCTATATGCAGCATCAGTCTGGTATGGTTACAGCATTTATGCAGACCGGCCCAGACGGTCCAGCTTATTGTCCTATATGTGTAAGTGTGAACACTTCAGATACAGAAAGAAAGTTAAAAATACTGGCTAGTTTTTCTTCTTGTTATTGTTGGATGAGAGTCGCTGTCGCGGCACTGATGTGAGAGCACGGCGAATCGTTCGGCGTCTAAGGACTTCAAAGAGTTTGGAAAACACCTAAAACACGAATTCAGCTGTTAGGAAAAGTGGCTCTTAGAAGACAGCAGAAAAAAAAAATAAAAGTCAATCCAGTTCAGAAAAAGAAATGGATTGCCAGTAACTTCTCACCTTCCTGGGATTCCTCTGAAGCAAGGAGGAAAAAGAAAGGCAGAGATTCAGAAAAAAACAATAGCAAGGATGTGGTTCATCATCAGAGTGACAGAGACAGACAGGACCCACTTTGGATGTTATTGGTGATGTGCAACAGCAGCAACACCAGCAGGGAGATCTTTTGGAGACCACCTTCCTCTAGCCCAGGAAAGGCAAGCTCCGCCTGGCATTAGCCAAGTTCTCCCCCTTTCAGGGAAAGTCGGCAGGCAAATCACACCTTTTATGCTCCAGGTGTCCTATGGGAGCAGCTGTGCTCAGCAAGTACTACACGTAGAACTGACACCTTCCACTTCCCTTGCAGCGCTCTTCAGCCCCAAACACCAAAGCAAGAAGCTACGGTAGTACAGGAGAGCCTCAGTTTTAATCACTAGTTACGGGTGTAACTCCAAATTTAGTACCCTGATGCTCATTTCCCTCCTATTATTAGAAATCCACTTTTTCTGCTCCAGCATAACTCATGACCTTACCTAGTTGCTCAGACAGGTCTAGTTTACCACTGCCTACGATGAGCCTTGAACAGAGTCATTTTTCAGACGCAAAAGAGAGCCTCTGTACAGAAGGCTCCAGTTAGTTACTTGCTCATGCCTTGTAGGACCCATTTTAATGCCATCCCAGGTAAGCTTACCCAGGTACCAGCCCTTTATTTCTCATAATAGCACCAACGTGTTTCTTTTCTGCTGGCACTGGACATAGATACTCTGAATGCTCCAAACACTACTTGTAAGAGTTGGTCAGCAATTCTCTACCTTGGCTTTACTGACACAGCTGTGTCAACTGGATTCTGGCAGGAAAAAAATTCTCTGTACAGAAGGCTTTCTCCTCCAGCTTTGGTACTCTTACACTCATGTCATGCCTTCTTTCAGGAATTAGTTTGTCTGGCAAGTATTTCTTGCAGCAGCAGTTGCACCAACTGAAGTTGTCACAGACAACGAGTCTTCCTGAAGGAAGAAACCTGCTGTACATCCTCTTGTAGCAGTTGCTGCAAGTCATCAGCCAGTTTTCTCTGAGGTCTAATTAGCCATCCAGTGTTACACCATCAGGTGGAGGTGAGGGAGGGCAGCAGTGTTTCAGCTTCCCCATTTCTTGCACCACCTGAAATGTTTTATCCACCACCTCCATAAGGCAAGTTTATCACTTTTAACGCACCTTCAAAAGCAGAATTCCTTGCTCTGAAAATGAACAAGGTGTTTAAAGGGTCCCTCAACTCTTCACAGTGCAAGCACCTAGTAAGGCTGGTGCAGTGTTAAGTAACACTTTTTTGATAATATCCTAAGCTTCTTTAACATTCTTTGTGTGCAGCATCCCCTACCGAAGAGGGCAGTCACACTTCTGAGCTGATTTTCCCTTTGGCAGCGCTAGCATTCTCCATTAGGTCTAGACCAGCCTTTCACTCACAGCACTGAACAGAAAGGAAGATTTTGCATTAAAAACAGATACCAACCTGTTCCCATATAGCTTCGGCGATCTGATCAATGGCTGTTCCAACTTCTCTGAATTCCCCAGAGTACTTAACGTATGCCCAAGTACAAAACGATATAAGAGCCATCCCCAGCACGAGATTACACAGGGTAGCTATGGAGTTCATACCAAGGAACCCAGTCAGTCCTGAGGTTATATACATGGCAAACATGACTGCAAATAGAGTGGCGGGGGTACGAGCAGCATAAAAGATGTTTTTGCCATCGTTGTGCTTCACAAAGTTTGCATAGATCTCGTCGATTTCCACTTCAAGCTGTTCCTGGTAGCGCCGACAGAACTCCTCCCCTCCCATCTTCTTCACCGAGCGGAACTGCCTGACAGCTGACTCTCTGAAATCCTGGTGCTTCCGCTCAAGGTCCGATGGGGCAATGTAAGGCTTATCTCCCCCACAAACCTGTCGGAATAATCAGAGATGAGGTCATCACACCCTGAGTACCTTCTGCTGTACAGAAAGCAAACCCTCTCCTCGCTGTCCCCCTCTGAAGCCAGCATCAGACCACCTCCTGCAGCTTGGCTCAAGCTCTAGAGTCCTGTCTCGAGTGAAGCAGCTAAAGGTACAGCGAGAGCTTTACCTGTCTCATCACATACAGAGCTCTGTCACATGACTGAACTCATACTTTCAACTGTTCCCTTTCAGCAAACCCAGAAGGACAGGACATCAGCCACATGTACACTCCTGTTATGAACAGGTGAAATAAAGGAACACCAGGAGTCAGAGACAGCTTGGCTTGAGGAAAGTTAAGGAGAACTCTGAAGGCCAAAAGCCCTCCTCCTCAGCTTTTTACTCCTGGCCACCCATCTCAGCAAGAGGGTCAGTGCAGAACTTGGACAAAAAGGGTCGATTTTGCCCACTCGACAAGTATATTCCTGTTTATTGCTTCCACTAGCAGGCTCCATGGAACTTACCAGGTGATATGAATTAACAAGAACTAGCTGCTGACATCTTTAGCCTATTCTTCCCTAGGCTATCCTCTAGGCTTGATTCTGATCAGCTTCTGAGAGTACATTTCTCCTGAAGGGACAAGACCACGGACTCAAATGGATACCCGTGATGTGGACACTCACCATCTTCCTCTCCCTGAATCTGCATGGGTATGAAAATGGTTAGAGACTCCAAGGACTCTGTAAGACTGATTTCTGACCTCTTCAGAACTATGACTAGAGATTACCTAGGCCATCAGAGACATACACATGGAAGATCAGCTCCAACTCCTCCAGACCCTCACAGTCAGACTATGTCTAAAAACTGATGATTCTTCCCATAGGATGTCAAACAACAACCTTCCCTCTCCCGCCTCAAGCACTTATCACAGTGCTTGTCATCTCACATCTTGAGTGCAGCAACAACTTTAACTTTCTCCTGCTGCTACCCCTTCATCAGGACACGTAGTAGCTCACTTTCTCAGAGTACAGCATCCCCTTTCTGCCTCACAAAATGCTTCACTGGCTAGCTTCTTCAAGAAAAACCTCACCATCGAGATCCTGACACCCTCACTTTGCCACTTGAACAAGTTTAACAAGCACCTTTCTGCTTTTTCTGTATTGAAGTCCTCCACGTCTGGCAAAACTCCTTGGAAAATTGCTACTAGTCTCATCCTCCAAAACAGTCTTTTCACATTGCCCAGGGAGTGCTAGACCCTAGAAGCTGCTCCTGCATCAAGACCACCACACAAATAACTGACACTGTTTTTTTATACTCTGTGTGGCTGTGCCTGTTGTTCCTTACATTTACATTAGGGGGACAGTATTTTGGTTATACTCAACCTTGGTTCATGAGGAGACCTCAGAAGCTACAGTAAGAACTATCTTTACATAATCCAGTCTTAAATCCAAAGAGTTCCTACTTCTATCCCTAAAGATAGAAATTTCCGAGCTGTGTCACATTAAAAACATCATCTGAGACATCTGGATTAAAAATGATTCAAGACATTTTTATGTATCTCTACAGCGATATAAAAATACACAGTACTGGGGAACATTACTATGGAAACAAAGTCTGTTTAAGAGAACATCTGTTCCTGTTTATTCCTTGCCCCAAGTAAGAAACCTTACAACTACAGTATCTCAGCCAGCATTGAAGATTCAAGGTAGGAAGGCAGACTTGGCATTTATTGTAAACAACCCATGTACTATTTCAAGAGATTTTCCAAAATGGAAACAAATGAAAGAGTCCCTCTACACCAGCAGAGCATTCTTAAGACAGACTGCTAACAACTGGAACTGGCTACTCTGCCACTAGTGTTAGGTCTTACTCGAATTTCAAAATGGGAGAGCTACTTCAGCAATTAAGACCAGAATTAGCCTAGTTAATGGGGAGCTATGTTTGTAGCTTGTTACCACATCTACTGGTCTTTTCTGGTTGTAGAGTTTCACAGTAAGCATAACCCTGTTAAGCTTTAAGAGACATGTAATTGTTTTCAAAGTTTCCTATGAAAAAAACCTTGCATAACGCTACATTCAAGTATGAATTCCATCCAGACATTCAGTTTGAAGTGTTAGAAGTCATTATCTTCAAGAAGGAAGTTACATATACAGCTTTTTCAGACAAGATAATTCTTCTATTTCAAGGGTGGTTTTTTTTAAACTTTAGAATAATTTTATTCCTTGCATTTTACAGCTAATGAATGACCACAATTCAGAAGCATGAGATTATAGTACTAGAACTCTACCCTTGTGTGACCCTGTCCCACCAAATGTCTCCTCACCTGTCTGCCCATTTCATGTCACAGGATTTTAAGAAGTCTGTCAAGAGCAGCAGGGGAAACTAACAGGTGGTATCTTACAAATACGCCCAGTCCCATACCTCTCTAGCAATTTCTGTCTCAAAGAATCCTGGTTTTGCTGCATCAGACATCTAACCTTAGAGCAGAGTGCAAAAAACACACGACTACTGGCCCTAACCTACTTTTTTCCATGCTCACAACCAACACTCGAGTAGGCCATTGAAACTGAAAACCTGTATTTGCACGTAGGCAGTTAGAAAAAGTTTTGTCATCATACCTGCTCCATGCCTTTACTGTACAAGTCTTTTGCTCCTGCCACAGCAGCAAGATTGTTCGCCTCGGCTGTTGCCTAGAAAACATTGAGCGCCGTGTATCAGCACAGAATCACCAGCAAGTTACATACATGTAGTTACACTGACAAACATACTCCCATAACCTCCAAAGCTCCAATTGCCAGCAAAATGCCCCACAAAACCAGGAAAGTTAGAAATATACATTAAGATGAGATTACTGACTAGGAAAATATTTTCTTCAGCTTTCTAGTACAGCTGCAGACACACTCCCATGTGCTTGGACAAGCTTTTCGTCATAAGCAATCTCTTCTGAATGCTCTATTGTTAACACGCAAATAAGGATAACAAAACTATTAACTGCCAATCCTGATACATCACTACCTGTGATGAAGGAAGCAAGCTGGTATTATTTCTGCATTATTATGTGCAGTTTTCATGTCAGAATTTGTAAGAATTTAAGTCTATTTTCAACCTGTGTCTTGTCAGGGACAGTTATTATAGCTAACGCTGCAAGATGACACCTTCTTTATCTCCCAGTCATATTTATGGCATGCTAGTAGAGGAAATGATAGCAGCCTTTGTTTCATTGTGATGAGTTTTCTGAATTCCCCCAAAAGTCTAAAATTTGGGTTCCTTGAAGGACAAGAAAACAGCCAGAACAGTCATGTTTTAATGAAGCGACGGAGGAAACTTAAAAAAACCCAAGTCTCATAAACACAAAATGGTTAAAACTGACCCTACAAGCCCACACTTCAGTGAAAGCTCTTCATCCCAAACAATGCAAGGTTCACCACACAGCTTTATACAACCAGTTTGTGTTCAGATTGCTTTAAAGCTGATTACGTCCTCTTTGGATCAACCCAGAAAAGAAACCTCAATGCAGTTACCCAATCTAACAAGCCCTTAGAGAGTAGCCCAACACTGCAACACAGTGGCGATAACTGCACTACTATAAGCCTTCTCCATTTTATCTGCTCCGTCTGATGCTAACAGTCCTCCGAATATAGGCTAAAAGATACGACAAAATAGCAAGCCACAGGAAACGCATGCTTAGAAATTGAAACAGCTAAAAAAAATCCACCCAACCAGATCTACCCCCCTTGCTCCATTTGGCAGATGGAACTGAGGGAAGACACAGTTCAGGTGGCTTTTAAAGTACATAGTTCCTTCAAGAACTACAGCTCTGTGTGCGGGAGCTTCAGACCCGCAGCAGTCATGATCTTCAACTGTAAAAAGCTTACAAAGTACACATCATCTATCGTATTATTTAAAAGAAAAATAAAATACCTGCAGCATAGATTTCGGATGAGGTAGCTCCTCTCCTTGATAGATTTTAATATAAGCCTAAATGGGAGAAAAAAAAAGTTTCATTTTCCTAAAGATTTATGATTGAGGAGATGGAGAGAAGGATGATATAAAGATAGAGCTCATAGATTATTTCTTTGTAATAATGCTAAATATTGAATTAAGCAAATTTCTTCATACAAGTCTGCCATTCTCACAGTTATCCCTAGCACTTGAACCCCTTTACTTTCCTGTGCGTTTGAGGCTGGGGCCTAGCAGGGTAGTAAGCACCTTGAGATGACTTGGACACTATCTCAAGAAGTGACAGGCTTGACAGTAGGTTTCTGCTGCCTCAAATAAATAAGGTGGTCTTTGCTATGCAGAGAATCTTCACCCAAAACAAAAGAGTGAAGACAACTATCTCACAAAGCCTTTCCAGCAAGAGGTCTGTCCAAACACACACCAGTGCTGGGAGAATCAGTACTTGTTTCCCCACATGCCTTGCTCCCTTCAAGTGTGGGAGTGAAAAAAAAAAAAAAAAAAAAAAAGGCAGATCAAAGAACTAATGCAGACAGAGCTGAACTGCCAAAATACTTCTGGAAGCCAAGCGGGCAGCCTATCCCTCTGTGCCCCACCCCACCAATCCTCAGGTGCCCTTTCTTTCACCAGGGTTTCAGAAGGCTGGAAGAGAACACAGCCTTCATGTCTTCTCCAGCCTGCAAGATGGCTTGTGGCACAGCTCTTTGTGACAGATTAGTGGAGGGGGCACAGCAGGCAGCAGCAGCCGCTTCAGCGCTTTGGACAAGCTGTGCAAGTTAGCAGCCAACAAAGCCACTCTCAGCCCCTCGGAGGCTGGGCAGTTACCCTTCTTCGTGCTACTACTGCTCTCCCACCATGGCTTGTCTACAAGCCTCTGCCCTGAGGATTTTTCTCTGTAAAGGAGGAGAGAACAAAGTTATCAGGGTCCCTATATACCCAGTGCTCTAGGTTGTAGGACAACCTACAAAAACGTATAGAGTTATACAGGGCTCTGTTCCCTCGACACCCTCCTTGCTTCTGCAGCTATTTCCTCCAAGTAAAAGCCCTCCAGTTTCTCAGACTTCTCGATGTCAGCTTTAGATGCACAGTCCCAAGGGAGCAGTTCCCTTTTGTTACATAAGCACCGTGTTTGTGCAGCACCCTGCAAGACTGCTCCCGGGCTGGATACGGGGCACCAATCGGGCAGCTTTTCATCAGAGGAGGTTTTACATTGTTTTTAGGGTGCAGTCCTTTCCAAACTGCTGTTGAATGCGCGCTCCCTACATTGTATAGGATCAGGTCTTACTAGAGAAGGAAGTCGAACAAAAAGCAGCATTCATCTATGTAAATACAGAACCAGAGTGTTGATTATTTTTTTGCTTGTCAGAACAGCCATGACTTCTGCATCCCATATCATGTCTTTCCTTTATAAAAGTTACTTTTATAAAGTTTTAACAGTTTTACAACTGTTAAAAGGTTTTGGTCTCGGATTCCTCCCTCACATAGCTTCTTTTTTAAACAGCAGACCAACCTTTAACGTGCATGCTCAAAAGTAGTAATGCAAAATTAACGCCTTCAGGAATGAGTGCCACTTTCTCCTACCAAGCCAACTGTCTAAGTCATTCCAATTCAAAAAAATGGTTATACACACCAGACCAATTCCTGGTGATGCAGGGATTATGTTATCGCATTTCTGATGGTGTCACCATGATACCAAAACAGCTCAAGAGTTTTAACAGCTGCAAGTATCACACACAAACATTTCAGAGCATACAGTTGTGCTCCACATTGCAAGTGTTTAGAAAGCATCTTCCTTGCATGTTAAAAATCCAAAGGAGAGTATCTGAAATTTTTACTGCATACCTAGCAGTTCAAGAGCTGGTTTTCTATGTGTACAATCTACAAGCAACATATCCACGCAAACTAGGATTCCAAAGTAGGAAGAAAAAAAAAAAATCTCTAATACAGCTTGAAGTATTTCAGCCTATTTACAAAGAAAAAAAAATAACAAAAAACCACGAAGCACAGTTTTGCCAATAGTAGCTTGCTAAGAGCTATTCTGTTAGGAAGTTGTGTGCCAGTTCTGGAAAGTCAGAGTAATGAAATGAAAATAAAAGTGAGATGATCAGTGAGTGTCAGCCTAGATATCTTATCTTCTCTGGGAACAACATGGCCTAAAATTAGAATACTTTCTTTTAAGCCATTAACAGAAATAATTAGTGTGAGTTTGCTTACCTTGAAGTATTCTACAAGATCTCTACAGGTCACCTTGGATCCACTAATCTCTTTTTCTACCAAGTTTTCAGGGGCAAGCAGTAATGGTACCAAACTCCGCAGTTCTTTCTTAAAATCTTCATCTATATCTAGTAAAATTCAAAGAATTTCAGAGAAAGAGTAGTTAGTTTTCTTTTCAATCTTACTTTTCCTAAAGGAACACTGTTAACCCATAACATTTCAAAATCCACAGCATCACAACTCTTGACTGTATTTTTAAGATATTTAAAGGCTGAAATACATGGTGTAGCTTTAGTAAGTTCTACATACTCTTTAATCTAAACTTCAGTCTGAGAGAACAAGGTTCCGTAGTCCTCGTAATATTTGAAGTGCATTTCCCCAACTACACCAACATCTTACACAATAATCTCACAGGTCTGCGCCCCCCACGCAGAAGTGGTTGTCATCCCACTATTGTAAATCCATTTTTTTTAGTCTTTAACATTCTGATACATTCCTTCTGTTGGGGGACAAGCAGTAATTGGAGGAGTCCTCACTGCCTCTCATTCTGCAGCTGCAGAAGCCCACAGCTTGTATTTTAAAGTCATTCTAGTTCTGACCTTTGGTTTAGTAAGTTCTTAGAGCAAAGCCTTGAATTTTAAGAAAGTCAAGTCTTCAATTTTGTGACTTCTCCTCTCTGGAATGCCTACTTATCTTTAGAATCCTTATTTAATGGCCTTTAGGTTGTCTCAAGTTATCAGATTACAATCAACAGCTAGACACAAAGATATCCATTCCCTCTGCCTGCTTAACTCCTCTACCTTTAAACCACTGAAAAGAACACACAATGCGCGTTTCCAGATTCCGTAGTTTCACCTTTTAGCCCTACATTTTTCCAATCAAAACATTTCAATAGCCAACCATTTCAGTGTTTAACTTCCATTACAAAAGAAAACAAACTCAGAGATCTGAATCAAGAAACACACAATGGAAAGCTTCCTACCATTCAACCTCCCATCAAAATTTGGATTTGTTGCAACTTTAAGACCAGGGTGGGGCAACAGGAAACAGCCAAGATTACTGAAACAGGAGTGAATATGCTTCCTTACATTCTGTAGCTCTTCATGTTGGTTTTGCTTTACCTGAGGGGAGAAAAAAAAAAAAAAAAAGGTAGTGAGAGCTGCTAGTAGTTTTGCAGTACTGCAATTAAGATTAAATATCAGCTTAAAAGCAGTACGAGCATGGAAGTGCGTTCAAACTTTCATTCCTGAACCTAGAAACGTCAAGTTCTAAACCCCAGAACTCCCCACGAGTGGGAACATCACAAGTGCATTTTATTAGCACAAAGAGTTAGCTCATCATGCATCATTATGTTGACAGTAAGTTGTCACTTAAGTGAGAAGACCACACTAGGACTACTGGAGAAAACTTACCTGTAATCTTTTCTCTAGGAACTTTTTTCCTCCTTCCAAGCCATATGCATGTTCATAAGGATAACTCCAATCTCTAATTAAGAACATCAGCGTCTGTAACAGGGAGAACAGCAGCAGTCAATTGCTGGCATCATTCCTAAGGTCAAAAACTCTTATCACACATGATTATTTTAAGTATAAAAAAATTTTTAATAAGCTTGTCTGCTCTAAATGAAGTAGTTTTGAAGCCTTGTAGTTTTGTAGGGCAAGTGTTTGCTTGTTTCAAAAAAACAAAAAAAAACCCCACAACCAATGAAACCCACAGACCAAAACACAAAACTGCAACTCACTCCTTATCTGAAAGAAAGTAACTAAGTGCCTCCAAAAGATAGCTTCCCTGTTCCATGGGCTTGCCTTTTGCTATCCCACAGGGATTACAAACCTTGATATTAGTCTTATATCAGATGAGGTGCTTTACGAAAAACGTCTGTTGCCTGGGCCAATCACAAGAACATCGGGAATTCACATTTGCAGGCTGAATATTCTAGAGACATAAGAGTCTTAAAACTTGCCACTAACAACAGTCGACTAGTACCCTTATAGGTTAAGGAGAATACTTCAGGATGAAGGAGATCTCAGTCTTTGCCTCCACTAAACAGAAGAAGCCTCAAAACCTTCTCTGGCCTAGCAAACGGTCAAGAGATGCTAGCAGTTTTGAGACTTTTAATGATGAATCCAGTAACGCTTCAAGTAAATGAAACACAACATGGGCCTCCTCAATGCTATTTCTTAGAGGCTACATGACCTTCGCTCAGAACCATGTACCACCAAAGAACAACTGTATCTCAGAGTAATGAGTAAGAAGGCAGCATGAAGCTTTTCTCCTTAACATCTCCACATCACTTGACACTTTCATTCCTTCTGTGCCTTATAACTCAGGCACGAAGCTACACTTGCCCAAACATGATCCTCTTTAGCATTTTTCCATTGTGTTTTTGCCAAGAAATATAGTGACAGGGAAGGAAAATCAGTCTTGTAAAGAACAAGCTAGCTTCAGCCCAACTCATTTCTCTTGATAAATTATCCTGAGCTCATTTTCTACACATTCAATTGCTTAAGACCCATTTAACATATATGGTTACCTGAAATGGTTTTTGGTAAATTTCTTCCATAGCTAGTCTTCCATATTCTGTAAACAACTGATAGAAAAAAAAGAGTGTAAGAGTGCCAAATATAAACCACATTTTTCTACTGTAAAATATTTTATTATGTCACTAGAAAATAAAGCATTCTATCTTAAATCCTATTATGGGTTGAGAATGGCCAATACACCTCAAGAAGTATCCCAATCCTCAGTAAAATTCAGGAAGAAGATATGATTTCCATTGGTTTCACAATGCCATTCCGTAACTGTCAACGCACCACAGCTCTAACCGGGTAGCCTGTGGGCTATTCTCAGAGGAAAGCTGGCTGCATCTCTTAGCAAGCCAGTTTCCAACACTCGTTTCCTAGGCTAAGGAGGCAAGCCTCTTTAACATTTGCCCCTTACTTCCCACAAAAGATTTATTCCTGAAAATCTCAAGGAACTTGGCTAGAGCCAATGTATTAGACATTTAAATACAAGCCAAGTTCAGCAGCTTCCCAGATCTCTACTTCAGCCTGTGACCTTAACTGATAATTGTTCTTCCTTCCAGTGTGAAGGCAAGTGTCAGCTGTCTTCCTCACATTGTTTTCACCATCTTGAACACCAGCATTCTTCACTGGACTGAGTATGAGAGATGACCCACAGGAACATGAATTATGGACTATGCTGGCTATTTCAGCAGAGTTCAATAACATCATGTGTTGATCCATGCTAGCCCCCTTACAGGTCTTGGAAGTCAAGATGAAGGAAACGCACTGGTATCCTTTAATATCAGTCAATTGTTCTGCATTAAAACTAACTCCTGAAACAGCACAGATAAATTTCACGGCCGAAAGAAGAGTTC
This sequence comes from Rissa tridactyla, assembly GCF_028500815.1. Classification (NCBI taxonomy): domain Eukaryota; kingdom Metazoa; phylum Chordata; class Aves; order Charadriiformes; family Laridae; genus Rissa; species Rissa tridactyla. The sequence goes on along the minus strand of NC_071468.1, from coordinate 18,329,472 downwards.
CCCCTCTGTTGATCACACGAGCATCCGAGAACTTACAAGACTATTTTAACACAAATTAACTTCCAAGCCCTTGTCACCCTGAGCAAAAGAACCTTTGAAGTGGTCAAGCACACAGATGAGACTGACTACTTTGACCCTAATTCCCTATCCCATTCACTCCCCTGCTACATGGAAAAGGTAACCAGAGACTAACAGTATTTCAGAATAACAGAAATTCCTATTATAACAGAAACTCAGAACTTCCTTCCCTCCATCCATGATTCCCTGCCCCAACATTAAATGCATGGGTATCCCCCACCCACTGCTTCTATTTATCACCCTTCTCTTCCCTCAAATCTCCCCCTCCAGTATCCAGAAGGGGACTGCTCTATTCAGATTGCACTGAGGCTGTCAAAAGACCAAAGTCATGAGGAAAGCTCGGATTTCATATAATTAGTTACGGCTTTTTTTGTTTGCAGTGCTTGGTTGGTGGTTTTTTTTTTTGGAGGGGAGGGGGCTTGGCCCAGTGATACAACTCTGTTAACTGAGAACAGCATCACAAGACTATGTTTAGTTAGTGCTCTTCTACTTCCAGTATTGGCAGCCAGTCTTTTGCAGCACTGACCAAGACAGAAGTCCTTTCAATCAGAAGACACATAAAACAGTTTTAAGCCGTGACAAGGTCATGGCCTGAGCACAGGCTGGCATTTGTTAATACACAAGCTAGCCTTTAAAGCTACAGGTTTTAAGTTAATCAGATAAGGCTCTTGCACCATTCACATGAAGCCAGAATTCAGTGGCCTTTGACCACAATGTTCCATTAGAGGATGAAAACCCCACAGTAAGGAGAGGACAACTCCTTCCTGCTTTTATTTCTAAGCAGAAATAAAACTCTGTAGAAGTTTCTCAGTTGAAAAAACTAGAGAAGGTTTCTAGGTAGAAGATACTCTTTCTGCCCTATCCTAAGCTCCCATGTTTCTTTAGAAAGTGAATATGAAATACCATCCATTTTCCTATTTCACAGAAAAAGGAGAAACATCGTAATTTTCTCATTAAGTACTTCCATAAATCATTTCCTTTCTCATCCTTTTGGGAATTTCAGAACTTACCATATAGAGAACAGAGTTTAAAAAGATGAGATTTAGCCAGATTAGAAGCCTGTACTATTTTGGCACAGCAACAGCATCACAGCACTGTGGAGTTGATGCAAATAATGTTGCTATAGGTAGTACTAGATTTAGCATCAGGTCAGCTTCAGTGTTTTACATGAAGCAGCAGGCAGATCCCAAATCACAATTACAGCAGTAGTAAGAACATTCAAGAACAATGTCAAGACTATCACTTCAGAAGCAGCTTAATATAAATTCACAGCATAGTAAATTCAGCATATTCTTACCTGCAAATGCTGAAGGTCATCTTCCTGAATATTCTGGGACAAGTTGTATACCTGCAAGAGACAGTAAAAGAATTACATTCTTTTTACATTCACGTAGTCTCTTTTAGATATCTTGAGTATTTTTACTCTCTTCAGAAAAGCCTCACTACCTGTAAGTCACCAACTAGAAAGGTGTCATAGAACACATCTCAAACAAAAGTCACTTCCTTATACAAAGTGCTAGGGACAAAACCACTGCCAACTACCCCAATCCTTCTGCGAAGAGCTTCTTTCCAAGGAAGCAAGCCATAAAGGCATCAGAGAAGACTGCTGAACGCTTCAAGTCACCACATAGGTGTGAGACAGGAGGACTGAGAAGGGTATACCTGTTTGTCATACTCAAGTCCAAACGTTCTAGGATTCAGCAATCCAACAGCTTCATCTCCGACACAAAAAAAAGACTGAGTAGTTAGTTAGTTCACCAGGGTTTTTTTGCTTTCAAATCTTCCTAGAGAAATCTGATTTTATCCAGGGAGCTCATGACTGTTTCAATAGCACAAATACTGAGCAGCAGTAAACTCAAAGATGTATCAATAATCCACAACTTATTCTAACCATGGGAACAAAACAAAAAAGTCAAACAAGCAAACCCACCAAAAAAAAAAACCCACAGGGCAGAAGTAGTGCTCTACATACTCCTGTTACTTTCATGTTGTAGCATGTCTGAAGAAGGTCATTTGTCATCCTTCAAAAACCTGCTCACTTTTGGCACATTTAAGGCACAAGCTTAAAAGTAGTTTTGTGTGTAGCGCAGGAGAACTGTCAAAAGTTTAACAATAGCAGCAATTGTAAGTTTAGCTGATCACAATGAAATTTCACCCCAAACTGTATCTAAAGTCTTAAAAAAGATTCTGTAACACATCCGTACAGAAGCAGTTACTACTTTGACACCTTTTTTGGTGATTTCCCAGTTCCAGTCAGCAATTTAACTCAGCTGGGCCTTAGATAACCTTGATTCCACAGAGAAACTTATGTGGTATACTACACTGAAAAAAATACATTAAGTATGAAAGCTTAAATGATAGTTGGAGGAAGACACGCAGGTGAACTTTCAAAGCATGGCTAGAGAAATATTCTTTGCATGTTCAGGACAGAGGGTTCCTATAGCTGCCATTATTTGCCAGCACAAGTATTCTCACCTGGACAGAACTCGTCATGGTACTCAGAGCAAAAACCGTTGCACAGTCTTTGATAGTTGATTGGCTATCAAAGGCACCTTGGGTATCCATGAGTAGTACAGCAACCTAGAGTTTTAAAGAGCAGCAATAGTTAACCAAGTTGTTAACACTTTCAAACTCCAGGCCATTGGGATAAATTCTATTTCAAGTAGAGCAACTCTCTGCCCCTGTATCTACTTCTTAAACCTCAGCCAACTCTCTGCACGCATGCCTATACACACCTACGGCTGAGTAAGCAAAAACTCGAGGGCCGTATCATCCGCCTGAAGTCCTTGGCCCTGCTACACTAGTTACCCTCTCCCACAGAAATAGCCTCCCTCAGCCCAGTGGGGGTATAGTGCAGAGTAACACGACAGCTCTTATTCACTGGAAGAACTTCAGTCTCAGCTGACAATCCTGCATGGTTCATTAGAGTAAGAGTGAAATGGTTACTTTTAAAAATACATCTATCTTACAATAATAATTTTCTGAAGAAAACAAGATAATTGATACTGTCTGCCAGAATGACAAGGAATGAAGTGATCTTAATGATAAAAGTTCATCTGTCCTATTCCCGTCTTTGGGATCTACTACAATTCCTTTCTCTTTCAGTTAGAGATGACTGATAAGCAAGAACAAGTGAGTGATTTGTCCCCAGAACACAAACAGATCCTCACAACTTAACTGTTTTTTAGCCAGAGAATTGTTTGGTTAGCTATGAAATTTGATAAAAATTCCTGCATGCCCTTAAGTCACTATCTAAGATTGGTATCCCATATTAATTTGCCATCAGATGTTTCCTTTGCAAATGCAAAAGGTATGAAAGCTAAATAACCAAGAGCTTATGGTTCAGGAGAACATTAACAGCTCAAGATACACCACCAGTATTGTGGAGTAAATAATTATTAACAACATTAACACTTTGTTTCAGCATGAAGATAAACACCTACAGCCAAACCTTGCAGTTAAAGTGACTTAAGGGTTAAAAAACAACACATCGGCTTTTATTAGAATAGAGTTCGTGCCTTTTATGCCACTGTTAGACTTAGCCCTTTTTTTTTTTTTTTAACAGCCTACCTGTTAAGCTATATAGAAGGATCAACTTCCAGACACTGAAGCTGTTCCCAGTACTTATGTCCATCCATTGTGTTTCACTAGAACACAGCTACAAGCTAGAACACATTCTGACCTCTCAAAAAAACGTGTTTGTTACAGAGCTGTTCTTATCATTTGTCTATATATGGTATTTATAGCCATTACAGTTTTGCAACATCCACACGATAACCCACCCATCAGCCTGGACACAGCACACTTTGCCAAAACAAAGTACTCTCAGAATGAGACTATTGTTGGAGATTGAATCTTACAACCCAGCAGAGAAATTCATACTTGCACTGACACAAGGTTTCCAAATATGTTATGCAGCTACTGAATGCAAAGGAAAGCAACTGATGTTTGAACTGCCTCCATGAAACCCATCACATTAAAGGTATGCACACAGAGGCAAAAATCCTTACACACACCTGTGTCAAGCACTTACCTTCGTTCCATTGGGTTTATCAATTACAAACACTTCACTCCAAATCTGAATACCAGTGGTCTCCCGTTCACATCCACCTCTCCATGTAAACCCTGTTAATGGCTCGGTGTTTCCACCTATCCAGCAAGGAGAAGTCTGCAAAACAAAAGGAGAAACTTATTTAAAGCCAAGGAGGAGATTTTTTTTTTTTTTTTTTACATGCTATGTTTTTGCAGACTTCCACACTCATTTCCCTCAGAGCTAATTGACAACATACACAAAATATTAAACCAAAATGCTACTCTGCTGTGTTTCAAGGATCATCCACAAAGAAACGTTGTTTCGTTTCTACTGTATTTCAGTGACTGCACAACTCTTCAGCCACTGAAGAGTATATGTGCACAGCTTTCAAGTCTCAAGCACTGAGAGCTATACGAGAACAGCTTAGTTTTGTCCATTGATTCCACTTCGCACTCATGCACTTCTTGCACAGTTGAGAGAACTCAACTCAAACACAGCTGCAAGTAGCATGTATTTTAACTACAGGAACAGCTAAACCTCTGACAGGAACCAAAAAAAAAAAAAAAAAAAGAAAAAAGAAAACCTGACCTTGTCTTAATCTTCTCCCTTTCTCCTCCTCACAGACAAGTCAACTGCTGAAACCAGCTAAGCATCTAAGCCCCTGCACTAACAGAGGCCAGCACGAGACTCCCAATGCCAGCTTGCAGAAGCCAAAAAGAACAGGAAAGAACCAGAAGATCTACAGTCTACACTTGTCACAGTTAGGAAAAAGTATTTTATAAGTGATTAGGATTCAAGTGAAAAGGTCACATTGAGAGTTTGATACATGGCAATCAACCCATCCATATTAAAATTTTTCAGGCACAATGCCCACTTTGGTAAAGTCTATCAGAGAGTCAAGTACAGTTTGCAGCTAACATTTCTGGTTGATGGTACTGTAACAAGGTCTTTGGTCCTCAAGGACAGGCAACACATGGAGCCTTCTGCTCATGCAGAAGAATGCAGCCATTATATGAGCGCATTTAACCCAGAAATGTAGTTTATGTACTGGGCAAGTAAGGAGCACACACAGGTGCCCTGAGGAAGTTTCACTGTGATAGGTTTATATACACTGAAATCTTACAAGAGAGAAGTGGTAGGCAGACAACAGATTAACTGATGACAAGGCTTAGAGAAAAACCTTTATTACACAGGTTGGAACACAGCATGCTGGCAGAACAGGAAGACACATTTAATTAATTTGCCTCTGACTGCCCAGAGAAGATCACCAGCCAGGAAAGTGTGCTCTTTGAGAAGGTCAAAGGAGAGACTGCTCAATTCACTAGGCTATGGTCTCTACCTCGCTGACTCTGCACTGGCAGTCTTCAGAAAAGAGCTCAAGACAAATATCTTCACATCTCAGAAAAGAGCATGAGCACCCAGGGGCTGTACAGAATAGAAATACTTACTACAAGTAAGTGGAACTGCTTATTTCTAAAGGGGGATGGGGAAAAAACCTGCAGACATTCCTCACGCCTAGCAGCACGCAGAGCAAACCCATACTAAGAGGGAATGGCAATCAAGCAGTTCTGTACCAGCATTCTTCCAAATGCTAAGGGTATACCATTCAGCTCTGCTATTTGGATCAGACACAGCAAAAGTAAGAGATGTGTAGATAAAAATTCAGAAAATGAACACAGGTATCCAAGCAGAGAGAACCACAGCTCTTTACAGGTAGGTTGTTTGGGGTTTCCCCCCCCCCCTTTTTTTAATTTGTTTTTTTTTTGTTTTGTTATGCTCATACACCTCTACCAGACAGACTAAGCAAAGCTTGAACAGCTTTCCCCTGGAGTTTTTTTTATCCCAGAAGATGCTTTTGCATCCACTGACCCCTCCAGAAATCAAAGCTCCAGGCCTGCTTTGGCCTCTAGTACACTCCAGGATCCAGTTTTGCAATGCTGAATCCTGTTTCACAGGCATATGTCAATGGACTGTAGGTTTTCACTTTTTCAAAATAATCTGTTACGTTATTCAAAAATACATTAAATTTTTCATTTATACAAGGACACTTTTTCCCAGTTTGGTCCAGAAATTATCCATATTTGTTGCAATTCAGACCAAAACTACACCAATCTTTTGACGAGTCCCTCAATGAGCACCAGACATGACCACATTTAATTTCATACGTGATTGGTGTCACAGGAGACTTTGGTGTCTTAGCAGGCACAACTTAAGCTGAAGCTGCCTCACCTTGTGGATGATGCACTTAAGCCTGTCTCTGACTTAACTTTACATCAGTTTGATGCACTCCTAGCTTTTTACCTCCGTCTTTTTAGTTAAAAGTCAGTATTTTAACAGTCTCCATCCATCAAGTTGGCTTAAAAGATATTCAGGAAATGGGAGGAGGAAAAAAAGACTTTGTTCCCACATGAAATCCAAGCTAGAAGTTGCACTACAATTTTTTATCAGTCACCTAAAAGATAACCTCTCTACATATATTCCACACTAAGGAAAGGACCAATGCAGCTTTATTTGCATTGTGCCACTAGTACACAGTGCACCATGCCAATTAATACAAGCTAAGAAGATCATACCCCTGTAAAAAAAAAAAAAAAGCTTTTAAATCTAAGTTTACTGGTGTCACTACATCCAGCTCTTAATAAGGCTAAAACTGCAAGAAAGATCACAGGATCCTTGCAGCAGCTTGCCAAGTACACAACTGCCACTGTTTCATGGTGCACTATTCTGTTCCATTTCAAATGAGCAATCATCACACAGAGTAGCAGTGCCTGAGATGAGATGCCCACCTCCCTGAAGCTAGTGACCGATCTCAGCCATGCCAAAATCCTACCTGTGACTTCAGCTGGCACAAGTGAGACTTTTAGAATGGTAACTTTTCACGTGACCTCCAGCTCTTGGTTTAAAGACAAGAAAATGGGATTCTGAAATATCCTGGCAAGTTTTTCATCACACATGTTAATATCCACAAGGGAGGACATCCCAAAATCACTTCATTAGTGTACAACTGAGTGTAGATGCTTTAGTACTTTGTGCAGGATCCAACATTTAGTTCACAGAAAATACAGACTTGCAATTAAGCCTGACTGAAGATGGAGTGATCAGACTAAGGAGTACTACTATAAAACTATACCAAGGCCTCCCCTCCTGTACTGGAATTCGCATAAGCATAGAGGATACCATTTGACTTGATACAGTTCAGCAGTGCTCAAAAGAAGAGGTGCTGCACCTATCTTCTCTCATACCTAACTCCCATCAGTCAGTTTGCAGCAGGTCTGATGTTTGTCAAACTCTTTCCCTAAGCCAGTTTACATCTCTGAGCTGGCAGAAAAACAATTCAGCAAAGTGCAGCATCTTCTGATGCATCATTGAGTTGGATCAGCTCAGCTACAGGCTTGCAAGCATTACAGCTTCAGAATGCAAATGTCTGGCCAGAAGCAGCACCTCACTGCTTTGGGTAAGAGCCAGTTGTTACAGTAGATGGCCTTCATCTAGTTTGCCTTCATCTTCAAGTTAAGTGAAACAAACGGCATTTTGAAGGACACCTACAGAAAACTGAAAAAAGTGATTGCACAATAAAGGGAACAGAGAGCCTTAATATTACACAGGGCTGAAACAGTGTTTCAATCCATTTTGCTTTATGAACTTTTGTTTTATTTCACAATCTGAAAGTTAGATTATTTGCTTAAAATTGGTTCTATTTTTAGAAGGAACTAGCACTACCTCTCCCCAGCCACCATCTAGCTCAGATTGCTACACTTCTTGGGAGTTTGGGTTGGGTTTTTTTTATTTTGTTTTGCTTTTAATATGAACAGGACACCAGAGGTTTTATATACACACAATTCCGCCCCCTAGAACATATATCAATGAAACATTTATTCGTCCCTAGGTTAAAAGATTATTAAGTAGTCAGGAGGACCAGCTTGCTACTCTGTGTTCCTCCTACTGTATCCTCAGTGTCTTTCTTACAGAGCTCTTGGCAAATCAGTGAGAGGAATTCAATAGCAGGCACTACAGGGAGCGAGAGAAAGGAAGTCTTCATCTGCCGACTACCAGCAGCTTCTTTGCAATATTCCCATATTTCCTGTAACTGCAGGTTTCATCTCGATTTCTCCTCAAGCCAACTAGCACAAAGGTAATATAGATGCAGTCATGGTTAGTTTCTGCTACCACAAATTCCAAAGAACAGTGACAAAAAAAGGAATCCATTCTGGGTTGGTTTTTTTCCCTGGGTTTGGTGGTTTTTTTTTGGTTGGTTGGTTAGTTTCAGGGGGTTATTTTTGTTTTTGTTTTTTTTTTTTTTTTTTTTTAAGAGCTTCAAAAAGCAACAAAACACTGAATTGTCAATATTGACTATGCAGATTAAAAGAAACACACCACAACCTGTGATAGGCAGATGTGTATGTTTCACAGGAGGCCCTACCCCACCTTCTCCATAGCAGACAAGAGTTCAAAGCATAGCAGACAGAAGACAACACCAGCCAAAAGCTAAAAACTAAGAAGAGAAATTAAATTTCAGATCAGGCATTCATTAACCAAGGACTTAAAAGGATTTAAGGAGTTCTTGGATTATGTTCAGAGACACATTCCAAGCAGCAAACAGGAAACTTATTCCCTTTTGCCATACCGTAGATTTAAGCAGATTCAGTTCTCTAATAGCTACCTGGTAAGACTCTTCTTTTTGCAGCAACGGGTAAGCTAGTTCCACAAAATGATTTCAGAAGATCAAGTCAAAGGAAGATTCCTCCAAGCCACCACTTGAATGAACCCTTCCCCAAAGCTCAGTTCCCTCATTCAAGCTCTTCTCATGCCCACTTACATTGGTACACCAATAAGTTGCCTTGATAACTGCAGGAAAATTTATATTGAAAGACTGACACTTAAATACACTTCACAGAGTAGAAACAAAGCAGCCGGCTTCCCCACCACCTGAATAAGTAAGAAAAATTTGATCTGCCATATTTGTGCTCAAGTCAAAAATACAAAGATAAATGACTAAAACACCAAGCTATTTATCTCCTTCAGGAAAAATCCAAATTACTCACCCTGTTATACATGTATCTAAGCATGAAGTCCAGCAGAAAAGATTTTCCTTTGCGGAAAGCTCCTGCTACAGACACAACTACTATGTTAAGATCTTTGATGTGTTCCTGAAGCAAAATTTTTTCCAATGCTTCTTCATCTAATTCAAAGTTATGGTCATCTTCATGAGCAAGAACAATCTGTATGGGGCGTGGCTTATCCAAATCCACCTCGTCATCCGAGTCTGGCAGGGCATCTGAGTCAGGTAGGGCATCCTCCTCCTCCTCTTCCTCATAATGCTTACCTGCAAATTGACAGGTTACGATACATTAGTAAGTCAGAGCTTAGGGCACCAGACATTTATCTGAAGTGAAGCCTTGAGCTGGGCTTTCATTCCCAGCAGCAAGGGTGATGTTCTTGGGAGTGCACACGTGCAGACAGCGAGATAAACAGCAGTTCCCTGTCCGTTTTCATCAGCTTTGTGTATAGTCTACATTTCAGTTCTTCAGCATTCTCTGTTTTAACAAATCACAAAAGAAAACTGGTTTTCTGCATCAAAATCCCTTTTAAAGGCTTCTTAAGTATAACTTCCATTAAAAATCAAGGGCATTTTCTCTCTTACCTGGAATAAATTAATTAGTTTAAAATAAGCTCCAAAAAGGACTCCAAAAGGCCATTTTTAGATCACCACCTTCTTAAACTATTATGGGGTGGGGGGAATATCAATGTTTTCTGTCAGTTTTGCTTACCAACATGCGTAAGCAAGACCACTGAGCTAGTATATAACCCCAGGATTACATACTTCAGCAGACGAGTAAATTCCTCTCTAATTCCACCATATTACACCTGTTTCAATTCTCAATACAGCACAGAATTCAGAGTGCCTATTCACTGCTTGCAAGAGGATAAACTCCAGACCATGTGCAAGGCCTAACGCTTCTGGGATAAGAAAAACAAAAAACCCATTGTGGCAGTTTCTGGCTTCATTCTCTTCCTATGACATTAAGCAGCAAGATTTAATAACAGTTAAGTACCAACTCTTTCAAAAAGAGTTAAAAAGATATTTTATACACCATTTCAGAATCAATACCCTTTCAGGATCAACCAACAGCTGCAAGAACTATAACTCAGATGAGATTTAAGCTATTAATGAAGATAAATTAAGGTAACGCAGTCCTTCAGACATACAGCACAATAGTACCAATATCCTATTTTCCTGACTTCCAGAACTCGGGAATTACGGGGTTAGAGGCCTAAACAAACCGAACAAGTGACCTGTCCAAGACGTTCAAGTACCACAACACTGAAGTTTGTCCCACAGCAGAAATTAACTCTACCACTGGCCTGATTTAACCTTTCCCATCAAGCATCTGGAAGCAGTTTTGTGCTTACAGAATTGCCTCCAATTGCCTCCAAATCTTACAATTTACAGATTGTAAATCTGTAAAACTCCAGATTTACATTTTGCCATATCCTATCAGAACTCCCTGTGCACAAACCTGACTGAGGCACCTTCCTAGCAGTTACTTATGTGGAAAAATCACCGTATGAATTTAAGTACTTTGGACTGCTAGTCATGCTTGCATTTCCAAGCACTGCTTTAATGAAGACCAAGAAGTGGCCATCTCCAGTTACTTGATGCATTGCATGCAGGTATGTTACATGGCCCCCATGCTTCCTGTGGAAGCAGCCCAGAAGCAATATTCTCTTGCAGGGATGTGTCATGAAGCACCATGGGATGCATCACAGTTTAATTTGTTCATGGCAGACCCTGCCAATACACACAGGACCTGCCAAGTCATTTCTGCCAGACTTTGCATCCTAGATACCATCCTCAGCAAAAGACTTATGAACAGGGCCCCAATGCACTCTGTTCTGTGGATGTAATGAGACATTTGAGTTATTATCATGAACTTGAAAAACTGGTAACATGGTGACCCTGGAATTTTTCCAGCGGCTGTCTCTTTAGCTAGTTCTAACAACATTTCACTTCACTGCAAATCAGAGGGGACATTTTCATTTCTAAGCATTGAATCTGTGCTGCCTCAAAAGCCAGTGGAACTAAATCTTAAAAAAAAAAAAATTGCTCTGAAGGGATTAAGCTAGCGTAGTACTTGGTTTGAAAATGAAGTAACTTGAATGCTTAAATCCTAAGCAGCTAGAACTAAACTCCAACACTAACCAAGTGGGTGTGCAGAACAGGCCCTAGCACCACTCTAACTCAAACTGGTTGACAAAGCCAGCCAAAAAATTCAATTGCACCAGCAGCCTGACAACTGGAAGGAGTAACTTTAAGAAAAAAAGCTGTCAACAGGATACTAAACTATACAAACTACATTGATAGAATACTGGTCACCACTTCAGAAGGAAAAAAAAACCTCTCGCCTTTGGCTTAAAGCTTTTGTATTCCCAGAAATTAAACAAGCCCTCTTTTTTTGAAAAAGCTTACAAAACAGCTTTTGTCCCATACAGATAGCATCCTTTGTACGCCAGAAAATAGCCCAGGTGAGGTATGAAGATTTTGACAGTCAGAAAGAAAGCCTTCAGTGTCACAGCCTGGAAACATAAAGGGAATAATTCTATTGACAAATATGTTAAGATTAGACAGGTCCAAGACGAGATGTCCCTGTTTTAGCAAACAGATATCCACACAATGTATCAAACCCTCTGCTTCTACCTATTCCCCAGGCAACAAATTTAACTTGATTACTTAAAACAGCCTCATATTGTTTTATTTAAACACTACTTCACTTCAGCTGCAGTCAGGTATCAGTTTTGTAAACTAAGGCAGACTGTAACGTAGTCTGAAGCAACATCCACAACTTCTCTTCATTCACCTGGAGCCTGACATTAACCATCCTTTCCTACCTGGAAGTCATCAGAACTTTAACAGACCTCAAAGCGCGAGCTGTAGCAACACCCTTCCACCAGCACAGAGCATAGCCACCTGGCCTCTTCAAGCCAAGAAGCTTTCCGAACAAACATGTACAGTGGTCTTTTATCACTAGTTGTTTCTAAACAAGCAGATTCTCCCTATCACAAGTAGATAGTACTATCAAGAGCTTACACACAATATGCCTGTTAAAAGCTTGTACGATTAACAACAATATTAATACTATTAATTCTGCACCCCCGGAGCTCACTTAGCTCAGAGGGGACAGGAAAGAAGATTCATCTTAGGCCATATTCAATTCCTATTAGATTTCACTTACCAGCAGAAATTGCAAAGTCAAGTCCAGAGTATCAAGTTGGCTCTTTTGTTTGTTTTGGGTCGAGTTGGTTTTTTGGGGTTGGGTTTTTTTGACTAGCCAGTCTAATGTATCTGAAAGCTGCCAACCCACCTACAGAAAAGATCACCATTGACATGAATCAAGCACTTCAGAGGGTGGAGAACTATAGTGTTGACAGCTATGAATGAAACTTGATCCATCCAGAAGAGCTGGTTTGATAACTTCACGCTTGAGTTAGAGCACACCCTTCCCTTCAAGAGATTCTGAACTAGTTAGCAATTAGCAGGACAGACATTGAGTAAGTTAAGCATGTTAACTGTAGAACAAGTGTTACTGCTCGTCCCAGCAGCATAATCAGCGTATGCTAACTTGTCACATGCTCCTAGGCAGATGTCACCACCTTTTTGGTCCTCTATACTACCTTCTGGCTGCTTACCCTGTTACTCTGGGTAGCCACCATCTTGGGCAGCACTGGAGTACTTTGGAAGCCTTTCTAAAAGGCTTCAGCATCCTGGGAAGGATCACATTCCGCTTCCAAAAACTACTTTCAGAGAAGTCTCTCAAAACAATGGTCAGGACAAGAAGTCACACTTCACAGTCCAGTTTTCTGCAAAAGCTGCAGAAGCATTGTTGTAAGTTCTGTAAGTAGTTCATAAAATAAGCATGCTGATATCACTGTCTAGTCAGGCCAGGAGTTAATGAAATTCAGAACTCCTTACTACCCCCTCCCTTTCCTCACCTGCACCAGCATGGTCATAGTGCACTACCTGAAACTCAGAATTTAAGTGTATTTGTCTTAAAGCCCAGTCTAAGGACCACAAACTGCTCTAGGTTATTGCAATAGTCCCAGCAAATCAAGTATAGGAATGGATGAGGACTAACTTTAGAAGGTGGCATTCACAGAATGACCATCCCTACACTGAAGCATTTCCAGCGAACTGGACAGTAATTTGGACTTGCAAAGCTCATGGCAGCCTCCCTATGTCTCCATGACAACACATTCTTTACTGCTACAGAGACAGCCAAAGCACCAGACTTCTGTTGTTTTGTTTGTTTTTTTTATTGTTAGTTTTTTTACAGTGTCTCTTAACACTTTCAGAAGTCCAGTTCCATCCCAGTAATGGGGGTAAAGACCCAGCACATCCACGCTCAGGGAGTGGTTGTTTCAGAGGAATGGCTGGTGGCTCCTTGCACTGCATGCAGGACAGCCAGGTAACGTTGCCTCCTGCCAGAGTACTAAAGACAGGCTGGTAGATTCATCCAACTCACTCACGGGGTTGGTCTTAATGCTCTTGGAAATCCCCAAGTCCACAAAAGACCAGACCTCAAGCTTATAGTACGTACAGAAAAGCTCTCATTTGTCAAAGCATATGGCACTAGAGCTTGCAGCACATTGTTGCAGGCCCAGAAAGCCATAGCTATATTTTTATTTTTTCAGGATGTTCATCTGACCTTTGAAGCTTCTGTGCTACTGACCTAACACACTCCAGACTACAGTCATATCTACCACTGTGGCTGGAGCTGATGCAAAAAGATCATCAGCTGGACTTGTCCCTGAAATCTGCCGCCCATCCAGGCCTATTACTGAGGCTAATCACTCCCTAACTCCATTTTGGCTTCTTCCAACCCGATTCATTCAATTAGAGCACGTGAGCTAATGCACAGTTCTGACTGTGCATAATCACTTCCTAACCCAGGTCAAACAGGCTAGGAGATACAAGAGAAGTTATACTGTACAGCAAGGCACAGAAGCAGACGGACTTGAATGGAAGCAAATAGAGCCAAGAGAAGATACTACCACCCAGTTTCCCGACAAGCTCTTCACTCCATTCAGCAACAACTACAGCAGGACTACTAATGACACTCATCAGCTAAGTATCCAGAACAAGCACCGTTTGTTAAAATGCTAAGCCAGATTTTGAGAACAGTAGCTTCTTGTGTATGTACAGACATTATTTCAACTGAACAAACTCAACTAAATAACCCATTTCTTAAAGTATGAGGTAAAGCGAAAAGCTAATTCCTGCTTCCCCCAAGTACACAGCTAGCAGCTGATGACCTATTTGTCCTGCCGTGTAAGAACATGGGAGTGAGAACAGCCAGCTCAACCTGCGTGCTATGAAAATAAGAGACAGCCTGCTTCAAATGCAAGTTCCTGCACATTAATTGAAATAAAGTACCAACATAGTTACCTTTAAATTTAAACCCAACTACAGCTTGAGCTCATTAAACACATCATTCACATTCTTTCATGACTAAAAAAAAAAGCTCATGTTAATTGCTAAACTCAGCTGGTTTTAGATACAGTATACGTTTTTGATTAACAAGTACTGAATGACAACTAGTAATTGCTTCTCTGGACACTGGGTTGGACACAGACAACTGCACAGATACAGCACAACATTAAAATAAAATGAAATGCCATTTGCTTTTTAGTGACTTAAGACTTGGATCATGAACAAAGACTAGAGAAGTCACTTTCATTAGCATACCGTTGTAAAAATCTCTGTAACATAGGAGTGTCCTTCCATTTGCTATATCCCAAGGAGTTAAAAAGACTTCACTCCATATATCTTCAAGATGGTAGTCTTAATATCTTGTTTGTACAGAAACCTGAACTTTGCTAGAAGCCCAACTTTAAATCAAAGCTTCCAGTACCCCCAATACTTCAGCTCTCAGCATCCCTGAACTTTTTCCTTATGCTCCACAGACACCACACAATTCTGTCCATACAAAAGCTATCCTAAGTCTCACCCTCATAGTTCAATACAGATGCACAATAGGTTCCTACACACATCTGAATGGCAAAGCAAGCTGAAGTGGGCTACACTAACCTCAAACCATCTGGCTTGAAATCTTGTTCTACCTCCACGATCTGAGGGAGTTCACAGCTTGAATCAAAAGCTTAAAATACGTTATCATGAGGAAACTGCTGCACATTTAAATGTAATGCATTCTCTCAAAGCTTCACCTAGGAAATTTTCCTTAGAGAGAAAGGAGACAAACTGTTTAAATGTTTCTTGTTTTGGTGTAGTGAACTGAGGAAAGTGTAGGCATGTGTGAACTGAGTTACAGAGCATAGAAAAAAAAAATAGGTTAACCTTCAAACCTTATTTGGACAAGGTAAAAAATCTGGCACATCTACTGGGGGGAAAAAAAAAAAAATCACTAAAGTCACAAAATTGTCCTCCCCTTTCTCTAGGAGTACTACTCCATACAATAAACTCATCAAGACCCACATGAAAGCTATGGGGCTGTCACAGACATTAATGCATCAGTGCTTTCCTATTGCTGACTAGCAAATACTGCCAAGTAGCTCATTTTAAGGCCAGAAATAATTAAACGTTTTGAATATTTCAGCTATAAATAGGACTGATGAGCTAAGTTCCAAAGACTTGTTTGGATATCCAATAAGACTGACAGAGGAGTAGGGGAGGGGGGAAGATGCATTTAACTCTCTCTGTTCCTTCAGGGCAATGGGACATTAAGGGACAGATCTAGAACTGTTACATAAACTGTGAGCAGAAGCGAGAAGTACCTGAAGCTACAATTCTGCCAGGGAAAGGGAAAAAGAAGATATTCTGATGACCTAGATACCTATGAAGCATCATAACTAATCAAACAACAGGCCTGTCTACTACTCTTAAGTGCTTTACACTGCTTCTCTGTTGAATGGTCTGCATGCGTGCAGGAGCACACAGCTCTCCCATGGCTATGCATTTTGCATTCTCCATTTAAGGGGACAGAAAAGCTAGAGGGAGACTTCATTATAATGAAGAGGTGCAGCAAAAAAGTCAACCCTCAAATTCAGCCATTTTCAGCAAATGCACACAAGAGAATACCAATAAGCAGAGACTACGACAGAAGCAGCACAAACCCTGACACAGCCTAGTAAGTAGCAAAAAAAAAAAATTTTTTATATATATATAAAAATATAAAAGGATTGCTTTTCTGAAAGCACATCATGAACTTACTAAGAAAGATGTTTCTCCATAGCTACAAGGAAAAACTTGGAGGGTAGGGATAGTGACAAAGCATGCTTCTCATCCTCCTTCCACTCTGCCTAAAAATCACAGCTATTATTAGCACACTCACTGAAGGACCTAACAGGATCTCTACCCACAGTAAGGTTTACCAGTACTTTTCCAGCCCCCTCAAAGAATGCTGCTTTAGAATACTAAGAGTAAGGCAGACGAAAGCACTAAAAGGCCTCTTCCTCGCCTTTTCTCCCCTTTCTTACCAATCCTCCAGGTTCTTGAGGAAAGGAGTGAGAATACACCAGATCTGACAATGCCCTAGTTCACCATGGACTCTGGAAGTGGCAAGCGAAAGCTCTGCGTGAACACTGCAGGCTAACCGGATCCTTGCAGGCCACAGATTTAAACTAGGTAGACTTCTGCTTGTATTTCAGAGTGATTTTATTTAAGGTTGTTGCTCACCCAAGAAGACTCAGTCAATATTTCTAACTGGTTTAGGCCATAACTACATTTTATGTACCTTGTATGTATTTCTCATGTCAGCAGCTGACAATTTAAACAGTGATCAGCTAACCCACACGAAGATTTTGAACGAGAAGGACAGAGAGAAAAGAATAAGGTGAGAGATGTCAATTGCAATTACCCCATGCCTGATCTTCAGATTAGTAGCCAGGATAGGTTTAGTCAGCCAGCTGCATCTGCACCATGGCCATAGAGGAGCTCAGCAGCAAGCAAAGCAAGTGCTCCCTTTTGCTGTACAGGGAGGTATGCCAAAGGGCCAGTTTTCATACTCATTTCCAGGATAAACAAGCTGTCAAGTCAGGAACAGAGCAAGCCAAAGAGGCTTTAATTTTTCCTTTTTGATCAAACCATGCTTCTAACAACCTGAAGCTTCTAAGCAATAGTGATCTTTTAGCCCAACCTCCAGTTCACACTCAGCTTCCCACCTCCCTTTCAGTCCCTGCAGCTAGGAGAGCCTCCCATCCAGCTTTTCCAGCACTGAACTCTGTAATTCGGTTTTAATAAAAAGTTCTACATTTAATTTCAAAGAATAAAGAGCAGCGCAGGGAGAGACCGGGTTTACCTTAAGAACCTGCCTTCTCTAGATCACATAGCTAGCAAAACTGATAGAGTAACTACCTTCGGACACCTTCATGCAGTATTTCAAATCCTCCTCCCTCTCCACTGTTCTTAACCTGGCAGCATCACTAACACACCCACCAGATGAAAGGGAAGTGTGACGGGGGAAAAACACAACAACATGTGCCAACACAATTAACGCCCAGATCAACAATGTGAACCGAAACAAGAAAAAAAGCCCCATGCAAGTCACATTTAGGGAGAACTGAAACAAAAAAAAAAACCCACCAAACCAACCAAATCACATTTTGCATGTGTTTACTTTATCTCCGCTGGAGGAAGAGACCTTTCTCACACAGCTACGACAAAAGTAGTTTTCATCACAATCCCTGCTGCTAAGCACATAGAGAAAGAGGCCTGGGCTGCCATATCGCTTTCCTGCAATTAACCCGTAATAATTGATACTGCACCTAACCATGTCCATATACTTCAGAGCCCCGCACCTATTCTCCACAACTCCCGAGTCTCTGCCAGGCCTTATTGCTGTTCCTGCACAAAAGTCCCTTGCTAAGGCAACAGCTCAATGCACATTTATTCTGCCAACAGGACAGTGCCAGTAACTGCCTCCTCAAGCCTGTTTCAGTAGCACAGCTGAGTCTTAACCACCCACTCACACAAGGGCTCTCCCACTCTTTCCCATTTCCAGCACCACGCAGTACCACACTGCCTTTCCTGCTAATTTTGCTACATATCTGACGCTGCTGAGAGTCAAGTCAGCTAAACAAACCAAACCAGCAGAAAAAGCAATCCAATACGAACAGTCTTCTGCAAACTGCATCATGTCAATAAGAATCCAACAAGCACTAGACCTGAAGACAAGCAAAAAGCAGAATTATGGAGCTACAGAGCTTTATCTGCAGGGCATAGGGTTGGTTCAGCTGTGCTGTTGAACGGTACAGGACTGCTGCCCTCTGTGTTGGCACCACTGGCCTTGGTCCAGGCACCAACTTATCTTGAACAAACACAAGGTGATGTGCAGTGCACTCTACAGCCTCCGAAACAGCTGCACCAGCACAATTGAGGGGGAGGCACAAGCTGCTTGACTGGGCACTGCTGCCAGAAGAAAAGATCAGCTTTGTGACTACAACCTAGTTAAGCTGGAAAACCTCTCCAGACTCTCAGAACTCACAAGTACAGCTAAGAAGCATGTTCATGTGGAGACTGACTTAGTGATATGTGATAACACTGCAAAGATGGGTAGACAACTGGGCTGTAACTGGATCGGACTGTGTGTTGCCAAGGATTTGTCTCGATCTGAAAGAGTTCAGGTTTAGGCTGGGCTAGCCAACACATTTGTTAACCTTCACTTAACGACAAGGTTTCCTTCCTTTGCAAATGGAGGTTAACACTAATTTCAGTTTTGTCAATAACAAAGGCTAGGATGCATAACTGGTGGGAAGACCTTGAGCTTGGCGTAATCCTTCCTGCACTAGAGGAGCATTCCCTTGGACATTCCTACTGAATATACTGTACCTGCTAAAAGCTATCTCTACTAAAGAGTAGATTAGAATTCTGATCTCAAAAATCAGTTGTCACAAGGATGCTGTAAACACTTCACTTTAGTAGCTCAGTTCCACGCAACAAGCACCTTTGTATCAGTTCAAAGGGCTCAAGACTTACCTAAGCTTTTTTTACCATGATTCACAGCACTTGTTACCACAGAAACCTCAGCCACCCATAGCAAAACAAGAGTCTTAACAACAGAACCATTTTTGGTTTTTAAACAGGATTTTCCTGGGACAGCAAATGCCATTGTTACGTGTACGCTAGTGGCTGCTGGCCAGTCAAGCCTAGTGGGGAAAAAGAGGAGAGTAATCCTAGAGGCAAGGCAAGCCACACCATCCTCCTGAAAGGAACAAACACAGAAGGGGAGTTGGTTACTACTTCTCTTTAAGTCAAGTTCTTGGACTAGTCTGAATACATCTAGTCAATCTAACTGCTGTTCTACAGGACAGCATACCATATCTTATGTTGAGACTACAAGTGATTTAATATCCATCTTTCACTTTGGTGGAGAAGGAACAGGGAAATACAACTGACAACTGTATGTTTAACACCCCCCTCCAACCAACATTTTAGTTTTTGTAGGTCATATTTATTGTCCTCATTCTGTGGATCCATGAAAACTTTCCTTACAGTGTATAGAGCACAAACACTGGGGAGAGAAGTCTAGGTTTAGAAGATGAACCCAAACAGAGATAGATAGCAGTGTAGCACTCTTCAAAGCTCATAAAAGCTTAATCTAATCAGTTTTAATGCACTACAGAAATAAGTCAACAACAGTTTAGACTACAGAACAGCTCAGTTTGATATTTGATTAATGAAACAGTGATATGCCTGCAACTCAGAGTACTTGGACTGAGACTCTAAGAATAACACTCAGTCCACCACAAGCCAACTTACAACCTCTTTAAAAGCACCAGATTGCATTTGAAGGTTCTTCTCAAACAAGTAGGATTCCTAGTAGCATCTGAAGGTTCCACAAGTATTTAATCGCATCTGCTATCTAAATGCTCATAGTGGACAGCGTGTTCAGTTTTCCACTGAAAAGAATTAAGCTTAATAGTAGAAGTTGCATTTCTTAATGCTCCTACCACGATTATTTTATTTTGAAAGATTTTTTTTTTTGCCTTTTAAATCTCAGAGCATAACATGTGGTAAGTTTTCAGTAGCTATTTATTTCTATAGTACTATAAGCACTAGAAAATACCCCAGTTCTGTGCCCCAGCCCCCAAAAGCATTACTTATTGCACTTTTCCAAACAATTTATGTACTAAGAAGTCTGACATACTAGCATTTTGAAAGATCTCCTTTTAAGTATTCTGTACTGCATTCCCTCCCTCATTCCCATGACAAGCTTAAGACTTTGTTGCTTGGAAGATAATTGCCTTGAGGGAAGTTTTAAGGCCATGTTTAGAATCGCACTGCTGTCATTAACAAAAAAAAAAAAAAAAAAAGAAGTCCTTAGTATTAGTTCAGAATTACAATGTATTTAAGAAATTATTTCTCTTAAAAGCGGGATGATTTGTTTTAATTAAGTGATTTGGTTTTATCAAGACCCTTAATCTAATTTTCGACAGCAGTCATTTTCATTACTATTCTATGTCTAAGCAAAACATTCAAGGAAGCTAAACTTCTACCTCCACGCCTAGCAGTTCAGGTGCTTCAAGTGACTGTTCCTCCCATGAAATCAGTATTGTGATTACTTCCACATTAGGCAGAGGATTGACAGATGGTACCTTTCATTTACCAATTGTTTAAGGTTCCCTGAGTAGATTCCACTACACAGACCAAGACAAATGAACAGCCACAAGACCCTTTCTTACATTTACCTGAGGAGCTAAAAATGCAGAAAGGGTTGAGGAGGGGAGAGGAATAAGACACAGCATGCAAGTTTGCAGGCATCACAGGATTGGGTTTACAGAGACAGTTAAAATAACTGCACTTATTCTTCCACTCAGCAGTACCACCCTGTTTGAGAAGATAAGAGGTGAGAACAACTTTTCCAAGTACACACAACAAACAAGAAGTAGTCCTAACACGTCAGTACAAGCAGTTGAGACATGTTCTCCAACAGGTTTCTATAATTTTTAATCCAAGGAAAAAAAAAGAAAGCCTTGTTGTCCTGGAATCATTACACAACACATTGTTCAAAAGACACTTCAAATACTTCGCTGAGACCAATGAGAACTTGTAAATTCAACGTGCCAATCTCTAAGGTGATAGTGGAAAAAAAAAAAAAGGTATTACAATTTGACACTAATTACAGACTGGAACCTGATTCTGATCTCACATGAGCAACAACTGCATAAGAGCAAATTAAGTTCTACTCTCAAATACCAATTTACTGGAAATTACATTCTACACTTCATGTCTGTAATCTGTGTAACATTTTATTAGTTCAAATCTTCAATGCCGCTGCCTTCCAGGTTTTGGCTGCTATTCCAGTCTTTTAACAGAAACTTGCCAAGACTTGCAGTAGCACACAAACCCCACCTGGCCATGCAGAAATCACTGGTATGTAGGGCTTGAAAATGCAATCAGTCATTTGCTCATTGTCTGCACTGAAAATAAAGCCGGAAATACATCTAGAAGAAGAAAAAAATATTAGATGAGACCTCTCCCCTCCTAGCAAATGCATATCAAAATATCCCTCATACCATACGCAAGCCGTAAATAGAGGCCCAGTAACCGAGCTGTAAGCCGAGTCCTTTCCCAAAAGGTACTTTGTGTATCTTACAGCTTTGACAGTTCTCTTATCTATTCCTCCAGGGGACAGAACAGCAGGGTGATTCTTTTAAAAGCAGCTGGTCTTTCATAAATAATTTCCGCAGAGGCCCAAATGGACTTCTCTTTCACATTATATTTTATTTCTTACTAGCCCTGCTCATGATTTTTATCAAGTTGGCATCAAATAGGAATTCCAAAACCCAGCTTACCAGCTTTCACTCAAGTAACTTTTATCAGACTGTCCTGCAAGCTATATGGCCTAGGAATGCCATCTTTGGTGTCAAACATTCTGCTTTAAGTTTTTCCAACCTTAAAGAGGAGCCAGCTACTAACTACTACTAATTATAAAGTTAGCGCTGCTATTTTTTCTGTTTAGTTAATGGGAAAGAGAGGAGATCCTTATTTAGCTTTACAGATCATACTGAGCACAAAGATCTACTATTCTCACGCTAGAATAAGATACAAACTAGTCTTGTTAGCTCAAGGAGCAACATCCCCCTGGAGCAGATGGAATTCACAGTGACAGACTCCAGGCAAACTAACTAGATTGCTTTAGGATATGTAAGCACATGAACAACTTGCCACTGACGTAATTCATTATGTGAATTTACCATCTATGGCACTATAATGGCGCATGTCCTCTCTCTCACAAATGCAAAGGGGGAGGGAAAGCTCCTTGCTTTGCTGCAGAGTGAGAACTCAGTTAAACACCAACAGGTAGTACTTGCCTAGTATTAATTTATACCCTAGACCATCTCCCAGTAACTTGTTTGTACAGCTGCAGAATACAATGGGTGTTACCTTCAAGTCTTAGAAGATAAATTCAGTCAAATAAAAATTAGCAATGGGGAAGGAAAGACAGATCTTCAAATTCCTCAGATTCCATCCCAGATCTCTTAAGCGGACAGAGGATCGTCTTCCAAATTTAAATGCCTTCTGAGTTTCTCCAACTTTTATATTGAATGTGTTTCAAAAAGCGTGCTCAGCAAGCACATAAAATCTTGCTTTCCTGGAAGTGAACACTACACAAAATATATTGATTTATTTCAGAAAAAAAAAAACAGAAGTTAAAGGTCAGACAAGTTAGCTACCAATGCCCTCAGAACATTAGTCCCTATTACGCATTAATTTGCTGATAGAAATTACTTGATTATAAACCTTGTCCTAATAGACCTCACTCATTTCATATCAGTCATTTCTCTGCAGCTACTTGAAACAGCAGACACCAATCTGAGTGATGTTTTCACACCTATTTCAAACTTGCTCATCCATTTGTTCTGGTATTACGGATACAAATCGCAACCCTACAAATGTATTCACGTAAATCAATTCCCTACACAGCACTATGACCTCAAAATCAGCTATGGGATGAGACAGTGTTCTTCATGTCAAGAACAACCTTCCAAAAACAAGGAAAGCTACTTCCATCTTTCCTCCAGGACATCTCAAGAAGTTCATGTTGCTGAAAATGTTTTGAGAAAGAGACACAGTCAGAGTAAAGTCTTAAGAACCAATGTATATAACTACTTCTGAAAACTTCCAGTTAATTACAAATACAGGCCTGCCTACATAGAAGCTTAGAAAATATTTTTGTGCCTGGTTCACCTTAGATAGTTGAGATTAAAGACAAAACCTTAAAATACTAATACACTAAGTTTGAGAAGTTAATGCAGGATTTAACAAAAAGTTGGAAAACTGCACTCAAACGAGCAGTTTGCACATCACATTGTAGGCACACCATGCAGCAACAGTAAAAACAAGGAAATCATTAAGTCTGATTTTAAAGTTTAAAACTTCCCATGCAAAGACTGCCCTGCCAGGGTATCAAAAATTATCCCCAGGACGGGAACTTTTCATGACTGCAGTGCAATAACAAAAGCAACTTCAAACTTCACCTTACATAGAAAAGTTAGATTTAAGTGAAACTTGGCAGTTTTCCTTATGAACGTTCTTGGAACAGTTAGAAACTTTTACAGATTGTGCTAATATGTACAACAGCATACTAACAACAGGCACAACGTTAAAACTACTTTTATATCATAGTGCTGAAGCGAAACCTGCGATCCAGCTTGTGCTAGAGACTAACACTGTGGTTCACTACCAAAACAAGAACACAGAATTTAATTTACCTGCATTTCCGTCCACTTATTACATCTGTTTTTGCAGTTGGGCAAAGCTCAAAGTCAGAGAAGATGCGATACTGCTATCAGGAGATAAGTTATTACATTGGAGGAAAACCGCCATCCCTCCTCCCCTCCAACAGACTCACTCTTATCCAGTCTAGGCAGCTTGAGGCAGCGTCCCTATTCTTATTAGGACAAGAAGAGAAAACAACCCCTCATCTATTCCAGTATCTTTCTCCAGTCAGTGGTACTTTATTAGCACAGGCAGTAAGCAAACATTAGTCACTGATATTTAACCAAAACACATGGACTGCAGTTGGCACAAGGTACCCGAGAAGTATCAGCACTCCAGCCAGACCTGGCTCAGGCATTCCTGTCCATCCAACACAAACAAGAGCTGCTTGGCCTCCTAAACCAGGAGAGACCATCGTATATAAAGGAATGCTTTCATGACAGTTCAAGTAAAACCGTTCTGTGCTAGAACTATTTCAGAAATGTCTTTAAGTTGCAGGCAGGTGAACAAGAAAAAGAAAGAATACAGCCTTCCTTGACCCTACTCCCCCCTTTTAAAAGAAGTGTAGTTGAAACACCGCAGAACTATTGCTATTATTTGAGGAGGAACTGTAACATCATTAGTGACTTTAGGGTAAGCTGGAACATAACAGCCGTTAAGCAGCACTTAGTAATGGTACAGGAGGAGTTATAGGCCTCTCCAGTTACATTTCTCTTCTCGTAACTATTCCAATTTACCACTCTGCTTTACTTCATTGTACAGAAAGCTCTTCTGCAGGCAGGCACAGATCACCCATAGCTGTACATGCAGACCCTATCAATATAAGTTGTTCCAAACTCAAGATATGCAAGCAACTTAACAGTGACATGTGCATATTACTACCACTAATGATGACACAGCTACCTCAAAGGCCATTTATTACAGGTGTGCTGGCGCTTTTATGACCCTGAGAAAGTTATGCAATAATCTAATGCTTTGAGGTTATTAAACTCCACAGTGGTGAAAAACACAGATAATCACTAAAGACATTTCATCAGTGCTGGGCATGGGGAGGAAGAGAAACCAATACCCAAGCAGTATCTTAACCTCAGTCTCTAGACTGACTCTTAAATTATTGAAACGGCAACGCTGACAAACACAATCAAACCCTTCCACATGCTCAGAAGCATTGCCTTGTCCTCCCTACAAAAAAAAAAAAAACCCAAAACCAGTCAGTAGTAGCCACTCTGCACACCTGCCAGCCTGTAGTGCTGTTAGATTTCCCAGCCCCTAGTTGGCTTGCAAATGAAGCAATTGAAACCATTAGCGGCACATGGCATCTGCTCGGATTTTGTTTAATCGTGCCCCAGTCCAATCGTTCTGCTTCCAAATTAAGTGAGAGTTATACAACAAAGACGTTAAAATAGTTCGGTGCTAAAATCCTCACGCAACTCAGTGTTCAAACCCACACAGCCCTCACAACTCCCGGCTCCCCCCTCACACGGGGCACGGCAGAGAGGGGGTTACAACTTCTCAGCTTTTAAGCTATTCTTGAGAAATAAACATATTTAAAAAAAAAAAAACAAACCCATACTGCGCAGACTCCGGCACAGCAGAGGCTAAACACCGAACCAGAGACATGTCCCACCGCCAGCAGAGGATCCATCACAGGAGCAGCGCTGACGGCGGAGCACTGGGGCCGCGCGGGCGACGGGCCCACACGGCTCAGCCCCCTCCTTCCCCGAGCTCTCCCACCGACACCGGTGCCGCTCCCTTCGCGGGCGGACGCGGCTCCGAGGAACCTGGCGCCCTCCGGTCCGCCTGACCCCAGCAGCGTGCCCGCCCAGCGGCCCGGGGGGGCCCACCGCCGGCACCGGTCCGCGCCGCGGCCCGCACCCCCCGCTCCTCAGGCGGCGTCCACACGGGCGGCGGTGAATAAGGTCACCGGCCCCCGGCCCGCACTCACAGCCGCCCCCGCTCCGGTACGGGCCGCCGGCCGCGCCGCGGGAGGCCCCAGCCGCACAGGGAGAACGGGGTGACCCCGCCGGGGAGCGGGGCCGCCGCGTCGGCTCCCCCGCCGCCCACCGAGGGCGGGCGTCGGGGCAGGCGGCCGCCCCCGCCATTTTGAGGAGGGGGGAGACCCCGGGGCCTCCCCCGCCGCCGCCCGCCGACCCGTCCGACCGCCCAGCACCGCGCCTCCCGCCAGGGCCCCGCCGCCACCCGTCCGTCCGTGCCGGAGCCGGGGGGTCCACGTTACCTGCCGGGTCTGGCCGCCGGCGGGCCGGACCCGCGCGCCGCGCCGCGTCCCTCTCCGCCATCTTGTCCGGGTTTAAAATTAACTCGCCGTGACGTCAGAGCTCCGCCGCCAGACCTTTTATCACCCGCCGGCGGCGGCGGCGCGCGCGCGGGGCGCGGGCGAGGCGGGGCCTCGCGCCCCACGGCTGCCCGCCCGGGGAGGGGCGGGGCGGGGCGGTGCGTGCGCAGGGGGCGGCCGCCCCCCACCCACCCCGGGGGTGGCGCGTGCGCGGTGGGTCCCCGCCCGGCGGCGGAGAAGATGGCGACCGCCGCCTGTGCTGAGCTGGGCCCAGGGATGGGGTGGCCCCCTCACGGCCCAGCAGCCCGGGGCCTTGGGTGAGGAGAGGGGCCCGGAGAGCAGCGGGGCGTCTGGGGCAAAGGGGCGGAGGAGGCTCGGCTAGTGAGGGGGCCTCAAGGCCGCACGCAACGCCTCAGGGCCCGCTGCTCCCAGCACAGCTCGCCGCTGGTCCCTTAAGGCTACCCGGTGGCGCCCACCTTTCCCTGCACTGCGCGTCGCTTCCCTTTTCCACCTCTCTTGGGCTACGGGGACGGCCAGGAAAGTGGCCCAAGCCCTCTGTGCTTCAGGCAGGAGCACTGACTCCTCTCTGGAGTTCTTGCATGCTGTGGCACTGCTGCTGCTTTTGGGCTGGAGACACACAAAAGGACAGTGCTGAATCAGAACAAGCCACACAAGTTCGTAAGGGACCAAACTTTTCTGGGTTTTCGTAATAGCCTTGTTGCTCTAAAACCAAATCGACCTTAGTGCATCCTTTGGAAAGGCCGGCTGTTAAAGCTAGCTGCCTTTACTGCACAAAGGTTTTAGTCTGTGAGGTTTCCTATTGCTAAAGGTCATGTAAACCTTCACAATCAAATTGGTCGGTGTGACCTTGTCACTTGGTAGGACAACACATTTTGTCTGATAAATCAGCATGTGAGGTGGACAACAGCTTTGCAAAACCCACCTCACCGTGGTAACGCTCTCAGTTTTCTCAAAGTCTTGAGCTATGCTAACTTATTTGGTCCTGGAGACACAACTTTTGAGTGACAGCAATCAAAAAAAACAAGCAGAGTTTGGTTCTGCCTAAACAGAGGACCAGGGAAAGCTCAGGGGAGAGCTTCAAAGCAAAAACCAATGGGTTCTCGCGGCACCTGGAAGTGCTTTCCAAACCTTTTCCAAACCCTGCTTTTGGTGCTTTACTACTGAGATAGCACATAAGGGTCTTCCTAACATTGGGGTCCATTACATTTGGTGCTGTGCTTACAGTGGCAGTCCTTGCCTCAGAGTTTGGTGTCTGAAGCATGTTTACAAAGACATTAAAATGTCTAAAAGATGCTGTAATCACAGCGAGAACTGCAGAAGGGTACAACGAGCAAAACGATAATCATATATTCAACTCTAGTTATGCCACTTGTAAAAATATGCAATGCTGTAAAACTGTCAAGGACTTCATTATTCTAGATTTACATCAGCATAAATGGCAGTGCACTTCTGCACTTTGTACAGAAGTGTTGATATGAATACTAGAAAAAACGTTGACATTGGCCTTTTGCAGTTTGATACCTTCTAATTTGGGGAAAATGAGTGTGCCATTGCCTGTCCTTCTAACCCCATCCAAAGTCAAGAGGAGAACCTTTCCTGACCTCAGAAAGACGGCAGAGCGCACTCTACATGCAGAGGTATTTCAGAGATACACAGGAAATCAGGCAAAGGGAAATACTTTGAAGTAAAACACATGGAAAGGTAGAAACACTGTTAACGGAGGGACTTAAGCTTCAGCAGCTCAATATGAAAACTAAAAAACTGGGGAAAACCTCCACAATACTAAAGAAGTTTCCCACTAGTGGGAAAGTAGGGCTAGTAAACACCCTTGTTTCTGATCAAGGCTGGAACAGTTTATGCAAAGAAGGGTCTGAAATAGTGCATATACAGACAGATTTCTGCTCCATGCAACAGGATTTGCTGCTGCTGTAATGTGAGAACAGAAGTCAAGAACTCGGAGGTCAGAAAGCTCAACCTTCATTCTGCCCTTTTACGTTTGCGGGAAAGGAGGAGACGTTTTCTGAGCTGAGGATTTTGCTATCAACTTGTCACCTGCTGGCTGCAAAGGTCCCCATCTCCACCACGCTCCCAGCTGCGTGCCACTTTCCTCCGAGCCAGGCTATGCAAGGAGTTAGCACTGAAACTGCTTAAGCTAGCTGCGGATTTGGCCTGAAAGGAGCTTGGGAGCAACGGCACAAACTGCTGGCAGGCTGTGGTGGGAAGGGACTGCCGGAGCAGGAAGACATGTCTAATCTGCAAGACATGTCTAGTCCCCTCGGCTAGCAGAGTTTTGCACTACAGACAGCATCTTCTCCTAGATTTGGCCATCGTGGTCTAAAAAACTGCTGTCCTAAGCTTGTGCCAAACATACTTTGGGCCAGTCAACACAACTAGTGCCATCAGCCCCAAGGCAGGGGCTGCTCAGCCACCCTGGTGGCAGAGCTCTCCCCACCCGCAGCTGGAAGGGAAACAGATCCATCACAATGTCTCCTGGCCTTCAGACAGCATGGCATGGCAGGGGACAGGACAGTTCCTGACCCATGCAGGCAGAGCCACCCACTGGACACTAGAAAAAGCCATATCAGAGTCAGGTTCTTTATGCCTTTCTGTATAAAATGCTTCTCCATCCCTGTCAGGTAACCTGTGCAATGCCGCTGTGTTTGTTTAAGGTGATGACAAATGTGTAAGCCAAACACCCACCTGAAGCATGCTGAACACCACTCCTGGGCTGGGGAACAGAGCAATCTCCCATCCTGAAGGGTTGAGGGACCTGGGATGCGCTGGAGAGGTCTCTGTTGGCAGTACTGCGCTTACCCACGTCTTTCCTCATCTGCTTCAGGCTGTAGAGTCCAAACCTCAGTCTTCCCTCCAGGCTATGCAGGCAGCCGGGAGCTGAGGACAGACAGCAGTGAGATAAAGGTGGTCCTTCTGGCAGCCCCCACCGTCTGCAGCAATGAGGCGCCTCTGACCCCTTGGCTGCAGTCCCTAGGGCCACCCAGGGCTTCCCAAGGGAGCAGGCTGGGGAGGCAAGGAGGGATCGGTCCTGCGGTGGTGAACCCACGCGGGCACTGAGAATGGCCAGGGCAGATGGTGGGCAGCTGCCCTCCCACCAGACACCACCAAGGGAGCTGCGTCACTCAGGCAAGCCTGAGATTTCCTAACAGTCTCCCACTGGGAAATCTGCCTGGATCTCAGGCTTGCTCCCAGAGGCAAATATGTGCCCTCCCAGAGTTCAGAAAAGCCCCGCAAGGCGCCTCATCTCACTTTTCTCTGAGAAGCGCCCAGGTTGTGGCACCACGGCTCTACTACTCATGAGCTTCATCTACTCACAGCTTCCCACCTCTTCCAGCTGGAGCCCTCCTCCCCTCTGCACAGTGCCAGCAGGCGTTGGAGGCTGTGCTGCCCACCCAGCCCCTGCCCTCTCTGCAGCTGGATCCTCCCGTCGACTCCCTCTTCCCATCACCGATCCCTGCACCCTGCCCACATGCAGAAACACGCTGCTTGGTCCCGCCCAGGCTGGCCGGCGTTTGCCTCACCACCTCCGCGAGGATCTCAGCCCCATAAACAGGCAAGCTTGGTTTCCTGTGCATTTTTTCTGATGTTTGCCATTCCCCGAGAGCATCTCAGATTCAGAGGTGCCTTCATCCGTCACACAGGCGATCTAAAAGTTGCTGCGTGTCACCAGAGAGTGCCTGGCGTAGCCCTGAGCTTGTAGCTACCTCTGTGTGTTTGCATGACCTGGGACTTGCCCCAGCAAGGCCTGGGCGTGAATCCAAACCTGGTTCTCCTGCAGAAAGGCTCCAAGGAAGCAGAGAGGTTGTTGGGAGGAGAAAGCAAGTTGGGAAGGAGGGGAAAGAACAATTTACTAAATCACCTGAACCTGCAGCTGTCCCACATGCCAAGAGGAGATGCCATTTTAGCTGGCAGCAGCCCACATGCTCAAGAGACAGAGAGCAGCCCCTCGCATACCACCCGTTTATAGCAAGCCAAGTGGGAGACACATCCCGTTCTCCCCTGGTGATGACTCAAGAGCTGCTTCTCTGGGGAGGAAGGATGAAATAACGTTGAATTTTAGCTGTTGTTGGAGCAGCTCAGAGCATGTTGCTAGGCACCAGCTGCAGGAATCGCCTGCAGGTGCTTTCACAGGAGGAGTTGGGCCAGTTTACTGGGCTCTCCCAGTGCAGCCCAGTGCCAAATACCTTTGAAACGGGCATAATCTGTTCTCAGCCTGAAGGAGCTGTTGCACAATCTCCCCAGGATTAAGGGTTTACATCCCCACAGCCGGCAGGGAAGGGCAGTGGGCAGACTCTGGAGCCATGCTGGCCTGCACCGTCTGTCTTATGGGTCTGTCTGGGGCAGTGGCACCCAGCCTGCCTGGGGAGGTGGCAGTCTCACAGGTGTGAATGGGACTGTCCTCCCCTGCCTTCCCTTATCAGGGTGATTGAAGTCTTCAAAGGATTAAGTGGCTACGTGGTTTTCCTCCACTCCTGGAAATGAAGCTCTGTAGTCAGCTGAAGCTTTCATGTGCAAGCATTTGCTCAGACTCCTATCATCTGGGTCTGTATAAACACAGTGCGATTTCCATCTTCCTGTTATGCAAGAACACAAGGAGATAAGGCTGCTTTTAAAGCCTGGGCTAGATACTGGCTCCTGTGGAGGCTGCAGCGTGGCTTAGAGTGCTGATACACCTGCAAGCCCCAGGGCTGCCCTGCGGCAGAGGTGGCTCTGTCTCCAGACAGGACGTTGCCTCCAGCCTCACCCGGAGAACGTGTCTGCGCACCTGCTGCCTGCTCTGAGGGGATTTTTGACTTGCCTCTAAACATGAGACCAGCTCTCCTACCGGGGAGTATGCACAGGCTTGTTAAATGCCAGTATGGTGAAATGTGTTTCCACGCAGCCTTTAAACTGCTTTTTCTCACCTGACCTGGGCATCTCTAAGCACCCCTGGAGTTTGGGTCCCCTTGGCGGCATTTCCCAATG
The DNA here is from genome assembly GCF_028500815.1 of Rissa tridactyla. Taxonomy (NCBI): domain Eukaryota; kingdom Metazoa; phylum Chordata; class Aves; order Charadriiformes; family Laridae; genus Rissa; species Rissa tridactyla. Next base: position 18,298,335 of record NC_071468.1, on the reverse strand, counting down.
GCTATGAAGGCCACCCCAGAGAAAGCACTTTTCCACATCCCCAGACCCTAGCTGCCAAACTTCTTGTCCTAGAAAAAGAGGAATTGCTCCAGCTGTCACTGATGCCCATCGAATGTCTTGCAGAGATAATCACAGCAGCCGCTGAATCTGTATGGCCTCCCAAGGCGCGGAGCTGTGTCTGCTTTGGGGGCAGTCAGCAAGGCTGAAGGGAGGAGCAGTCCCCAGTGGTGCCTATGCTCTTGGTGACACCGTGCTTCAGCCCGCACCACACTTCAGTCCATGGTGCAGCATGCAAAGATCAGGTTACCCGAGACAGTTCGGGATGAGAGAAAGTACTGCACTGTAAAGAGGCGTCAGTGTCAATCCAGAGTCTCACTTGGAAAAACGCCGTGTAGACGTTTTATTCTTTAATAAAATAAGACTGATTGCTCAGTGTGCTGCGGGTATTTGCTAGGAAACACTCCTATCGGCACTGGCTGTAGCTTTTAGAAGAGGGTATTTGTCCTTGCAGTTTAAATAATCTTTCGTATCACAAAGTCAGTTCCTCCTCTACGGGGAAACTTCACTGGTTTCAGTGAGGCGGTGCAGCTTTACACCTGGGGAGGGTATTTGGCATTGAGGCCTGTGCAGGCAGACCTGGCTCCTGGTTGCATGTGGGGTTGAGTATGACTGCCCTGGCGTACAAAGGGTGCTAATTACACAGTGGAGTTTATTTCCATCCTTTGCATTTCTCTCAAGCTCTGCTGGGCGAGATTTACAGGTCCTCACAAGGAGGCAGGTGGTTTATTCCCAGGGTTCCGCATGGTTTCTTCCCGTGCAAGTCCAGACTAGCTGCATAGAGGTGAGTTGAGCTTAAAAGAGAGATTCTGCTGTGAATTCCCACAGCACCAGAGAAGCTGAGTTGCAGCTCTCATTGTCCTTTTCCTGGAAGGCGAACCCCTTCCAACACAGGGTCCCAACACACACCCTTGGATGAGGCTGCATCAGCCAATCGCTCCATCGGGATGGGTTTGGATGCAATTTAGCCTCATGGTCACCCTGCCCAGCTCAGAGAAGTTTTGGACTAGCGCTGCCTGCCTCGCCAAGGACTCGGGTACCTCGGAGACATGCTAGCTGTCAGCAGGAGCTGGCATGAGACCCAGTGATGGCAGCACCTACAGGAAAACCCAGGTCAGATGGTGACCTGAGCTTCTCCCACCAGCACTGTGGGCTTACAAGAGGGCGCCTGGGGCAGCAGCACCCTCCAGGGCTGGGATGGCTGCTCTGCTCTGAACCAGGCCTGGATGTGGGGCACGATCCTTAACATACTGATGAAACTGCAGATCCAACTTCTGGCATCGAATCAAAGCCTAGGTCTGAGTCTAGACATGAAGGACCGGACCAGTTATGCCATCTGCATTTCCAGGTTCCTCTGGGCCAAGCTAAGGTCATGAAGCAGAATGTGCCGTTTAATCTGGCTGGACTAACATGTGAATTTAATTAGATTTAATCTACTATCAATAAAATCTAGAGCATGCTGTAGAAAAATGGCGTTTAATCTTTCTCCAAGCCTCTTTGTATGCATCTGAGCAGGCGTCCCTTGGCATAGCCATGGGCAATTGCAATGAAAGGAGAAGCCGAGATTTAGCAACACCCAGAGGATGGGGCTGAGATCAGCATCCTCTTGTCTGATTCAGAGGTTCTCCTGCCCCAAAACCTCTCCGTGTGACAGAGCGTGGGGAAAGCAGAGGAATGTGGGGAAGGCATGGTCATGGGGACTGGTGCCTGCTCCTGGGCTTGCTCGGGAGGAAGCAGGGCTTGTGTCAACAGGGTCCCCACGTTTGTCTCAGTGCCCTCAGGAACTGCGCAGGGCTGCGCTGCTCCGCTGGCTCCAGGGGAGCTTCAGCAACTGCAGGTCTCCCCTTGCCCAGCTGAGAAACCCACTCCCATGGGCCAAGCGAGTGTGTCGAAATAGAGGCAGCCGTTCCAATGCCACCAAAGCGAAGTGCACGTGTCCTTTGGGAAAAGCACAGTGCCAGGTTGCCGCTGGGGACTGCTCATGGAGAGCGTGGCTGGGTGCTCCGGGAAGACGGTACAATAGATTCAGGTGCTGTCCTGTACGCTCGCTCCATGTCATCTTGCTCTGTGCACCCAGTCGGCCCCAAAAAGCACAGTATTGCGCTGGCTTTCATTGCACTTCGGTAGTTTGGTAGTGGCTCATCACAAAGAAAAACATACAATGGCTTGGAAATATTAATCTGGGGGATATCATCTATTTTGTGCAGCTCAAGTGCCATTAATTTGCAAGAAAGAGAGAAATAGCGAGAGGAGGAGAGGAAGAAGGCCTTTTATTCCTTTCCTGATTCAGCCTGCCCTGAATAAACGCAGCCTGGCTGCAGCAAAGGGCTGGAGGGTTAGCTGCCCAAACCAAAGGCAAATTCATTTGAGATCCAGGGATTAAGATACAATCATTTGATCTCGGCTTAAACAGTGGATGAGCACCACAAAGGATAGCTTAAAACATTTGGAAAGGTGTTAAGGAAAATCAGGCAGGATTAAATAACAAAATAGCTGCATTAAGCTAGAATCCCTCCCCGGATCACAGAAAGCTGGGCAGGGAAGAGCCTGCCGGCAGGGACAGGCGAGCACACTGGGTGCAACAGCTCCGCAGCGTTTGGGGGTTGAGCGATCGGCTGTATGGGAAGAGCGGGGCAGCCTGCTGTCCGGGCAGATGGGCTGTGCCTGCGTGCAAGTGATCTGGCAGAGCCGGTGTCCCACCCCAGCCCCACCAGTCTCATTCAGGGCTCCCTGGGGACGATGCAGCTGTCCCAGAGCGGCCTCAGGGACAGAGCAGAAAGGGCCGCAGGGGACCCGCTTCATGCCTCCTGCTGGCTTTGTGAGTAGCGTTTTGGGAGAAGAGGAGCACCAGGGCTGCCATGTGGCCATCACTCCGGATGAGGGATGTTTTGCAGGTGCACGAGAGGCTTCACCTCATCCCAGGCCCCCGCTGCTGGATTCTGGCTGCCGGGCTGGTTCTTGGCACAGCCCCGCAGCTTGCCATACCCTGACCTCTGTGCAGGGAGATCCAGAGCAAAATGGAGAAGCCCAGAGCATCTTTCCTCCACCGCCACGGCGCCACGCTGATGCCCTGCTCTGCCAGCACAGCGTTCCAGGGGGGAAGCACAAGCAGGGGATAACTCGAGCTTCCTTAGTGCCATCCAGCCACCCCCCAGCCTTTCTATCTCCCACCCACCCTCCGAGTTGAAAACAACAGGAACTCACCCTGCCCGGCACTAGTTCGTTGCTCATACTGAACTGCTCTCCCTTGCCCTCAGGGGACCACAGCCACCTGCCAAAAACCCTTAATAAGAAGAAATTACCCAGCAAAAATAGGCTAGTTAGCTGTAAACGTGTGCTCGGGGACGGCGACCCCAGGGCAGCTCTGAGCAGTGTGGCTGCTTCCCAGCCTTGCTTTGGGAGGTTTTGGGAGCTTTCCCCACCACTGTGGTTTCTTTTCTTGGACATGGCCTGTCTTTCCTAGGACAAATCACCCAGCTCCCTTGAATGACTGCTCTTTTGCAGCCAGCACGGATCATCACTAGCCATTTCCACAGGCTTCCCCATGTCCTCCACATGCCCATTTTGGCTACTTTGTTCTGCAGGACCTTTGAAATCATGAATACCGTGCTGTTAAATGGGTGTCAGTCCCAGATGGGCAGCACCACCCAAAATTAGTGCCTGGGGACTGTTGCACCGGCCTGATCCCTACGTGCTAGTAGCCTCTGCATGGGGGCTCCGCGGCAGCTTTATGAAACGCAGAGAGGAGCCATGAGGCTGGGGGACACAGAGCTGTGCTGGATGGACGCTGGGTCTCCACCAGGCCTAGGCAAGGTGCAGCGGGAGCACCAGTGTCCCAGCAACAGGCACGGGTCCATGCCTGTGCCCATGGAGCCACAGCATCCTGCAGATAAGCAGTGGCCAAAGCCACCTCCCCACTGTGAACATCAGGCCGCTGGCTTTACAAATAGGTTGTGCCCTTGAGAGGCTGGTGCCTGCATCACCAAGAAGACACCTTGCAATGGGAACCCCAAGGCTGGGAAAGCTCCGAGCAAAAGCTCCGACTGCCCAAAAGCACTTTCCTTCTTCTCCTCCTTGTCCGGGGGAGAGCCGTCCTGCAAACCACGTCCGGCTTTCCAGGCAGCTCCACCATCAGCCGCAGCCACCTGGCAGGCACAGTAACCCCAAGCGATTATTTAACAGCGGATTGTATAACAGAGCGGGGCAGACGTTACATTTCTGTCCCTGACCTCAGCCCTGGGACATCTCCCACCCTGAAAACTTCCAGTCTAATCTTTCAGACCTCGGGGGAGCAGCCTTGGGCATCTGACACCATCCTTCAGAGAGGAGTGATCAGTGGGGAGCTCTGGGCAGGAACATCCCAGTCCTACAGAGGGGAGGAGAGGAAGGAGGCTAATTCCCCACCGAGGGCTCAGGTGCAGAGCCCAGACCCTGCCAAAATACCCAGGCTGACCCCGCAAAGCCCCCCTGCTCCCTGGTATCTGTCTAAATAAAGCACTACACTCACCTCTCCATGTTAGGATGAGCTGTGCCGGCAAGGTGAAGATGGATGAACTAGCCTTGGGCAGGGCAAGCCGGCTCCAACAGTGCCCTGGGGTGCAGCCACACTGCCTCTGGGGTCTGGGAGCACCCAAGCCCCTTGGACTTGCCCCAGTGGGGGTGGGCAGTGCCCAGGAGGCAGTGAAGAAGTGTCTGCTGCTTTGGAGAACCCAACATAGTCTGGGGCTTGGGGCACATCAGCCTTGTGCTGGTGGTGTCCCCCAACTGTGTTGCTCCCTGGAAGATGCTCCTTCATGTGTCTGAGGAGACAGTTCAGAGCAGTGGTCTGTAGCCCTTAGCAGTCAGAAGGATGCTGTGATGTTGCGAGGAGACAGGCATGAGCAGGCCTTGCTTATCACTGCTGGGCACTTGCCAGCTGGTTCAGACCCACCTCATTCAGAAATCAATTACAACCAGGTTCTCCTGAAGCTTTATTTGAGCAGATGCAATAAGGAGCTTATTTCTGAGCTTGACTTCAGCTTGCCTCAGCTCTAAGCATCCCCTTTCAGCAGGTCTTGGTGGCTGTGAACAGCCTCTCCAGAATGCGCATGGACCTGCTGGGAAGCTGGAGAGGACCCAGCAGGGCCACCCGGCTGGCTGAGGTCAGGAGACGCTGCCTGCATGGAGAGGTGGAGAAGGCTGGCTTGGTTAGTTGGGAAGGGGCGGAAGTCTACAGTGACTTGGAGGGCAGATACAGGGAGGATGGAGCCAAAGTCTTTCCAGTGGGTCAAGACAATATAACATGAAGCAAGAGGCAGAGATTGCAGCCTGGCCAGTTCAGGCAGGGCGTTAGGAAAAACTCCTTCCCTAGAAGGGTGGTGCAACCCTGGGACACGTACCCAGAGAGGAGGGGTCTCCGTCCTTGAGAGTTTTTCAGCCTTGTCTCTGCAGAGCCCCAGCTGCTCTGACCTGGTGTTGGCAACAGTTCTGCTCTGAGGGCTGGCTGGATCAGAGACCTCCACAGGACCCTTCCCACCAGCACTTTTATGAGTCCGGGATAAATTGGGTGGCAATTCTACACTAAACTGAGCTGAAATCAGCCTCCTGCCTTCGGCCATACATGCCAATTTACATCAAACGCTGCTCTTGTACTACTTCTGAAGATGTACCTGCTCAGGGATGCAGCAGTCCATAGAGGATTTTACATCAGCCTAAGCTTAGGAACACACGGTTTACCAACAGCCCCAGCAAATAAAAGGTTCAAAGGGCAAGATGAGAAAATCCAACATTTAAAATCTGTGACTCTTTCCACAGCTGGGCCAGGGAGCCAGCTGCTGCGATGTAATTAAGTCTAAGCATTAACCAGGGGGCTAAAGAGGTGTGATGCTCTCTGAGGAGCGGGGTGCTGCGTTACCGAGCCTGAGGTCTGCGTGTGCCAGAGATGGGAGATGACAGGCAGCGAGGCGCAGGGATGCTCCTGCAATGCCTAGCAAGCAGCACGGAGGGATGCCAAGTCCCTGAGCTGCCACCATGCCTGACCCCTCAGCGCCCTGCAGCAGCAGCCAGCTATCAGAGCTCACCCAAAACCACATCTCGCCAATTTCTTTGGCAGGGGAGAAAATAAAAGGATGAGTGAGTGTATTTTTACTAGGTTACATAAACAATTAACTCCAAAGCTGCCTTATAAACACACGGCACAAGCTGTCAGTGCTCTCACCGAGAGGTGAGCTGGGCCTTTAATGCAGAAAACATTTTGGCTGTTTCAGAGGTAAACTGCCCTCCCCTTGGGCGAGTCAAATCTCAAAAAAGCTGGAGGAAGCAGCTCTGGCTTGCTAAGAATATTTTGATTTTGCAAAGCCAGTCTGCTTCATTTACAGCCAACAGGGAATTGCTTTGGAGCTGGTCCTCGGATCTTAAAAGCCTCGTGTGCTGCTGCTGCTGTCGGGTGGGCTGGGGGCTGCTCAGCCTTCCAGGGGTGCGAGAGCTCTGCTCCAGCTGGGCAGCAAGGTCTCTGTCTCAGATCGGCTTCGGAAAAAGCCAAGGGGAGCAGGGATGCAGCCTGAGCGCAGCAAGGCTAGAGGAACGCGCTCGGTGTGGCCGCAGCTGCCATGGCTGTGCCCGGTTTCATCGCAAGTGAGCCAGTGCCACGGCAGCCGACCCTGCTCCTGGGGCCTGCAGTGCTCCTGCTGGCAGGGACAGCCCCAGCCTGGCCCTCGCTCCCACCGTGTGATGCAAGAGACGCCTTTGCACTTTGCCTCCATGGCAAACCGGAGCTGGCAGCAAACCCAGGGAGGCAGCTGGGGGCCAGGCTGTGAGCGCAGGAGCCGGGGGGGTCAGGGATGGCAGCACGCTCGCCATACGCACGCTCACTGTGACACCATGAACGTTAACGCTCGCCATACGGCATTAACAGCTCTGGGCAAAGGGTTTGCCCAAGGAGCGTGTCCGGGTGCAAGTGCTCCCTTATCAGGTATTCCCGTGGCTGTGTTTATCGGGCTGCTCCTCCGGCTGTCTGTGAGCAGGAGTTTCTACCCTGCTCAAAGGGCAGGAGCTCTCGGTTGCTTTTGCCATCCGAGCACGCGATGCTTTAACCCTTAAGGACACCCTGCCCCAGTGCGTGGCACGGGGTGTTGTTCACCGAGTCACGAGCAGGGGAGGTGTTCTGGCACAGAAAAGCTGTGAGACCCCAGGCCCTGTGTCTCACCCAGGACAAACGTCACGGCGGTCGCTGCCTGGGGACGGGGGATGCTGGCAGCTGCCCTGCACTTTTGGGTCACTTCTGTCCCCCACGGGACAGCAGAGCCGTGCCATCAGCAGCACGCAGCAGCTTGTGCAAGAGACACAGAGCCAGGGGCTCTCATGGCCCAGAGGCAGAGGGTTGCTAGAAATGCTGAACCGAGGTTGCCTCTTCTTTTCCCCACTCCGGGAGTTACAAAATCCATGGCCAAGGTTAAACAGCGAAGAGAGTGTGACCACGGGCTCTGGGCTTGGGAAACATGTGCCCCAGCCTGAAAGAAGGGAGCACAGACAAAAGGAAAACCAAAAAAGAGCAAATCCAGAAGGAAAGTGGAGCAGGAGCGAGCGCCGGCTGAAGCCAAGGAGGGAGGGCAAAGGGACGGCTTTCCAACGGGCTCTGCTATTCACCACACTACACGGCTGCTGTAAGACTGATGCACCATTCCTGTTCTGGAACCCACTTTAAAGCCAATTTTTGTTACGTGTAACGAGGATGGAAAACAAAAAGGTGGAAATTCCCCACAAATAACCAACATGGTTTATTTGGTATCAAAACAACTGTTTTCTTTTCGGTACAAGCGATCTGTCTCCATCCTTGAAGTTTGAAGCTGGCCTCGTTCTTTGCCAGGGGTGAAGATAAAGCTAGGGAATCCAAGAGAACAGCCACAGCTGTGGGACAGCACACGGCTGGTGGGACCAAGCCTTTTCCAGGCTCCTGCTCTGACCCAAGGCAGTCTCCACCAGCAGTAATGCTTCTCCCTTACCCATATCTTTCTTCTGCAGCGCATCATTAGGATACAGGCCTCCTTCCTCCTTTAAAAAAAGCCACCAGGCAGGGCTTGCTGCTTCCTGTGTGGGGACGAGCTCCAGCCAGAGCCCACGGCGCACGGCTCGGGAACGGGACAATCCGCCAGCCAGCAAAGGAGCCAGGGAGGAAGAGACAACTCCACCTCTGCCATTATGTCCCAGGCGCCCCTGCCGTGGTAAGTGGGACAGGCAGAGCCTGGAGGAACACCAGGAGGAAAGGGAATGGACCCAGTCCCACCCCCGTCCAGGTAAACCTGCAGGCTCCCCACGTCCCTTTTGTGAGCCCTTTGAGGCAGGTGTCCTGCCCCACAGAGAACCCCGATTGCTTCTGTGCTCCTCTTGTGCCACTGTGGCAGCCGGTTTTCTCATGCCTCTCGCTGCACCTCTTTGCATTTATTTGACAAATACTCCTCAGAGGTCCCAGGCCATTGTAGGCACTGGTCACGCCTTTGGTTGTTGGATACTCTTCCATTCTGTCACCAATGGAAGCAATCACGCTTGTCCTGCGAGATCTGTTCTTCCTAAGCCAGGCTGCCGTTTATCCATTATTATTGAAGTATCAAGGGCATTTGCGCGTGTTTGGAAGCACATCAGCTCCCTCAAGGAAGAGGGATGAAATATCCTCCCTTGCCCGATAGATTAAATTGCTTACACAAGTGGAATGAAATCCAGGTTTCTGGGTTATCCAGTGGAGTTCTTTTGCAATTTTGCTGCTCTTAGGAGAGGGGTTGCAGAGATGTCTTAGCTCACAGCCCAGAGCTGTCAAGGCTACAGGAGAGAGAGTCAGACATGGAGTTTTCAAACTTGGACGTTTCTGGGTAACCCAGAGAGAGTTCCATGGGCTTCTGCAGGAACAACCTTACACGCTGCCCTCTCCAAGCGTAGCTGTGCTCAGCAACATATGTGCTTGCTGCCCTTGATGCTGTTCTGCACAGTCCCTTCTCCTCACTCACAGATGTCTCGCCCTGCAAATTGCCCCACAGGTGCTGGAGCAGCCATCCTGGTAAAAAAGAGCCCAAACTCTAGCACCTGGGAGTACCTTTTGCGTGTCTAGCTTTGTACGTCCCTGCTGGTGATACAGTGCAGAAGCTGCGGGAGAGCATCCCATGGCCTCAGACAACCCAAAAGCAGTGTAGAACTGACTGACGACCGAGTTTGTGTCAGATGTCCCTGTCCCCAGTGCAGCAGCCAGCTCTGGGCTGCAGGCTCCTTCCCCCCTGGTGAAGTGCCAGGGAGAAGGCAACACGCGCGGTCCCCAGCGCCGAACTCAGAGAAGGGGGGATATGAATTTCTTGCTGCCACCTGCTGTCCCCGGCCATCCGGGCAGGCCCTGCTGGGCTCTCCCCGCCAGCGCTGCCCAGGGAGCCCCTAGCCTGAGCCCAGGCCGGGGGGGGACATTGGCCCCAGGAGGGTCAATGTCCCAGCAGGACCCATTGCCACCCCCAGCCCCTGTGAAGAGGGACCCAAAGCCTGGTTTGTCCACCTAGAAACACAAACAGAGAAACAGAAGCAGTGGCTTCCGTGTCACCATTCTCCTGGTCACAAGCTCCAAAAGCACAGCTGTCCCCGATTTTCCCCCCGGCAGGGGGAAGACGGCTGACTCCCAGCTGCCACAAGCCCAGGCCCTTTGCTCCCACTGGGAACCCACAGGCAGTTTTGTGCCTCTTCCACCTGCAGCCCAGGGAGGGCTTGAGCACAGGCCAAGAGACATCCCAGGGGGACAATCCAGGCTGCAACTTTTCCAGTGGAAAGCCCCGAGCACAAGCGGGAAAGGCTGTACAAGTCCCAGCCAAGATGAGACTGGCACAAAGGAAGCAGGAGCCAAAGGAGGCATTTTATTTGCAATTCCTTGAGCGACAGAGGCTGAGGACATGCAGGACGTGCCCAGTTGGGAAGAGACACGGAGGAGATAACACAGAAGGATCCACATGGCCACTAGAAGGGGCTGACCATCGTTTCACTTTATAGCAGCGCTTTTACGTAATTCAGATTAATCTCATGCTATCCATCCCCTGTGCAGAAAAGGTCCTGCTTCATGCTGGTGTAAACCAGGGTGAGGCCAGCCTTGGTGGGGTGGGGGGCAGTGGGGGATCACACCGCAAGCAGCCAGGAGACACAAACACATCCAATTCATTTGCCAGGCCTCAGAGGATGTTGGAGACAGGGAGTAACTCACAGACAGGGGCCAGGTACGCACCCAGACAGATGCTTACGAAGGACTGTCTGGAGAAGAGAAGGCTCCAGGGAGACCTTAGAGCCCCTTCCAGTACCTAAAGGGGCTACAGGAAAGCTGGGGAGGGACTCTTGATCAGGGAGTGGAGCCGTAGGATGAGGGGTAACGGTTTTAAACTGAAAAAGGGGAGATTTAGATTAAATATTAGGAAGAAGTGTTTTAGTCTGAGGGTGATGAGACACTGGAAGAGGTTGCCTAGAGAAGCTGTGGCTGCCCCATCCCTGGAGGTGTTCAAGGCCAGGCTGGATGGGGCTTTGAGCAACCTGGTCTGGTGGGAGGTGTCCCTGCCCATGGCAGGGGGGTGGAAGTAGATGGTCTTTAAGGTCCCTTCCAACCCAGGCCATTCTAGGATGTAGCTTCTTTTCATGCTTTATAAGGAAAAGGACAAGATGAGTTGACTGGAAAAGCAGTGAAAGCCGTGGAATTCTATCAAAGCTACTAGAGTTGTGTGGAACCGCAAAACTTACTCTCTGCATCCAGAGAAGGCACAGCTACTAGAAAAATCTGTTTGTAGTCAGCTGTTGTGTTCTGTGCATGTTGATGTAACCCCTCCCCACCACAAACATCTTGTACCTGGTCTTTTCTAACAGATTTGCTGCTTCTCAGCGCCCCAATGGAGGTGGGGAGGCAGCTCACAAAGTCTGATTTTCCTACACCTCCACCTAATCTGGCATCGCTCAGAATATTCTGTGTGTGCAAAGTGACTGAATATCACTTTAAGGCCCCTTCTAACCCAAACCATTCTATGACTGCTCCTTGGGGGCTGAACTCATCGTCCACAATTTGCCTGACGATCTCCAGGTCAGATTGTCTCCATTGCAGTGAATTCCACCCCAAGACCAGTCCTGGACGAAGCTCAATCCCACAGCAAGCACTTCTTCTGAACGCAATGCTCTCCTTGCTCCAGCTGGCCCTCAGCGCCACAAGAACACACCAGCAAGAGGACAGTGTCAGCCATTCGCCTTGGGGCAAGCAGTGGCCCACCTTTGCTGCTACTCAGGACAGGAGCTTCTGCCACCACAGGAAGAGGGGGGTAGGCGAGAGCTGCATACACAGAGGAAACAATTTAAAAAAATAAATAAAGAAATAAAAATAAGTTTCCTGCTTCAATTGACAGAACAAAAAGCTGAGGAAGCATTTCAGGTGATCAGGTGCGTGGTCCAGAGAGGCAAATCAGCTGAAATCCCGCAGAAGCCCAACAACAGCAGAGCTTAGCCCTGAACAGGACCCTGCCCTGTTCCTCCACGACAGCCTTTGGTATTTCAGATAAACGGGGCAACCCAGGATTGCTTCATCTTGGCTTTGTGCCTGGCACAAAGGGAATTCAGCACTACATGCCATCTAAAGTCATTTTCGCATCCTTTTTATCGAGTATTTTATTTATAGGCAGAACCACAGGCCCTGAAAGGAACCAGGAGTGGGAGGAGAGGCACAAGGCTGTCATGAAAGGTCTGTAGAGAAGTAGTTGAAAAATGCCTTCGTGGCAATAGCTGCCCTATCCTTCACCATCCTCACCTCCTGGCTCTCACTGGATTCCTGGCAGAAGCCGGTACCTCCTGGCCCCACGCAGCCCAGCAGCAAACCCCATGCCCGGGCAGGTTGTTCACACAGCCTCAGCTCCCGGCATTCCAACAACCAGTCCAGTGACATTCCCGCGGGGACTGGTGGGAGGACAAGGCCTGTTGGCTGTGCCTCTCAGGACCGATGCAATCCCCAAGGTCAAGCAGGCTGCAGGGGCACACTGCTCCATTTTCACCCCTTCGTTAGTAAAACGGGAAGAACTGGCAAGAAAACAACAGGGAAGTCAAAGATCTTGGGCCTCGTGCATTCATCGTGTGCAAGCCAGGTGCACAGAGCTGCCCTGTACCAAGCCCAAAGCTGCCTCAAGAGCATGAAAAAAAATTACATTTTACAGCAAGTCTACCAGACACCTGTCTACAAAAACTCAACCAGCCTTGCTCTTAAAGCTTCTCTGCTTCACAGGCCAGCAGCACAGGCATCTGCGGTTGTTCTGCACTGCTGGCACGACCAGGAGCCAGAGGTGCGCTTTCGTGTTTCTCTTTGGTCAGGTCCCTGTTAACAGAGCGGATAAGAACAGTATCTCCCTCTGTGAGCACAGCGTCAGCCTTTCCACCCGCCGTTTCCTCAGAACTCAGCAGTGAAACTTGGTCTGTACTTGGAAAGGACACAAAGCAAAAATGCAGCGGTTATCAGCTTGGTCTCTGTGTTGCCCGGCCCTAGCTACAGATCTGATTCATGGTTATTGGCAGCGTGTTTTGCAAAAGGTAAATAGACTTCTCACCGAGCTGCAAGGACAAGCGTGGACAAGTTCCTGAGCTGCTATGGAAACTAGGAGCTCTGGGGAATTTGGTTTTAGGGCTCTGCCGTGTCAGGGCAGACTCCCAGCCTCCTTGGGTCAGGAGATAACCATCCAGCTGGCAGACCTAAGCTCAAACCTCAGACACAACTCAAAGCAAGCACAGAAGAGGGTGACACTTGGGAACACCGATCTTCACGGTCTTTAAAAGGAACCAGGCCAACACAAGGTACAGGCAGTCTCACAATGACTGGGGAAATGGGGAATATCATCACTTCAAGAGGGCTACAAGACAGACGCACCGTAAGTGCTTGCAAAATGGCTTAAAAGCAGCTTCACGTGGAAAGTGACTGCTTCTAAAGCAGTTTAAAGACTAGCCCCTCTCAAACATTGGTCAGCTATAAGCAGCTTATTGGAGGTAGGTCTCCTGCCAAGGCTGTTGGGATGGCAGCACGCCACAAGAAAGATGCAACTGTCCCCTTGGAACATAAATCCTGACCCCACACACATACCGTAGATGAACCCAAGCCGTCAGGGTTTCTGAACTGCTCTGTCCTCAGTATGAAAGGGGGTTTATCCTTAGCCGTGCGTTCTCTGGAAAGGTCTACAAAGCAGAGTTCCTGGAAAGCTGAGTCTGTTTCCAGCAATAAGAAATGGAGGTTGTGCTGGCAGTCTCAGGGCAGGAGCCATCACGCATTCCTCCCTGGCAGTCAAAAAGCCTGACATTAGCTCCTGTTGTCCCTGCATCCCCAAATATCCCTGCTCTATTTCTTAGGAAGTTTCAAAATGTGCAGAAAACAGACAGACGAACAAGCTTTGTTTCAAAGCTTTGGGAGATAAAAAGGAAGAGCTTCACTTCTTTTTTTGCAGTGACAGGGGCATCAAAGATGCAGGTGCTGGAGGTAGTGGCAGGGGCAGGCTGAAGCCACTCAAACGTAAGTGGTGTGTTAGTGTCTGTGCTGGAGAAACCAAGAGCAGCGGGGTCACACTTAGCTGTGAACTTGGGGTCCATACCCTCAAAGACATGGGGAAGCATTATCACCTTATTGCTCTTCACGGAGAGAAACCTGTCCTTTAGACTATTAGGGTAGGGGTTTTTTTTATTATTAGATGAAAGCTATAGCTGAAAAAAGCAAGACTAGAGAACACGTTACTCTGAAACACTTTGAAATAAGTCAATAGCACAGTCCTAATCCGAAATCCTGTGGTTAGTTCTCGTTGCTTCACATTAAAAGGACACAAAAATGAAGCGTCAGAGGCACAAAAAGGATCCTTAAAAAGGCACAAGTAAGTCTAACAACAAAAAGATGAAAACCCTCCACAGAACTACTGGGCAAGAGAAACATATTTAAGTATAACTAAAATATTCCAGTTTGAGCTCTATCCTTAGAAGTCAGGAGTTTGGTTTGGATTTAAAGTGCCCCCCAAAAAGATATAGATAAGTGAGAATTAAAAGCTCAGTGAGTGGGATTCCCACTTTCACGGAATCTTCAGAGTTGGAAGGGACCTCTAGAGATCATCTAGTCCAACTCCCCTGCTAAAGCAGGATTGCTTAAAGCACATCCCTCAGGGCTGCATCCAGGCGGGTCTTGAAAATCTCCAGAGAAGGGGACTCCACAACCTCCCTGGGCAGCCTGTTCCGGTGCTCTGTCACCCTCACCGTAAAGAAGTTTTTCCATGTATTTGAACGGAACTTCCTATGTTCTAGCTTGTGCCCATTGCCCCTTGTCCTGTCACTGGGAACCATTGAAAAGAGCCTGGCTCCGTCCTCCTTAAACCCACCCTTTAGATACTTGTAAACATTAATCAGGTCCCCCCTCAACCTTCTCTTCTCCAGGCTAAAGAGTCCCAGCTCTTTCAGCCTTTCCTCATAAGGGAGGTGCTCCAGTCCCATAATCATCTTGGTTGCCCTTCGCTGGACCCGCTCCAGTAGTTCCCTGTCCCTCTTGAACTGGGGAGCCCAAAACTGGACACAGTACTCCAGTTGTGGCCTCACCAGTGCAGAGTAGAGGGGGAGAATGACCTCCCTCAACCTACTGGCCACAGTCTTCCCTATGCAGCCCAGGATGCCATTGGCCTTCTTGGCGACAAGGGCACACTGCTGGCTCATGGATAATTTGCTGTCTACCAGGACCCCCAGGTCCTTCTCCTCAGAGCTGCTTCCCAGCATGTCCGCCCCTAACATATACTGGTGCTTGGCATTCTTCCTTCCCAGGTGCAGGACCCTACACTTGCTTTTGTTGAACCTCATTAGGTGGTTCTCTGCCCAGCTCTCCAGCCTGTCCAGGTCACGCTGGATGGCAGCACGGCCCTCTGGAGTGTCGGCCACCCCTCCCAGCTTGGTATCATCAGCAAACTTGCTGAGGATACACTCTGTCCCCTCATCTAGGTCATTAATGAATATATTGAACAAAATTGGTCCAAGTATTGACCCCTGGGGGACACCACTCATTACAGGCCTCCAACTAGACTCTGTGCCGCTGATCACAACCCTCTGGGTTCTGTCACTCAGCCAGCTCTCGATCCACCTCACTGTCACCTCGTCTAGCCCATACTTCCTCAGCTTCCTAATGAGGATGTTATGGGAGACAGCGTCAAAAGCCTTGCTAAGGTCAAGGTAGATGACATCTACGGCTCTCCCCTCATCCAGCCAACCCGTTATAACATCATAGAAAGCTATCAGATTGGTCAGGCATGATTTGCCCTTGGTAAATCCATGCTGACCACTTCCAATAACTTCCTGTTCCTCTATGTGTTTGGAGACGACATCCAGAATGAGTCGCTCCATTACCTTCCCAGGGACAGAGGTGAGACTAACCAGCCTGTAGTTCCCTGGGTGCCTTTTTTGAAGATTGGAGTGATGTCAGCCTTCCTCCAGTCCTCAGGCACCTCTCCTGTTCCCCATGACTTTTCAAAGACGATGGAGAGTGGTCTAGCGATAACATCTGCCAGCTCTCTCAGCGCTCGCGGGTGCATCCCATCAGGGCCCATGGATTTATGAATGTCCAGCTTGGCCAAGTGGTCTCTGACCCGGTCCTCCTCAACTAAGGGAAAATCTTCCTCTCTCCAGACCTTCCCCCTTGCCTCCAGGGTATGGGATGTGTGAGGGACGGCTTTATCAGTGAAGACTGAAGAAAAGAAGGCATTCAGTAACTCTGCCTTCTCTGTGTCTTCCACCACTAGGGCACCCATCTCATTCATCAGTGGACCTATATTTTCCCTAGTTTTCCTTTTTCTGTTGATATACTGGAAAAATCTCTTCTTGTTATCTTTAACTGCAGTGGCCAAGCTGAGTTCTGATTGAGCTTTGGCCCTTCTAATCTTCCCCCTGCATAGCTTTGTTATATCTTGATAATCTTTAAACTAGTAAAGTTTTAGGTTACCATGTTTCAGACAGAAGCCATGCAGTAACTTCAAAAAAGTTTACCCAGGTGACTGTCTGACCAGGCTATTTCTTAGACAATCTTCTGAAGCCTTTCGACAGGATGCTTATCTAAAGCCCATTAATTTAATCTGATTTAGCAGTTCCAGTGCTGTGGTTAACAGAAGAGAAAAATAGAAGCATAATCTATATTACATGCAAATCCCTGCATCTGTACCATTAAGTTTAAAAATGGCCAGAAGTTTACACTTAGGTGACAGAGACAGCACCAACTAATTATGCTTCCTGAAATATCCATAGTTGGCTGTGTTAACAGCCTAAGTGACAGAAAATTCAGGAGGGGAGTTTTGGTAAGCAACTACTCCAACTAGTAACTCCCGGGGGCTTATTTGACTACTACCCACTTAAATCTGAATGCAGCACAAACATCTGCAATTTATTTTTCTTACTAGCTTGAAGAAGGAGATCACAAATGGAAAGGAGAAGAGGTGGCAAGAGAAAATAAACAAAACAGGTAACGGCTTGTATGAAATTGAATAATTACATCCTGTATTCTGCAGCAGCTGCCAACCTCAGCCATCCCCCATGCTACAAAGCCCACTTCAGTGTTTCGTTCTGAATACTGCTAACACTGCCTCTGCCAGGACTAATTTGTATTCCTGGATCCCGGATGCTTTGGAAAAGAGGGTTAATTATCTTGCCTTTTTAATAGCTGCTGGATCCTTGGCACATTCCTGCAGAGTACTCATTCCCTTGCAGGAAGGCCCACTCAGTCTGCAGCTGCTCCACAAACACCAGAGAAGGAGAAAGTTAAATAAATCATGCCAAAAATTAACACCTCGTCTCAGCAGCTGCAACAGTGAAGAGGAAGAGCAGAGAACCTATCCGAATTAATGTGTGGCTCTAGCCCAAGGAGCTGGCTGTGAAAGGCCACAACAGGAAGGCTTGGCACAGGACAGATACACCAAAGCTATTTGAACACAAGAAAAGGGACTGAGGTTATTTCCTTTAGAGGGACGCGGCCAAAGCACAGCGCAAGTAATCTGGCTGCATTAGGTTCCTCCACATCCTGTGGGAATTACAATCCTTGGAGAAAGAAATCTTCTATTTTTAACAGGGAAAGAGCATCACGCATTAGGATACTTAATGGAACACAAATATTTCGTTCTTTTAACTTGATGATACAACTGCAAGCTCTTCACCCTTTACCAAATCAGATGCTTTAGCAGCAAACTTGGGGGCCTCATCATCCCAAACCCCGAATAGCTATTTGTTTCATCTTATTTTCATCGCAGACTATGCCCCCACCAGCCTTTGTCAGGAACCCAAATGGCACGCTGGAAACATCACATTATCATGTGATATTGTGTTATCTTCACAAGTGTCAATTTTAATGGTGCAACTGAGAAGATGCTGTCTTACTCCTCACTTAGCACGCATAAGGTTTAACAGGTGAGGAACAAAAATGGAATTCTTTTGTTTTACAGATGAAGAATGACGCCAAGTATTTCTCAACTCAGACTTCCCTGGTGAATATGATTAACATTTTTCACATTCCAGTCCAGTCCCAGACGGTTCCTTACGGAAGCTAAGGTAGGCTGGGAAGAGCCTAGATTAATTTAAAACATGTGGCCTTAACAATTAAGAACAAAAATAGCACAAGCTAGAAGAAATGAAGGAAGTGAAAAACACCTCGCTTCCAATAGAGGATGGCCTTAGGTGAGATCCCACGTATCAGACCACTTCATCCAGCTGCAGTTTCATGTCCACCTCCCACCCTCATCAGCCCCACAGTCCGGGAGAGAAACGCAGGTCTAGTGAACGGTGCTCACCCCTTGTTCCTTAGCGTGTCTTCCTGCCAGAGGTCTCGCAGCACTGTTTGTCCCTTGCTTAGATAGCATTCCCCATTCACTCTTGACTTGCACAACAAAGCGGGTCGCCCAACATCTTCTCTCGTGCTGTTATTCAGGAACGCCTTTCTTCTCACTGGTCTTAGAGCAACACAACCTGTGAGGTAGGACAGCACCACGCCAACACACGGGAAACACTCTGTGGAGCACCAGGCTGCTTTTCCCTTTACACTTTTCCCTTTCTTTGGAACTGTTGCTACCGGGAGACCCAAACGAACATGGTTTGTTTCCTTAAGGCTGACGCAGTTTTGCCACGTACTCAGAGGGCGCTATCAGCTCTTCTACGGCAGCTTGGTCATGGCACCAACCATGCAAACTGATACACACAACCACGGCAAGGCAAGTTTTACAGCAGGACTGTTACGTTACCTTTTACACACCAGGTTTGTGCAGGTGGGAGGCTCTCAACCGCGGCACAGCTGCACCCAGGTCAAGATGAGAACAATGACATTTTATGCTTTAAGAACTCTTCACAGGAAGATGAGCCCGTAGCTGGTGTTTTGTTTTCCCATGCCTTCTTGCACACTGCTTCTGGCCAAAGGCATGCCATGCAAACAAGATTAGTTTTGAGATTATTACCACCTCTGCAATTGCCAGAAGGGAATAAACAAATAAACTGGGTAGACATAAAAACTTGGAATGGCTAAAAAATCCTGCTAGTAGCTACAGATGTGAGAATACAACATACTTTCAGAAGAGGACACAAAAAAATCCCTAAGATGTTTAAACACATCCCAGAAGTGGAAAAAAAATAAATTTGAGCGTGTTCATGTTCCCAGACTTTGACGTATTATTTAACAGAAGAGACTGAATGTCTCCTGCTAAGCCATCGTAATATTCAAACAAGTTTAAGCGTTGTTCACAAGAAAACACAGAGCAGGAAAAGGAGCAAGTTGCATTTAATTACAACAAAGAGGGTTTCAGCCAGTTACAAGCCAGCTTACCCCAAACATTATCCCTTACTAAAAGACAGACTTAGTTACACCACATTATGTTGTATCATTCCTTTCATAAAGCAGGACACCCAAACACTTCCTGAATGGTTTCTTTTAAATCTTTTCTTATATCACCGTAGCGATACACTCTATCTTGCTGTGGTGGTGTAGGAAGTCAAAAAGCAACTATTCCCCCTTCTTGCATATAAGGAAAAATAAATACAAACAAGGACTAGAGTATCATGAGAGAAGACAAATGTTATCTCCACCTCAATATATCATTTACCTCCAATGAAAAGTGATCAATCAGGAAAAAAAAAAAAAAAAACACTTTAAAAAAAACAACACCAAAAAACCCCAAAACAGTGGAACAGAGGCAAAGATATTACAGTGTGAATGCCAGCTGCTTACAAGCAGGGAAAGTGCATAGCAATGTTCACTATTTTGATTGTATGGCTTATGCAAAAGAGACAGAAAAAAAAAAATGCATTGAGACACCTTAATGGTTTAATTTTAATGTAACAACTCTAGTAATACCACTGCCAAATTATAGACAAACTTCACTCCCCTTGGAGAAATGAACTCTTCACCTGCCCCTGCCCTGTTTTTGCCCTGTTCTAAAGAGCAAGATTACAGGTGAACACAAACCTCATTTGTGGAAGGAGACCAATCTCATTCCTCCCTGCGGACAAGCATCCATCCTTGTAGGCCCAAGAGAAGACGTGATTTTCTTTTTACAGCAAAACACCAGCAAGGAATCTTTCCTGTTCTCAACTTTTACATGAATAAGATGATTATTTCAAGGAGAAAGAAGCTGTAACAATTTTGCAGTCTTCTCTCTTTTCTTCCCCACGTGGCACAGGCTACTCATTTTGCATTTGTGAATTCCAGCTGGTATCAAGTCCTTTCAGATACACCTGGCACTAGTCTGTCCTCTGATCTGGGCAGCCACAGGAAAGATGCCTTTCACCAGAACATCTTAGGCACTGAATGCTGTGACACTGAAACATTAAAGTGCTTTTTTTTTTTTTTCCCCCTCTTTTTTTGTAAAACCTGAATGCTTTAAGGGTCACCCATCCTACATCCCAAACTGGACCAACAGATAACATACTATTTTTAACGCTTAACTACAAACAACTTGACTTTGGAAACTACATTGATACAAAGAGCAATGCAAGTTATGACAGAAGACACAGGTTTCCCCAGAATGTTTAAGCTGATGGAAGAGAAATGAATGACTGGGAGAGACCTTTTACAGTTAAAACACCAGGCAGCACAGGACATTTCACTAGTACCCAGCATTTCTGTTGGCAAATAGCAAGATATGGCACGTAGCCTTCTACCGCTTGAGCTCTATGGAAGCAAATTCTGGATGAAAAGCACTGACACTGGAAGGGTATTAGCAGTGTCCTTAAAACGCAAATCAGTTTGCCACCTACCAGATCGGAGGCTAATATTACTCCAGATCCTATGCAGAAAGAGCTGCCAGAGAGCACCTGTCCTTCAGTTCCCAGTTCAGGCATTATCAGAAGCCTGATTTGAATACCTGAAATATTCATTACCTGAAGCATGAAAAAAAAATGGAGGTAGACAGGGCAAAAAGGAAATCATTGTTGATGAGAAAACCTGAAGAAGAGCAGACACATTTTCCCTCATATGATAAGGTGTATTTGCCTTGAAATTAAGAATGGGGCAAATCCAGTCTGTATTTAAAAGATGTGCAATGCCCACAGTCTGTAAACATACTGCAAGATAATCTCTCAAGGACAAGCATTACCGCACCAACCATCTTGCATAAAGGATGGATATGGATAAAATCCGTAAAGACAGAACAAAGAACTTGTATGATAAAACATGAAACATCTGATAAAATAACTTATCTCTGATCACTAAGAGCAGAACTAAAAAGAAGCTGCAAATTCAGAAAGGGGAACAAACACAGAGCCTAGGACAACAGCTCCCAGACTTCCCTGCTTGGATCCCCATTTCGGGGGGTTTAGCCCAAGTAAGACACAACTCCAGTTCTAGAAGTGAGAACAGAGGTTTCAAAGTACTGGGACAAAACAAATCATCTTCTCCAAAGCGAAATATCTCTCACCTCAATTATTTCACATGGTGTAATTGGTTGCATTATCTGAACCCCACATAGATTGCCTCAGTTTAAGCGAGAGGCTATCCGAATCTATTCACCCCATGAATTCTTTCCTGGTCATAACAGAAACACAAGATAAATCAGACAAAAGAAAACATTGAATTAATTGTCCAGGTATGAGAGAGTATGGTGGGGCTCACTTCCTGTTTTAACTGTTTTTACCACCTTGGTTTCTATCGTGATCAATCTTCTTGCATATCCAACTTTCACCATTTAGTATGTCATAACCACTATTTAAAAAAAAAAAAAAGTCAAGAGGATATGCTAAACACCAAAGAATTAAGTTTAAATTATGGAAAATGAGGATGAACACATTGATACAGGCTTGCAATTTTAATTTTTAAAAGGCCCCTACGGTGGGACTAGCTATAGATGGCATCATGCTAATGCAAATGGAAAATACTTGTTAAAAAAACCAAAACCACTTTAAATACGTATGAATTCACACCATACACATGTACATACTTAATAATTTTCTACGTTAGCTTTGTTTGAACAATAAATCAAGTCTATACTACTAAAAATTCGGTATGTGCAACATTAACCTGATTAAAGCATTTTATAAATACAAGCTTTTTAGTATTGCAACATACTTCACTACTTAAAATACTGAAAAAACAAGTTCTACATTTAAAATTCGGATGTAATAGCTCTATCTGCCAATTAAGACTACAAATGGAAAAATACTTCCTAATCTTTAACATTATCGAAAATGCAAATATAGTTCATTTTTGAAAGAAAACAATCTTGTTTATACTACTGATGCTTCTTTCGACATTTGAAGATACTACACTAACAAAATACAAACTTTGTAGTAAGCTTACAACGTACTTCTCAGAGGCAAAAAGAAAAAAATCTGGTTTGTATTTATGAAGGAACATCCATTTATTATAAAACAAGATAAAAGATATTAGAATTAAGTTGAAACAAGGCAACATTAGAACAACCACTTTAGAGCTTTGTGAACGAAGTGTAGTTTTAAACTTGCAAATCGAGGTGGACGTAGCTCTTAACATGCCGTCCTCTTCTCTATAAATGGGATGAAGTAGAGAAGCAAAGCTTCAAGGTATAAGGGTTGGAGCCATCTGTCAGGAGACAACATACAACGTACTGAGGGCGTTTTACTGAGCATAGCTCTCCTGCTGATCAAGATCCCCTTGCATAATCCAACAAGTTTAACAGTTCTGTAGATTTAAGGTTCACACCTCCCCACCTACCCCGGCCAGTGGCCTGCAGACACCAGATGACTTGTAAGTAGGTGTTATTGATAGTCTACCAGTGTTTTTGATACGTAAAAACAAAGTGATGGATCTGGTCACAAGGGAATGCCGACAGAATTCCAAATGCTGTACTATACATGAGGCTTTACCATTACTGCTGCCCCTCTTCCTAGCTGAGCTATTTATAGAAGTAGTATTTAACAGGCAATTTCAAACAACGTCGCATTTCTATCAGCGACAGTAGCACTAGACAGGATTTACATGTGTTTGAGAACAGACCAGCAGGATGTCCAGCACAGCCTTCAGACCTCTCCAGAAAGCAAAGCATAAACCAAGCCCCCTGTACTTGGAAAGGCGGCCAAGACCCATGGATGGCAGCACGCGTTTGCCTCTCAGGTAGTGGACAATAGGTCCTCCTGGTTCAGCCAACCTCAATCTTATTACACAAGTCTTAACCAACAGGCCTTGTTTTAAAATGCTGTGTTTTCCTGTGATAGTTATATTCCATTATACATTAAGGTTTGTATTTTTCACGTTGAAAGAGTAAGTTCTTCTGCTGTTATCACCTCTCCAAACTGAGATAAATCTGAAATCGTGAATAGTATGTTATCAATAATATCTTAAAAAATATTCTGCCCCTGAAGTAATCTCAGTCCGTTATTGAGAAGGTGGACCAAAGGGGTGAGGCCGGCATAGGAAAGATTTAAACACTTGACAGGGAAACCAATTCATAACAGTTCGGAGAAGGCAGTTTAAAATAGTATTAGACACTGGGCTGGATTCAAAGTTATGTCTGTGAACACACAGAAAAATTGCCTTTAATCCAGTGAACTATATTAATTGTCCAATGCAGATCTGGCCTATTGTGTACTTGTTTAGCAGGTGAACTCCCCCTCCATTCCTACTAGTTCGGAGCTAAATTCAGTTTGGCCTCACAACTTCTGATTTTCAAAGAGAGTGCACTGCAGGAGCACTTAATTCAGAGCAGTAAGCCGGGTAACTTAAAGAATCTTCTGCCCAAAGATATTGCAGATTTCTCTGCATTTATTGTGAAAAGATACAAAAAGCTTCAGTAAGTCATTATCCTTAGGTTTGATTTTGATGATTTTATTGCTTTTCCTGCCTGCCTTTCTTATCACAAACCATTCCCCCCACATTGTTCCATAACTTCACAGTTGCAGAGCATATTTTGAGTTCTACAGGTTAACTCAAAAACTAAGAAAGAGTGCCATTTAGATAGAAAGTAATGTAACCTAGAGATTAAGTACTGTAATATATATAGTATTCATATACTGTAATATATACTGCAGTATATGTATAAATATGTAAAATTCAGCATATATACCTATAATAAGGATGATGCATTTTTTAGCTGCAGACTGAGCAGCTGAAGCCTCACCTTTTACAAAAGCAGTATCAACATCAAAGAAAACAAGACAAAAAAATATAGCAGTCAGACCAGTAAAATTTACTTACTTGGGACTCTTATCTGGTAGTGATTAAGTACAGTGAGAGCTTCCACTGCATCTGTCTTACATTCCCATTCCAACAGACCAGACAGTGTTTTGGCAGAAGCTGTCAAAATGAGAAAGAAAAAAGGGAAGGAGGGGATAAGTAACATCTCCTGACAGCATACACTCTTATCAAAACTGGAATTCAAGTAACTCCCCAAACAGGGCAAAGTTTACTTACGTTTTGGATCAAACACTTTGTATTTAATAAAGCTGAGAACTTCATGATCCTCACATAACTGTCACAAAAATAAAACAAGAGGTAAAACTCCAGTAAAAATGCACATAAACACATTAGCAAAAATTCCAAGTTCCTAGAAGAGACACACAAAAAGGGAAATACTGACTCTTTAAGAGAGCTTCCACGAATTCATAGCAAATTATTATTTTAAAAATATGTTTAGACTGGTAACTCTTTAATAAAAATACCATTCTCTAGTATGCATAACAAGGTTCCTGTATCTTTGCTGTCCCATGATAAATATGATTTTATAGGCACAAAAGTTGTTAGAGTACCAGTATCACTACTACCTCAAACAACATATTTAAATAAAAACAAGTTCTTCTTTTTGACATTCCCACTTCAATCCAATAGCTCAGAAGTTGTACGTACAAGCACAGTGCTCATGAACCAGAATTAAGTTTCAGACAGAGCTTGAAAAAAAAAAAAAAGCCCAGTATTGCACGTTTTAAGTAAGCGTTTAGAGCTCATTTAGGACTCAACTGTGCAAACTGTTCCAGGTGCATGACGTCCTAGCAGTCACCAGAGTAACCACCTCGGGGAGTCAGTAAATCTTTTGTGAATTGTAGTCCTAACTTTCTCTGTATTTGGCTTTGCATGAGTCTTTTCCCCTTCCTTCACAAAAAACACCTTGAGGTCCTCAACTTTATTTCCAAGACCTTGTTTCTCACGTTAAAAAAAAAAAAAAAAAATTAAAAAAAACAAATTGAGAGAATAATGCCAGAATTGTGAAAATATAGCAGCTTCTATATAGAGAGGCTACAAACCTCTTTAAAAACCAGTTCTCTTCCAGTCACTATGCTGTAACTATCCCAGTTATTTCTTTTCAAAAGTAAGCGCAGTGTAAACCTGGGATAGAGCCCCAAAGCACTACATGTCAGTCATTTCAACTGCCTACCTTTACAAATGTTTCTTCAGTCACACACAGGGGAACATTGTAATAATGCAGCACACAAGAGGGTGGTTGGATGATGTTCTTAGATGCTTGGCCAGCACTGGTGAAACGATTATTCTTACTCATTGCAAAATCCTTGTAACTACTCGTGCCATCCTCCAGTTCAAATATCTGGCTTGGAACTACCGAATGCTGCTTGGAAACACTGGGATTTAAGGAGAGATAGATAGACAGACAGATGTATAGTTAAATTTTCTTAAATTATTAAGACTTGCATACTTTGCACACAGACTATTCATCTAATCAAAACAGAGCTGCAATTTCTTTACAACAATTTGAAATAGAAGGAGAAAAAGATGGGTTGGATTTGACACCTTCCTTAAAAAAAAAAGTAGAAAGGATGGATAAGACACATTAGGGAATACAGTTCATTAACAGTCAATCCATGTAATGCCCATATGCTTTTTTAATACAAATAAAACCATAATAATAAACAAAAGTATAAATAGCAATAAATAAATAATAGTTGCTAATTGGAAATCATAACTCTAACAATGATAACAGAACAGTGGGATACTGTCCGTTTGCAAACTCATTCCATCTGCCCACAGGTAGACTATTAATCTGATAAAACATATTTACCAGACATTAAGTCTCTTTCCAAATAACTTGACATTGTTGAGATGTGTGACAGCTCTTTCCACAGCATACTCGTCACCCATTTCAACCAGTGCCGTGCCTGGAATGGTCTTCATAAATTTCACCTTAGATAGATAAGGGAAAAAAAAATGACATTGCAACAAAAAGCCCAACCAAGAGTTTTAGTTATTAGGAAATATTTTTAGACCACCTCAGCCAGTTGTTTTCAAAAACAATTAAAATTACTATAGTAGTTTCTGAGTTTCTAATAAATAATGCTTTACCTTCTCAATGTTTCCATACAAGCAGAACAGGTTGAAGACCCTTGAACAGTTCATCTTTAGCTGATGCAACCCACTAACCATGACAACTGACCCAGAAGGATTTCCACCATGCATGTAAGAGGAGGATGCCTGAGGCAGTGGATAAG
The DNA here is from genome assembly GCF_028500815.1 of Rissa tridactyla. Classification (NCBI taxonomy): domain Eukaryota; kingdom Metazoa; phylum Chordata; class Aves; order Charadriiformes; family Laridae; genus Rissa; species Rissa tridactyla. The sequence goes on along the minus strand of NC_071468.1, from coordinate 18,272,391 downwards.
CAACAAGTTCTGGAGTGTCCCGAGATCCCATGCGGTACCGGCTCGGCAAGGGCAACAATGGACCGTGTGACCCTAAGGAGATATTGTTTGAGACAAGTTTCACTACTTAATCTTGCATTAAAGCCCACATTCGTAGTGCCTATTTTCAGGGGGAAAGGAAGGGGAACATTACAGCAGTTTCCATTCTTTTTCAAATTTAAAAACAAAGAAAAAAACACCCAAAAAAACACACCACAAAAATAAACCAAACCCCCAAACCAATCCAAACACCCCAAAAAAACCCCACCAATAAAACCTCTTCTATTCCCTCTAGTGTTCCAAGTCTTTTCTTACATTACCAGACAAGAAGGAGCTGTTTCATGGTATTGTTTGTATATACAAGAGAAAAAAGGTATTTCAGTAGTTATAAAAATAGTATCTTCCCAGCACCGTACAAAATATTTGAACATGAACCTATCAGAAGAAATATTGCCATGTCTACTTATAGACCTACATGACACCAAAAAAGAACATTACAAAATATGGAAAACAAACCAAAAGGAGTGAACTTTTAGCCAGAAATCAGGAGAGGAGATGACACGGCTCTTAAGACTGCCTTTCTACAAAGCAGCTCATTTGGAAGAAACATGAATACTTAAATCCCTGCATTAATGCAAAATGAAGCTGTCCTATTTTCCACTACAGGTAAAGTGACAAGTTTCACTGAAATAAACAATTTCTTTTTTTGTTTGGGTTTTTTTTTGTTTAATTAAGAGACATGACTAGTATGCAATACTTCTGTTTATAGAGAACGTCAGTATTACAGACCAAGGAGAAGATCCCTGTTTTGCTGAGATAAAAATAATGTGAAATTCACATAAGCCAAGTATAAAAGGAACCTTTTGCCCTTTTTTTTCCCCACAGCAAAAAGCAGTAACGAGAGGGAGACAGTTGAATAGGAAGACAGCGCCTCATTACTTAAGGTAGAAAGGTGTATCAGAAGAATGAAAAAAAGAACATCAGTGAACACAAGGCGGAACTTGCAAAGCAGTACTCCTATACAATCACATAGCTATACCTTTTCAGAATTACCTAAATTAGAAGAAACAAAGGCTACAATTCACAGCTTCACATGCAAGAACATCAGAGCTCTGCATTGCATCAAACCATTCATCAAGCTGCGTTGCCATTTTCTAGAAGGAAACTGCTTTTCCAGTACAGAGGTCATTGTCCATCCATTGCTATGGTGATGGCAACTGTAAGGAAACGTTCTACCAAGGAATACATCTGTACAGCCAGATGCTCTCCGTGAAAGAAGAGGTGCGGCAATAAATGCACATAGATTTCAGTGAATCACTAGCGTTTTCAGAACGTGGACTGACAGCACCGCACGGACAGCCCAATTATGGGGGGGTCTGCAGTTAAGCACTGACTGAATATTTAAAATTCCACATAACACGTACAGAAATCATAACCACCTGTCATCCTATGTTACTTACCATAACCATCATGTCTAAATGATGATGGGTGCTCTCCCAAAATAGCTTGCCTCTGGCGGCCCTTCCCTCTGTCTAACATGTGGGAAGGGAAAGAAAACAGTTTAGTAAGCACAACTACGCACTTGACTTCTTCAGTTAAGACACAAAGCTTCTAGTTAAGAAGCAAAAAAGTAATTTCAGCCCTTGTTAATTTTATAAACGATTTCTCATTCATTATACATCTAAAATCACAAACTGTAGCCCTGGGACACCAAAATTAAAAGACTGCCATCTGTATAACAAGTTGCACTTAAGTTGATTGGGGGCAGTGTCCAATGAGGAGATGCAGACATTTAAAGTTTATGGAAATACCCAATAGTTTTCCTAAACAGACACCACACATTAGCATAGATAACACCATACAGCAGGATTTACCTACGTGTCTCTTAAAACAAATTTGAAATGCAGTACTTTTGAAAGACAGTACCTGAATCATAATATTAGCTTCAACAGCAACACATTTTCAAAGTGGGCTTCTTTCAAGAAGTTTCAGCATAAGCCAACAACAACCTGTATTACATGGTTTCATAATCAGTAAACAGAGAGCATTACATATGCGTACATATATATTTACAGAACACCTAATGATTTATGGGCGTGCTGAAAGGATTGTACATTATTGCATTATCAGCAGCACAGAACAGTTCAAGTGAAGAAAAACATCACTGAATAATGCACTAAAACAACGGTCAATCCTTTAAGAAAACCCAGGTCTCTAGGATATAAAGTTAAGCAAGGGGTCTACATTACTGGAGGAAAGCAGTGCATCACAGTCAAAGCTGTATTTTCTAATCAGATCCATGCTGCATGACAAAGGAAATCTAAACTTCCAGATTTCTTTGTGTTAAACAAAGATTTCTCACAAGTAAAAAAGCCATGTTGAAAAGGTGGGGCAAGACATTTATCAGTTTACAACAGTTCCCAGGAAATTTAAGTATGACTGCTGAAAACGGCAGCTCCCCCCCAATGCAGCTGGAGGAACTTCCCCTGAAAAAACAGGGACTATTCGCATTAGACAACGCAACAGTGGGAGATGAAAACACATGTGCCCTTTCTGCTCAGGATTTTGAGGACAGGTTCCAAGTCAGGTATTTACTTTGGCAATGAAGCCTGAGGAGAGAACAGCACTGAATATCTTCAAAAAATATAGAAGAAAGATTACTTTTGTGAAGTTTTGTTTTTCCATTCCCTTTTCAGGGTAACAGGTCTGGTTCTCGGCTCTAAAAAGTAAATGGGCAGTCATATCAAGTATTTTGAGCATTTAGACTGTGTGCAGTAGTCATCTTTCAGAAAAATCAAGTTTCTAAATCCAGTCTGTGGAGCTAAATCCTTTGAAACTGCACACAGTAATAGAGAAAGGACCACATTCTTCAAATAAAGAATTCTGGGAGAACACAGTTTGACAAATGTTTCCTCCTCGTGATGGTGTAGCCCACTGCTCTCTCCTTGCCCCATACTTGTTTCTTCCTTGAACAAAGTCCCTCAGTTGTGCCAGTAGAAATACTTGTGCAAGCAGGCACTGAATCATGAGAACCAATCTGTCTTAAAAATTAATTCCGAATGGAAAGATCCTTTACAATCTAGTTTGAGTTTGGGGTTCGTTGTTTTTTGGTTTTGTTTTTAAATCAGGTCCTTGAGTCACGGCGTGTGCTGTTATTGCCACCAAACTACAGTTTGAGCTGTCTGGCTAAAAGCAAGTAGAGTACTAACAGTCAGGTGTTTTTTTTTCAGTTCAATCTAGTACAACATGGGTTCGCAGCAGCAAGCGCTTGTTAGGAAGTTTACTTAAGTGGAGAAATACTATGAGGAAGTCTGTAATTTATTACCATAAAGAACCAAAACTAGTTCTTTATAAAAAAAAAAAGAAAGAAAGTCATTAGCAAAATGCATTTCCTTCCTAAGATTTGAGGGAAGGGGGGAATTCTGAAAGGATGTCCTCAGAACAAAATTCCTTTGGGCTAAGATGTTGTTTGCTGCGGTCAGATCCCTACAGTTTGGGTCACGTTACATTCAAAAGCCAAACAATGCTGCTGCAAGGGTAAGTTGAAGTTCAAATACGAAAACTCTTTCTCTCTCTCTCAAAAAAAAAAAAAAAAAGTCCTGGATTACTTTCTGGGCAAAATTGCTCGAGATGCCTGCTTTCTCAAGTACATTTCAGTGATCATTCAGCAATTTATATTCCCATTTTCTAGATAAATGGATGTGGGCCGCAGTAAATGAAAAATCATGCTATATACAATATAGCATGATATATAGATATATATATAATACCCCCATCTAATTATTTTCTTCTTATGTGTAGTACAGTGATGTATAGAAAATAGAGACAGGCTGCCAAAGTAACAAAAGGGGGAAAAAAAAAAAAAAAAAAAGAGTAGAGTTCTTGAGAAAGAAAGAGCCGTACCTATCCTAAGTTTTTCATTTTCCACTGTTTTCTCTAACTTGGGGAACATTCAGTTCATACAGCCATATCTATCTGCAGACCCAATTACATAATGTAATTAGATGCACAATGTTACAAGTCAGGCTCCAAACACTGCAATGACCAAAAGATATGAGGGTCACATTAATCCTTCAGATTTTTTTCTTGCCCTTGAGTTTCTTCAAAACGCCTTTTTTAACTCAGGAATTTGAGAAAAAAATTTGAATCCTGATACAAATAGTCATAATCCCCAAGCTACAACCAATACTGTAGCTCCCTTGTTAACTTTTTACAAGAACTTCATTTTGAAAATTCAAGCCCTAAGTTTTTAGTTGTACAACAGTTTTATAAGCCCAGCGTCTCTGCAGAATTACTTTGAAAGTGCATATCACTTGAGACGGCCAAAGCCCTGGTTCTCTCATACCTTTTGATAAGTAGATACTCTATCTTGGACACATCGTCTTCACTTTTCTAACTTTACATTGCACACATTATTGTACATAAGTTACTGAACACTGCGCTCAATAGTTACAGGTATATATTTCTTAAAAATAAACACTTCACAGGAGTTAGGCTACACAGCAGTTTGTCTTTACATATAAAGTCATAGTTTCCACTGACATGAGTTAAGCTCTGGTAATTTTTTACAGCTGAGTACTTAAGAGACAGTATGCCTGTACCAATTATGAATCTCCCTATTTTAATACTTAAATATAACTGAGGGGACCTATTTGATATTGCACTGCTCAGTTTCAACTATCTACCGATAAGGATTAAATTTCCCTACTACTAGACAATATTTACACTGCCAAGACTGAATGCAACTCTCACATACAGCATGTAATAAAAAGATTACAACGTCAACGATATCAACAAGAGAGGTTCTTAATTTTGGAGGTTCTCAATTTTTCAGTTGTAATTTTAAGGGAAATCAGACCAGCATACATACAAACTTGAACAGAATGGGTACAGTCTATCATGTTATTCATCCCACACAAATCTGAAGTACTGAAAGTGTCCTCCTTTAAAAACTTGTGGTGATGGTGCATGCAGTATGCAGACAAGGTGAATTGCAAGTCTGAGTTTTTTTTCAGAGGGTGTTTTTTATTTGTTTGTTTGGTTTTTTTTTGCTGATGCCGATGTGGTGCATGATGAAGTGTAGAGTCAGCCTGATGAAGTCCTCTATCCTTCTTAATGCCTTGTCCAACATAAGGGAAAAAGAGTCGTTTCGAAGGAGAAGCAGTGTGCAAGTTTGTAGTTTGTAAGGAATAGTCTGTACCAGGTTTCCTCTCCTCCAAAGAGAGAGAGCTGCTTGGAGAAATGCAAGTCCTTGAGAACTGCGAAGGTGCTTGCAGGTGTGGGCTCCTTGTTGAACTAAGTGGCTCAAGCACACGGCAGTAGGGGGCACTAGGGCTCAGGGTTAATGTCCTGGCTTGTGAACACAGCCTTCAGCAGCACTGGCTTGCTTTGAAAATGACTATTGCCATACAGCCTGACCACGTATAAAGGATTGTCATTAGTACAGTCAAACATCTACAGCGATAACATATGAAAACCTACCTCGTCGGCCCAGATAGGGTTTAGTGTAGTCCCAACTATCATTGTCGTTTCTAATGACATTAAGTCGAGTTGGCTGTTCAAACAAAGTAAAAATGAAAAAGGTTAAGTCTTGATTATATATTTTTTTTTCCTAGTAAAATTAAGAGAGAAGGTCCAAGCATTACCCTTGCATATTCAATTTTTAGTGTGCAGCATCCTGCATAGATATCTGCTCCATTGAGTGCAGCCTTTGCCTTCTGGGCACAAAACACTGATTCAAACATACACATCACGTTAAGGATCTTTTTCCCCAGGTGTCTCATTCATGTCCCTTTCTTCTGATACAGCTTTTTTTTTTGTAGCCTGCAGATATTTCACTATTGTATACCTTACGAGAACTCTATACAGACTTTAATATAAAATTACCAATGTATATGGGTTCAACTTATGTTAAGCATATGTTTTTTTTCAGGTGTAGATGGCACATGACGAGACCATCCATAAATTAGTAAAGTATTCAACAGATGCAAGCTTTGTTTATGGTCTGAACTTATGCCCTTTGGAAAGGGATATTCTGGTGGATTTAGTAATTTTCATCAGAGGACAGAGAAAGTTACCAGCAGGCCTAGAGAACAGTTGAAGGGCAAGTTGAAGCTGCATCGTTTGGGAAGGGATCAGAGCTCGGGGGCGAGAAGGCGTAACTTAAGACAATGCATCCCTTCTCACAGCTAGCATTAGCTAGAGACTCGTGGGTGGGGAGATCGCGAACTCGGTAGTTACTTTACAGCAAAAACAACTAAGAAAGAGTACGCTCTTTTTAGCTTGGTAGCCAAATAAAACCACAGAACTAAGAGAGATACTCTGAATGAACAAATAATCATCTTGCATCAAAAAATACAATGAGCAGATGCTTTAAATCCACTGTGCTCAAGACAGATGCAGGTACCTGGCTCCAACATGTAGGTTATTTCATATCCTCTGCATACTCCAAGATTAGTTCTACGGCTAGCAGAAAAATATACCTGACCCTTGGCACATGGCAATCCATGATCTCATACATACTCAATAACATATGAGGTCAGAAAGCCTGAACCTTGCAGCAGACCAGAGATTTTGCACCACCCTTTGACATACTCTAGTGAAATTTGGTAGTCTGTATCAAGAGCATATCCCTTGTGTTTTACCACGCTCCTGCAGCCCAACTTCTTCCAAGTTGATGTAGGTTCACCGTGGAATTTAAGAGTGAGAAAAGCTAAGCTTCCTGCACCTCTAAGAAATTGTTTGACACAGGCTAGAACTGTGGGAGCATGCCTGCAAAAGTAATGGGTCCTGCAATTAGCACTGAAACTTGAGTAAATTTTTTAACTTTTCAGACAAGGCTTGTCTTGAAGCTCACTTTTTTTTCCCCTTCCCCCCAAACCGTTTACCTACACTGCTGCATTACTCTGCTCACATTGGTGAGTTTCCTTTCGATTCCTGGTTGTTTTTAATAAAAGGCATGTTGCAGAATTTAATTCAAAGGACAGAAGTGTGGTAGTTTCAGAGTATGAGCAGGATCCTCCCTACAACATCCCTAATCCTTCACAAGATGCAGAATAACCATCAGCTGTGCATATTATCTGATCCAGACAACACCACTTGCCACAAATTCAACCCACTATCATAGTAAGTCAAACTACTGTCTGTTAGGACACACAGTTTAACCCTTCAACATAGATAAATATCAACGAGTTTGCTTTTATGGAAGTTAGAGTAATGCTTTTTGTCTGGCAAATCATCAATGCAGCCACCAGTGAAGTCATATGTTACAGAAGTGACCTCCTAATAAAGCCTGCCGCATTGCTAGCACCTGAAGTCACAAAAGAATTTCTGAGATTTTGGTACAATTTTGTCCAGGAAACACCTCAGAAATGGAAGGTGATCAGTCTCTAGGAAGGGGGTTATCAGAATTTTATAAACTAAGGCATAATCATATCAGACTTTGGACTTTGCAAACCGCAGTAACGCATTAACAACTGTGAGCATTCATCCCATGTACAACTTAATGCTACAAATAGAGTAAACAGTAGGATAACAGAGCAGGGAATTTCCTCAACACATCATAAGCAGGTCAAGGAGGCCTAAGTTGGTCTTGTGCTTTAATAAAGTCAGAATAGTAAGACAAGCGGTATATATTAAAGAGTCTGAAGAAGTAAAGATGCACCTCTGCAATCCCTTACCTATTTCTTGAGTATCAACACAGGCAAAAGCCATGAAACGTTTTGTATAATGCGTTGTCAAATCTATGACATATTTCATGTCTGCAATTATTAGCCTGAGGGCCACCTATAAACATGGTTATCAAGACCATTCTTGACAAAGTCATTTTCCTATAAAGATGAAATGTTTAAGTGCTACTTTGTTTTAAAGACATCTACAAATTACCATGTCTTAGATAGAAATGAAAAAATAATTTGGTCTCAAAATTACACAGTATTTTTTCTAACATTCTCATGTTAAATCCCATCTACAGTCAAGAACCTACAGAAAAAAGAAAATCACACTCAAAAAGGATATTCAACCATAGCTTGTATTCCATTTCTCTTGAATATAACAATGCGCTGAACTTTTCCAACAGGGTTGCACACGGTATACAAGACATCCTGCAAAAGAAGAAAAAAATATTGCATTCAGATGTGAAATTTCAAACACTTCAGGTCCACAGAACATTTTCTTGCATTGGCATTTAAATGCCAAAGAGCAACTTGTTAGCTTTTCATTTATAATTTTCCCTATGCAATTTATACACTCATGATTGGCATTTTTATGGATTATATGGTCCAGGCAGTCAAATTTGAAAAACAGGAAAAAACTTCTATAATAAGTACCCCTGCAAACATTAGTTAGTTTAACAAGTACCTTCAGCTGTGTTAAAACCCAGTAATTGCACCCATGTGTCAAGGTGTCGTCCCTTTTAAGCATGCACTGCAGTAGTTTTACCAAAGCAGAGAGACAAAGTGACACTGTAATTATAGCACATTTCATTTCATAAGGCTGTAGCAGCTGAGGGTTGGGTTTTTTTAATCGGTCATGTTCATTTTCAGAAGAGAAACCAGGGGTAGTCCACGATGTAAGCTTAGGTAGCTTATCAAAAGGAGAATTTAAGTGGTATTCACCTGAATCAAAGACACTGCAAGTGGCTGCCGTGCTTCTCCACTTCAGGCAGAGAAGACTTCTGGCAGGAAACACTGAATTCATGCAAACTCATTGTTAACGCTGCTTCACCAGTGTTTGTCGATATTACAAGGTACCAATGAAATTCAAGACCACCTTCAGTGTTACAGAGGAGCAAAGCAGAAAGGAGAAAAGCTGGCCTTACTGCACATTAGGCCAGGCTTATGATGTGGTGCTAGGAGTATGTCAAATAACAGTCGATTACACGTAACAACGCAGACATCATGGTACCAGAAACCAGTCTCCAGCATGAAGCTGGCCAAGAAAAATAAGTTGATTTTAGAGTGACCGTATACCCATACTCAGCATTCCCAAGAGTCAGGCTTGAGAACCTGAACAAACAGAAACCGTGACTTCTTGAAGCAATTCACCTGTTAGATCACGTTGAAGCAGCTGAGAGCACATACGCTTCACCAGACAGCTGGCTTCATAGCTAAACCCAGCAGGCAAAGGCACTGACATCTCAGTGAAACACTCTACGACAATCTGTTTTTCCCTTCCTTTCTTTTTATCTAAACCAAAGACTTCCAAAATGTTCATTCTGAGATCTTCGTGCACATCCTCAGGTTTATTTGGGGGACAAGAGGAAGAAGGGGGGGAGTAAGTACAGTATTTATTATCATGTTCTGCAGAATAGTGGAGCGGTTGGGAGGCAAAGGCTGGGGGGGAGGGGGGGGCATGCTGGATTTCTTAAATAAATAAATAAAAATAAATCAACAAACACACTCCCACATACTCCCCCTCCACAACGAGAAACTAGAAAAAGAAGATGCTGGCTACAGCTGCAGTGGTATAACTCCTGGCTCATATAAAGTACCATAAGCTTTAATACACAGGCATATTGCCACTAAAAAAAATAAAACCAACAAACAAAGAAAACACACAAACAAAAACACACAAGAAACCAAAAACATTGTCCGTGCTCAGGGACCTTGCTCCAGACACTCCAGTGAGTGTTTTGCATAGCTAAATGAAGCAGGCAGAGGAGATTGTCAACCTTAAGATTTTCAGAAGATGGACATAGGTTTTTAGAAAGGATTCAAGCAGCATGAACCCCTAAAAAATAGGATTTATGAGATCATTTATAGGTATATTTTCTATGCAAGCTCAATAGCACAAACAGCTGCCATCAATTTCCTCTTGTTAGGGAGAAAAGAATCCTGAAAACTTTCCAGCTCCAGATTACATGAGTTTTTATGCATGTGACTTTCTTTCACAATTTGTCTCTCAAAAGATTTCTTTCACAGCCACTTAATTAAGAAAAAGGTTGTCTTTCAAAATGTAAACCCTATTCAAAATGCCATCAGTGTCGTTAGCCAGCAGGCACACAGACAGCTTGATTTTTATTTTTTTTTTAATTCAGCTACTTTAGATTACCAAATCAATCAAGTGATTCACAAGATACAGTAACGTGGGATATTTTATAGAAAAAAAATTAACACTGCATTATATACATACTAGAATATCATACAAAAGGAGGCACAGCAACCTAATCTCAGAAGAAGTTGATAGTTAAGTTTAAAACATTTCAATTGCCAAGGCATACCACGCCTTCCTCATGCACATAGAGAAGGTTTAGAAGGTAAGTGAGAACTAAGAAGCACCAGCAGATAATAGCTTGGAGGTCTTTTTGAACAAATTCGGCTATTCTTACAAACAAATCCCTGACAAAGTTCTGCCCACAGCTAAGAAAACTGGGGAACAGAACTTCAAAGACTTACGTATCGGAGCTCAGGCAAAACTTTTTCAAAGTGCCAGCCCGCCCATCACAAAGGGGTGGAAAGCAATCAGGAATTAAATACAGTTAACTTGCCCTTCGCTCCCACAGTCCTCTCAAAAAATTCTGCTAGGAAAGAACTAGGTCACAATTGTCATGGAGGAAATAAGCTGCTGCGAAACTTTAGAACAATTAATTTAGCTTCTTCCACAAGATGCCCTTGAGCAGACCAATTTCTCTGCAAAAACTGTATCTTGTTTTGAAAGAAAAGTTCTTAAGAACTATGGAACAGTTTATTGCAGCTATTCTGACTTGCCGCTTAAAACTGGTTGCAATTTTTATATTTTGTCTAACTGTAGTTCAAATTTAAGGAGAGAAAAGAGTTGAAGAAGAGGCGATGCTGGGTTTTGTGGGCTTTTTGGGGGGCTTGGGTTTGTTGTGGTTTTGTTGTTTTAAATAATGCAAACTGCCTGAGGCATTCTGAAGTGAACTGCTTCTTGAACCCATTGGTCAAGTGCAAAATTTTAATTTTTCTCATCTCATTCCTCGCTGTTACAGGTACAGCTGCTCTTCCCAGTTGCTATGACTCTACTAGTCTACACTATTTTCAAAGAGCTCTGATGCTTACAAGTAATTTTGGACATCTGCCTGCTTCCAGAGCTCATTGGTATACTCTAGACAAACAGCTGGGGGCAGAGTGAAAATAAAAATTGGGGGTGGGGGTGGTGTTATCATTTGTTTTCAAAAAGGAGCCACCATGCTAGAGGCTTCATCCTCAGAATTTAATATATGGCAGAACATAAGTTTTGCTCAATGTGCTGTATATTAATACTTGCATTAAATTACACGGTTCCACACAACGCAAAGACTTTGACTGATCCATACTATCCTATATGTTATGCCTAAGAATGAGTAACTTATGCTTGCTTATATCATGGTATTGCCAGTCTACTTTAAGCAGACTTTTTAAATTTTTCCTGAAATATTTCTGTGCAATTCAACATGTACTATAAGATCTCTATGAAAAATATTAGCAGTCAATGCATGAGAAAACATGCATTCTTAAATATTAGCAAAAAATATCTGTATCATTAAAAAAAATATGCACATGTGCCATAAAAAGATGGCAGTAAATTACGATGCAACTGTATACGTGGTATGACTTGAAATACTGAAAAGTAAAATGTATCAGCCCAAATAAAAGTTGAGGAAGATTCCATCAAACTGGAGTGATCATCAACAGATGAAGGTTTTAACTTTCCACAAAGGAAATACATAAGAATGAAGGAGTACAATAAAGTAACCCCTCCTACTGGAAAAATTACTTGTTATTCAAACATACGCCACTCAGAGCCTGAAAGCTAAATGACATTCAATGTTGTGGCAACATATTTGGAAATATTTCAGAAGCATGTAGCAACTTAAACATTTCAAAATCCTGACCACTGAAGTGCTCAAATGTATTGCAAAATATCTGTACAACAAGACTGAATCATCTCAAAAAAAAGCTTTCTTGCAGAACATGCATGTTACTTAGGGGAAGATGATGTAGAGCTTTGGTAGGTGAATTTAATTCCTGACTCAAATTAACAGCGTACAATTTTAACAAATAGTACACAATGGAAGTAACGTAACAGAAATTGCTGCTCCCTGCCTTTTATTATTTTATTAAAATTAAAAAAAAAAAAAGAAGAAACATACCACTGTAATTGGGTAGAGGGGATTCTGAATTGACAAGAGGAGAACTTTATTTCCACCAGATGGGTCATCGGTGTTCCCTGGTCGAGTAATCCTCTTACTTGTTGAGTAGTTGAAAAAGGCTTGCTGTCCAGCAATGTATACAGGTTCATCTGCAGCAAACGTTACACATTTCTTCGCACTTTCTACATTTTCAAACTCCACCAGAGCCTGGCGCTTAAATGGCATCATCATGACATAGCTGGTGACAGAAACATTACGGTAAGTTTTCCTATACGCTTACTCAAAACAACTCCAGAGTCCCGTCTCTGTCATATATGACATGTTTTTTCCAAACAATTCCTAACAAGGACATAAAGGGAAGGTAGGTCTCCCTGCTCGCGCTTCCCAAACCTGGTCAACACATTTCTAAAGCATTTCTACAAAACAAAGAAATGCAGCTGTAAGATAAATAAGTAATAAATTGTTTTCCTGAAAACGTTTAATGGATAAAAACATTCAACCAATACAACAAAGAGTCAATCATTTACTAAACTTACTAGAACTACAATTCATGTTTCAAAAAACTTGCTAAAGCCATTTATGAGGTAAAGGATCAAAGAAAATGCAAGTTATAAAACACATTCAAAGTTTATACATTAAACATCTTCGCTGTTGCTAAGAAATTTAATACACTATTTTTGACACAAAACTACCTTAGAGGAAATAAACAGAAGTTTATTCGAGAAGCACCCAAACCTCAGAAGAAGCTAGCTCTCCCCATTTACCTTTACTATTTTGTTCCCAGATGAGGAATCTTCAGGCTTTATGACCTTTGCAGGGGCTTCCTCTGAATAACCATCTCATTCTGAAGGTCCTACATATCACAAGCACTCCGCCCATAGGAAAAAGCATCACCTGCTCTGTGGCCCATCCTTATTTTTGGGATATTCACTTACATCAAGTCAACCACCCTTGTGTTGCTCTGCAATTCGATTTAACTCCAGCTCGTATTAAGGCCAGGTCTAGCTGTGCTACTGAAGGCTGACAGCAGACACTAGGGCATGGAGACAGTCTACCTCTGCCTGACTGGACTTGCCATTCACAGAAACGCAGAATCTTCACACAGCTAGAAAATCTTAATGCTTTATTATTAACTAAGTTCTAGTTTTCAAATGGCTACCATCATGTATTTAAAGAGGTCCAAGAGACTTTTAAATAACGCTCCCGACTTGTCCAGAGACATGACTTTATGCTGCTTGACATACCATATGGTTCCAAACTTTTCAAGAGCTTCCACAAGATCTGCTTCCACAACGGATTCACACAGCCCTCGGACATGGACGACAGGAGAAACAGAGACTTTGTGATGACTTCCCCCGGCATCCTAGCAACGAAATGACATTTTAAAATTCAAACACAGAACAAGGAATACTGCTATCATTAAGTAAAATTAAATATTTGGCAGACACTACACTGGGTCCAGAAGCAGCCATCTAAATGTACAATCCAAGCATATTTTAAATAATTTAACTTTTCTTTCCAAATAGATTGCCAAGTTCAGTTGCTGAAGTCTGCTTAAAATAAAATGCTTTGCAGATTTAATTAAAGTGTTTGCACAGGCAAGATTTTTCTTATATATATATATATATATAAGCCTATTTAACACTTGGTTGAATTGCAGGAGGTCTTCCACCCTACTTGTTAAAAGCATAAAAAAAATAAAATATTTGGACATACACAATAGATAAAATATTTCTGACATTTCCTGTTTTATTATGCCAATATTTGTTTGGGACAGGCTGGGGGGATTAAAAAGCAAGAACAAACAAGGGCCATCAGTAAACTGAATGAAAATTGGTTCTTTTTCTAATGCTCAAGGAGCTGTGAAGAAAGCTCCTTGCGAGAAAATGCCAGCTTCGTACTACACTTGAAATAAACCAAACCTCCCTTCTAATTCTGAACACTCTTCATATACGTTTTTAAAAAAACTTGCAATTTCTGTCCATATGGGCACGCTCTCACTTTTCACCCCAAGGCTGACGACCATGAACAGATTCAGACGTCGTACGTTAGCACACAGAATTCCCACTATGAACATTTTTCAGAGCTACTGCTATGACTTCAGACAGTCTTGGTTCTGTGCAACTGACGAATTCGGGTTGGAATCTGCTCATCTTTCCACACAAAGCCTGAAGCACGGCTGAGATTTACCTTATCTATTCTAAGACATGGGGGTAAAAATAAAAAGAATGAAGTGATATAAGCCAATAATGAGATAAACAGAGAAAGATCAGAGATAATAAAGGGCACACTAAAATATACAATAATTACCAGCATCCAAATTTCATACGTGCAACAGCAGTGTAAAGTTGATGTATTCAAATTTAGCAACCACATCTATGTGTTTGATCTAACAGATCAAATCTTGTTGATTTTTCACTTTTTCCTAAGTACCAGTATGGTATCTGCTGGAACTAGAGAGATTCTCATTTGCAACACAAAGGAGCATTCAGCTCTAGTAATTAAGTAACCACAATGATTGCTACTACTACGACAGACATTCCTGTCTTCCCTATCTGTTTCAACTACAGATTCAAGTGAGAAAAAAAAAAAAACCAAACACATTCCAGATAACTACAAATTGAGTCTTGCGTGTTTAATTCCTGTGTTCTGTACACAGCTCTCCCAAAACAATTACGTATTTTTTCTTTAAATCAAGGATTTGACCATTCTGTTTGAACCAAAAGCCAGCCCCTCAGACTTCATCAGAGATCAGAACAATCTGCTGTGCGATTTTTTTAAGCTTAACTTACATTTTATTCATTTGCAGTATGAAAGCATTTTAAGTGGCAACACATTTCTTTGAATAACAGCAGTGACGATGGTGGGAAAACACCACTAGTGATATTTGCATAAGATAACATATATCCTGAATTAATCGGCTAAGGTCTACAGTGGTAGCAGTGATCCAAGTAGTCATAAAAGGTTAATACTTTGAACTGCAAATACTTGGGCAGTTGCAGAAGGAACAGAACTACACAGCACAGAGGTTTTTATTTTTAGCTTATCTGTTCTTTACCTGCATACGCACTCGTCAAAGCTGAAAGAAGGACCTAAGGAAACCTTCAAAAAAACCTAACAATAATTACCGGGTTTTCCTGCAAAGCCTCTAAGGCGTTAAGATAGCAGGCACCTTTACTTTATTTACAGTCTACAGAACAGTCAGAAGTTATTAAATCATTAAATTCATTGCCCTGCATACTTGTTACTATATTAAGATCCCAGTTAACACTCGGGGTATGCATTTTCTTTTGTTTTCTTTAATGCATTCAAGAAACCTCACCTAAAAATATTTCTGCCTAATCAAATGGCAAATACAAGCAATGATTTTCTCACTGAAGCAAAGACCCACTACAAAGAGGTACCTGACTTAATTAGTACCCGCATACATCAAGTCAAGCTTTGCAGAAAGTGGATCATAATGGAATAATATCTCGCTCTCCCTCCCCTTCCCAGTTCAGCCTTCTGTTATAGTTTCAGTTCACGTTTCTTTGTCATGCAGACCCCTTTGTATTTTTATTTATTAGCAGTCCTTTTAAGCTCACCTACTGAAGATATAAATCTAATAGTACAAACTGTCTAAAAAAATTATGACTTTTATACTTGCATCTTCGAATCCATTATACACGACTTACACACACATATACAGGTGTCCGCACTTCTGCAACTAGAATTATTCCCAGAGCCATCAGCAAATATAAATTTTGCTTTCTTTTTTAGGTAAAGCAACACTGGGCTCTCCAAGACAAATTTCCTTCTCCCATAACACCACATAGAAAGCATCCTGTAGTAGGGTGTTGGAGAATAGGAGATTTAGCAACAATCAAAAGTCATAACACTGCTGCTGTTGCAGTAACTTGCACAGAAGCTCCAGAAGCGTGGAAGTAAGTAAAAAAAAAAAACCCAACACAAAAATCTTAGTCACTTGCCATGAAATTAAAGCCTTATCTACATAGCATTTCAGAAACCAATTCATACGTATAAAACCATTAGACGTTATAAATGGCCAAATCGGAGGGACTCTGCTTTACTCAAAATAGTTTCTAAAGAGCAGCAGTAAACAGCAGCACAAGAACCGAGCACAGTCAGTCCAGAGCCAGGAAGCCACAAACTAACATTCAGAGCATATTGGTGAAAGACACGAGCATGTGCCACAGGCATATGTTTGAGTGCAAAAAAGTCTTCGCAAAGGGCAGACGTGCATATTATCTAACAAATTTTGCTGCTACCAAGCTGCTGTATCGAGCAAATCTCGAATGATCCTTGATTTCCTCCAAAAGATGGAGAAATAAAACAACTAGACCACATGAAAAATCAAATGTGTTTGTAAGTGTAAAGCATCTCCACAGCCGAGGTCAGAACATACACAACTCATCCAACCGCTGCCATAATTTCTTCCCAGAGATGAAAAATAGAGGGTTTTGACCAAGATCTCACGTTCACTGTATCTTGAAAACTACATGTGCTACAGTTGGCACACAGACAAAGGTTACAACAAAGCATCTGCTCACACACAGATTCACCACCACCCAGTATTTCTCTGCTTACAAATGAGTCTTTCACTAACTCCAACTCCCACGATGGCACAAAAGCGCCATGCAAAACTCCAACACAACACTCGCGGTCCACGAAAGTCAGGAGAACAGATTAGTTAACGTTACTGCTGTACCCATTAACATATATGACTTAAGGGTTTTTGAAAGCTCAGTAACAATTTCTTGAAGAATCATTAGCTGGACAGAAAATGCAAGTACTAAATAGATAATGGAAACAGACTTCCTTTCTAAGGGCTCAAGACCAGTAACAAGGACAGAAAAGGTTTCCCTCAAGAAAGAAACTAGGAACATTAAGATGCTTAACATTGAAAGCGAGCTTTGTAGACAGCAGAGGCACAACGGAAAGTGTCAACATAACCAAGCAGATGAAGCACAAACAAGTTAATTCACATACATAAGACTGCAACAGAAGCAGCTTCAAAGAACAACTGTAGCATTTTAACATCCATTCTTTGGTGATCTACATAGTTCTAGACAACTTTTAAAATATATCACTGGTTTCTTGCTAATGAATTATGATCTGCCATTACAAAAAGGAAGGTCACCATGGGCTCTAGGATGATGTCTCTCTTGCTCACCAATTCCTGATTAGAGAATTTTTCACCAACTGTTTCCACACAAATGTGTCCCTTATCCTTTCTCCAGAAACTTTCCAGTCAGTATGTTCACCTTAGTTCTATTAGTTTTTACTACCTTTTTTGGACCATCTGCTCCTTCACCGTTTCTCTGCTTACCTCCTCCATCTCTTTTTCTCCTTACTGCAAAAGGATGGCACTCCTCCTTCATTTTCCCCCACTAAGGATGGTCTGATGAGGAAAGGCTTTCATAAGCAGATACGCAGCATTTCATGCGCACTCTTCAACCGCTAGTTGTACTACACGATGGTGGCATTACTTAAAGCTGTTTGCCCTGTCGTACATCATCCCTGCTGATTGCACCTGCCTGACTTGAGCAGTTCTGTCTCTTCCCTACAGAGGTACAGGAGACGCCTCTCTCCAGGCCACCTGGAATTCCTGTAGCTTTGCAGTGACAACGGTATTTCCAGTACACAGTAAAGTAAGATGGTGTCTCAGAAGAACTAAGCAAACAAGACAAAGTTAAAGTTCCATGGCAGTAGAAAAATATACCAGTTTCATATAGCCTGTATTTATTTGTTGTTTGGTTGGTTTTGGGGACTGAGGGCTAGGGAAGAGAACGGGGTTGAAGTTAATCACACTCCATATTCTGGAAAGCTACCTGGCAATCTAATTTTGTTTCAGATGTGAAGTTTGGGGTATCGTTTTTCTTGTTTAATGCATACCACTTCCTAGCACTCTCTATCACTGTGTCCTTTCAATGACTGTAACTGCTACAGAACGGAATACCTGCATTCTGGCCCCTTCTGCTAATTCTGAACCTGCCCCGAAGTGCTCAGGCGGTTGGACTAGATGATCATTATAGGCCCCGTACAACTGAAATACTCTATTCATTTTTCTCTCTGCTCAGCACAATATGAATATCCCTTTAAAAAAAGAAACAAACAAACAACACCGCAAAACAAAACTCTACACAACACACAGCATCCTCAGGAGATTCAACCCAAGGTGCTGGAAGAAGAACTAGCCTGAACGTGACGGTTACTTTTTTAGATGGAGGACAAAGGAGGGAGGATGATTTACACTCTACAACTGATTTCTAGAATGTACTTACATTTAAGAAATGGATATATGAACAACCCACGTAGGTCAAGATCTGAACTCACTGCCATCTAGCTACTGTTACCACAACTGCCTGTGACAGACATGAAGTAATTGAGTTGCGAAGTGAGCTGCTTCTCATTTACCACAAAGAACACCGCGCATCAGAAGTTACAGCAGAGTAGCCGACAAGCTGCAAGTTCACATCCCATTCTTACCTTGTGGAAGCTTGTAGATACGTTTGTGTATTTAGACAGCCCAACTGTAAGAACGGGGATAACAGATCTTCCTGACTTCACAGAAATATTTAAGAATAGGTATGTCTGGTGAGGCATACAGATAGTGAGGCAGACAGATGCCACAGAAAATACAGGTTGTATAAACACAACATTAATCAATGAAACTGAAATTCAAGGGAGGGAGAGGGGATGGAACCCAAAGGCCCTCCAAACACCCTCAATCGCAGCTCTTAACCCACATTCTCCCAGTGTCCTGACCCTCTGCTACACCGCAATTCTGACTCCTCTGCCAAGGCTTCACCACCACTCACATTGCCTCTGTAAGAGTCATTCTTCCGTATCGTACTCTCGCCTACAGCATACTTCTGCAAGATCACTTCTTACTTCTCCCCAGTCAACTGTTCTGGTCTGTTCCTGGCTCTCCACGGTCCTCTGCCTTGAGACGAGCCACAAGGAAGAGGGTACACCTCTGGGCTATAAGGAGTGTCCACACAAATAGGAAACAGAGGAAAAGGAAGAGCAAAATAAATTTTGGGTTTCTCCATCTGGGTCTCGCATACAGACTTCTAAGCAAACATTTGAAAAAAGCACCCAAAACTGAGAGGCATGAAGGGCTTATTCAACTCAATGAAACAATCCCAGAGGAACTGGAAAATGCCACAATAATAAATATAGCACAGCAGGGAGACCCCACCAACCTGCTCATGGGGTCCTACCACAAAAGGCTTTTATACAAAAAGAGCATATGATCCATATGAGTGTACAGTTCACCCGTATTCTAAGACACATGTTACTAAAAAAGAACCAGTGAGGCTACCAGACTTCTACCACTCTTTTTACCCCAGTCATCCATTTCCCCATTTCTCTAATTCCCCATTCCCTGTAGTTCCTCCTACTTCATCTTCACTTACTAATTTTCTGCTCTCTTCTGAGCAACGCAGAATACTTCCACCTTCTTGCCTCCTCTCACCCTACCTTCATCTTATATGCCTTCGCCCTGAACGACACACAACTTTTATAAGCTAAGAACATTTCCCTGGAAAGAAATGAGTAAGATACGACACAGAATAAATAAGTTCCCTGCATGTTTTTTTAAATCTATTAGAGACAAAAATTAAAATTCACATTAACTAACTCTAATGAATAGATGCTGGCATTTTGCTACTAAAAGCCCCACATAAAGTTACTAACAAAAGTGCTCTGTCATTCATTTTTCACATATCCACTTGATGTTATAGCTTATTCGTAAGAAACCAGTTTGTTCCCTCTTATCAGGACAACTTCTGTCTCTCCAAGAGCAGACCAGCTTTGCCAATAAATCGGAGTCAGTGACCAGGCACCTCCTTGAGGCACACTGCAACTGACAAACTGCCTAAAAATCCTCATGTTCTTGACTTCCTACACATTTGTTTCAGTTTCTTTACTCACAAGACTCAGCACATGCCATTCTTGAAATCCAAAATGTAAAGTTACAGACATGCTTCATGCTCTCGTTACCTAAAAGGGCATCCCTCATTGGGATAAACTGAGATACTGAGGTTAACATGAATAAAATCAGCCAGAAGCCAGAATGAAAGAAAAAAAAAAAAAGAAAAGAGTAAGAACTAGCTGTACTTCATAAAATACTGCAGAAAAGAAGAAAGGCAAGAGCAGTATCTTGTTCCTACTCATAACACTGCATGATGTCCAGCTCTCTCGTACATGACAAAATTTCAAGATAACTTAAGCAAGCATATGGGTTTCATTCAGAACTGGCCTTTAAGACAGAGCACATTGCTAGCCCTTGACTGCAACAGAGATGATGCTCTCTCACGAGAAACTATAGAATTAAAGTGGTTCTCTCCAGACATCTGTCTTTGTTGCAGTTTATTGGAGAACTTTTGTACTAATTTAGCAGGTACCCTCTGCATCAAGAGGTTTAACCGATGGAGAGATGGTAACAGCAAATGCTCCCTCGTTCACTTATCCCAGTGATAAGCACATTCATTTTAATAAATCATGAAACAGAGGCATTCTGAATTTCAACGTCTGCCATTAAATCAATGTTTTCTTGATCTTGGCTTTTTTAAGTAAGAAACAGAACGAGCCATCGAGAAGAAAAACAGTTGCAATCAGCTGGACAATTAGTTAGCTAAGAAATCAAGCACTAGACACAAAAGTACTGTTAGCCCAAATTTACGGGTGGAGGACCACCTTGATACTTCAGATACAAATTCACGAAGAATGAAAGGTCCGTAGCAAAAGAATTTAGTGGACCAGCACGCTTATTAGCATTGTTCACGGGGGAAGGCGAAAGTAGGAATATAGGCGAATTTAGAAAGGAGGCAATCATTTACGACCGGCCTTATTGCTGCACGCTGCCAGCCACAAAGGTAAGCCAGAAGGATGGGAGAAACCCTCTCCCCGGCTTTCTTCCCCCGCTCGGCGTTTCTATAGCTACACCCAGCAGCCACGGGGCAAGCACAGGACTCGCAACGGCAACATCGCCACAGACGAGGAAAGAGCTGCCCGGGGAGCAGGGGCGACCTCGGGACCGCCGAGCCCGAGTCGCGCCTATCCAGCGGGACCGGAGCTCGGGCCCTTTCCCCCGGCAACTGCGGCGAGCAGCGGGTTAGCCGCCGCGGGGAGGAGGGAGGGAAGGACAGGCCCCAGCCTGGCCCCTCGCCATTCCCGCCCCCCGACCACGGGGCGGGAGAACACCCCACCCCCCCCCCCCACCGGAAGCGCCTCCATGCCCGGGAAGGCCGCGGGTGGGGGTCCCACCTTCCGCCACTCCGCGGGGAGCGACCCCCGGTAACGGGGGAGGGGGGGGTGTCCCGAGCCTCGCCCCGCAGTGTCGTTCTCCACACCCCCCCCGCGCCGCCAGCCCCCTGAGGGAAGGCGCCCCCGCCCCGCCGGTTCCCGCGTCCCTCACCCCGCCCGAGAAGCCCCCTCCGCGCGGCGCGGGGGGCTTGTCCCGCCGGCTCTCGCTCTCCTCCGCGCCGCTATACTCGATCTCGCCTTCCTCGGCGGCGGTGCTGGGCTTCAGCCGCTTGGCCTGGCTCTCGTAGGCGCCGTCCTCCTCCTCTTCTTCCTCGTACCGCTCTCCAGACGACGGCGACGACATGGCCGCCAGAGGGAAGGGACAGCCCGGCTACCGGCGGGGGAGGCGGTGCGGGAGTGGGGATGGAGCCCGGCGCGGCTAACCCGAGCGATGCTCTGCGCTCCGTCCCCCCGCACACACCCCTCCCCGCGCCGGGAGCGGGTCCCGCCCCCCCGCCGGCCACCGGCGCCGCGATTGGCTGCGGCTCGGGGAGGGGCCGAAGGCGGCGCGGCGATGGGCCGGCAGCCGTGCCTATCGGGCGCCGCCGGCGCGGCGATTGGGCGGGGAGTGCGCCCGTCACGGCGCCGCGAGGCCGCCTCGGCACCGCCCCCTCTCTCGCGCGCCGAGGTCTGCGGGCTCGCGGATAGGGGCGGCGGAAGGGCCGGCGCGGGCGCGTGCTCGCGGGAGGCCATGCCAAGGGCCGCTGAGGGCCCGGCCCGGCCACCCACCCCCCCGCCCCCGCCCGCAGCCCCTTCCCCGGTCACCGCCGTCCCCCAGGCCCCGCCGCCTTTGTCTCCTTCCCGGCGCCGCCGGCGAGGCGCGGAGAGCCGTGTCCCGCCTGACATCTGTGAGCGGCGGAGGTCGCCGAGCCGTCGGGGGGCCGTGAGGCCTCACCCAAGGCGCCTCCTGAGGCAGGCGTTAGCGCGGGCCTCGCCCTCAGCCCCCGGCACGGGGAGCTGGTGTGCCGGCTCCTGTGGGCCGGTGGGGGTGACAAACAGGAGTTGGGTCTGCTCAGGGTTCCTTCTTCAGGGAGGCGATGCTGAAGGTGTCTCCTGGAGCCCATGCCTGTCCGTGTGGAATCATAGAAACATTGAACGACCCAGGCTGGAAGGGAGCTGGAAAGATCATCCGGTCCAGCCTTCCGTGGGAGGGAGCCTAGATGAGATGGGTTAGAATTAGATGATCTTTAAGGTCCTTTCTGACCCAAACCATTCTATGATTCTGTGATTATCCAGCACCCTCTCCAGTCGCATCTTGAAAAACCTCCTGTGATGGGGACCCTACCACGTTCCTGTGTTCCAGGGATTGGTTGTTCTCACTGTAAAAAAAATTCTTGTTGCCCCTCGTCATCTCCGTGTAGGTCCCTGAAGAGAGAGCCGCTGCTCTCTTTGTAGCCACTGTAAGTACTGGAACACTGTGATGAGGCCCCCCCGAGCCTTCTGTCCTCCGGAGAGATAAGACCTTACTCCTTCAGTCTTTCCTCATAGGGCAGGGCAACCTTTGATTGTCTTTGTCCCTCCTCTGGACCCTCTCCAGATTGTCCATGTTTTGCTTGAAATGTGGGGACCAGAACCGGACACAGTACTCCACGTGTGGGCTGACAAGCACTGGGTGATGGGATGATCCTGTCTCCATCCCTGCTAGTAACACCCCTGTGGATGCAGCCCAGGATCTGACCTGCCTTCGTTGCTGCAGCAGTGCACTGCTGATTCATGTTCAGTTTGCTTTCCACCAGGACCCTTTCAGCGAGGCTGCTTCCCAGCCACACAGGTCCCAGCCTGCACTGGACTCTTTGTTTATTGCACCCCACAGGCAGAACTTTCCACTTTCTTTGTTAAACTTTATACTGTTCTTCCTGCCTCAGTCTTCCAGCCTGTTCGGGTCTCTCTGTGTGATAGCTCTCCCTTCCCATGTGTCCACCTCACCACCTCCCATGTGTCATCAGCAAATGTCGTGAAGGTGCTTTCAATCCCATCATCCAGATGATTTGTGAAGATGAACAGCGTCCATCCCTGGGGGACCCCGCTTGTGACAGCCTGCCAGCCTGAGTAAAAAACATTGATCGCCACCCTCTGAGTGCATCCTGTTAGCCAATTTTCAACCCATCTTGCAGACCACACATCCAATCTGTACCTTGCCAGTTTGTCCAGGAGAAGGCTTCCTCATGGATGGAGGCACAGAAGGAAGACTTCCAATGTTATAAGTGGTTTACAGGACTTTCTAGCCGAATTAGTTTCTGCTGCTGTGGCTGCCAAACCCAGGTGGACGTGGAGTGGAACCCTGCTGAAAGTAGGTCAATGGAGAATGGATATATAGGATTGTGCAAGTAATTGCTTTTTCGGTTGAGCAGCTAAATAAGAGGGAGGGAAGTAATTCAACAGACAGCCAAAATAAATGTTATTCTTTTCTTCTTGGGTTTTTTTTTTTTTTGGGGGGGTGTAGAACCCCAAAACTCCGCACTTGTATCAAACAAAACATGTTGTTCAACCTGAAATGGTACTTGTAAGCTAGAAAAGAAAGCAAATGGTTTGCTATTTAAACATTTTCTGCTATCCTGAAACCCAGTGGTAAAGGCACTCCTCCAAGAAGTGGGAGGAGATTCAGTTTCCCTTTCTGCCTGACATGATCTGAATCCACATCTCTTAGGTAGCTCATCTAATTATCTTATCTACAAACACATACATTTGATTCAACTTAACTTGCTGTGTTTCTCGCCTTCTTGTTTTCTCTTTGGTCTTTGTTTCTTAATGTATGTTTTTCTTTCAGTATTTCTCGTGCCTATTTTTAATAAAAATTCATTACAACTTTGAGAGCATACCGTCCACAGGCCTGTACGTACATCTGTTGTAGGTTCAAATAGTCAATGAGGAACGTGCCGTCTGTGAACATTAAACTTACTTTTCTTGGCACTTGATTTATTTCTAAATACTCTCCCAATATTTCTGCTATGGACATAAATGCTTACTTGCCAGATGAAGTTTCCAGTAAATTAGTTTTATGTGCTAGAGCTCTGGGATTTTAGCAGACGTTTACACCATACTGTTGCAAAAAATAACAGCCTGAGAAATCACAGAACATACCAGAGTTATGGTCAGAAAATGGCACTGAAATGCTGCAATAATTAGATTTCCTGCAATAATTAAATGTTCTTCCCCCTCCCATGTATTTAAAATTACTTTTCTGAAAATGAGGAAATGACTTGCTGTTTGACCAAATTCTTATTTACTGAGTATTCCAAGAAACAGAAAAGTTTCAGCATGCTTCTGTGCAGCATATGGACTCCAATGTCACTCGGTAGCGGACCCTGCTTTGCTGACTTAATGCAGTATTTAATTATCCCACAGTGGAGATGTTAAGATATTTTTCATAGTCAAGTTGTGTCATTGAGGCTTCCGCACCAAGCTCCTGTGAGCTGCCTTGGAGCCATCATTGTTTCTGTCTGTGCTTCGTGCGTACGAAAGGAGGGAGGGAATATGGAAATACATCCCAGTTATGTAAGTTTGAAAGGGAGCATCTGACTCAGCAGAAGGATTTCACTGTTCTGTTGCTTGTCAGACCTGCTTCTTTTGTATGAGAGAGAGAGATGAAAGGTGCTAATGCTGCCTGAAATAGTTCTTTTCATACAATTTTTATTACCTGGAGCTGATAAACAGAAGTTATGGTTTCAGTCCGCTACCCTCCAATAAGAAAAGCAATTAGTGTTATTTACTTACCACCGTGCAGTCAAGTGCAACCACATAATTACATAAAGAGCAGAACAATGACATGAAGAAAAATCCCCAAACATGGCAGAAATTTAAAACTCCTAATTATGCACATAGTTTGGAAGTACATGTTGTTACCAGTACAATTTTTTTTCCTCTTCCTTTCCTGCCTTGTGTCTTTTACATCCTTTGCTGTAATTTGTATTACATTGAGCTGTTAGTTCATTGTAGCGAGGACTGTTTCTTACCATGCTAACACATGACACTTCCAGTGCTAAGATCAGTGTATTTAGATACCCTGGGAATGCCAGTAACAGCTAGAATAAAAAAGGGAAAAGGTTTTATTTCGCTTGGCCATAAGGGAAAAATAATTAGCCTCAGTCGATCCAGTAATGACATTCGTAGTAGGATGTTAACGAGAAGGCGATACCTAAAAATGGTCTGGATGTGACTTTCAAACGTGAGGTGAAACTAGTGCTTTAGCCATCACACATTACTCTGTGTGTGTGAGGGCTGATGTTACACTAAGACCTGATCTACTATTTTCGGTTGAGTCAGCAAAAGGTGACATAAAAATGGGCCAGACCAAAGGTACCAAAGCATCCTCTACTGCAGAGCTGCCAGCAGTGGGGGCATATAGCGAAACGTTAAAAATGGGATGCGTGGAGTGAGCATTCCCAGGTATACTTTCCAGTTTCCATCCCTCAGCAGTTTAAGGATCTTCTGAGTCAGAAGCCGTTTTTATACCTTTCTGTTTAATAGCCTTAAGCTGGCTCTTGCCTAATCTTTTGGGTTTTTTCCCTATTTATACTTTTTGCTTCCATGAAGGTTCTCCTATAGTGATCAGTTCTCTGATGTTGTTATGTCTCACCCCCAGGTTGCATGTTTTCACAAGCACGTTTGATGGAAACCAATGCCAGGGACCTTCCTGGAGCTCGAGGGGAATCAGCAGCAGCAGACATGCAGCTTGTGGGGAAAATGTCAGCACATTTCTCAACACATCAACGTGAGGGCTGTTAGCTACGGTTCTCACCCTCTGGCATGTTGTGTCTGCTGCTCGCACAAGCTGTTGCAGCTGAGGGCACGCAGCTGCAGAAGCCTCAGTCAAGGATTGAAACCAAGAAAATGCTCTTTTGAAGGAAAAATAATTTCACCACAGGGCTAGATCAGTATAAATGGAGAGCTCTGCACAGCTTCTCCAGCGCTGTGTGATGCAGAAGGCATGCCACAGGGGGATGCCGGCAGGATAGGATGGGAGGAGCACAACCTCCCAAGCCCTACCAGTAAAAGTACCGCAGTGGCTCATACTGGTGGTGAGGGAAGCTCTGCTGCTGAGCCCTTGCAGTTCTTGCTCGGCCAAATCTCAGCTGTGCCGACCAAGGATGGGGTCTTGGTTTGCAGGGGAGAGTGACAGCTCTTGGGAAGTTTAGACTTACTGGAGTTCACATGTTCAAGGCTTAATGGGCCTCCCTTCCAACAGCGCTGATTAGTGTGTCTTTCCCACATTAATCATTTCGACACATTCCGTTTTACTAAAAACTCAGGAGCCCACCAACAGTTAGTGGAATCACAAAGTTCCATGTAGCACCTAGCACGCAACTTGAACATGAAGTCTGGCACGTAGCAAGGTTTGAAGGCAGGTCACACTGGTGTTCGTTATCTACAGCTGAGGCATGAGCATGCTGGGTTTTGTTCCTTTTTTTGAATTTAGTCGCAACAGCTGAAGAAATTAGTGCTCTGACCACCCTCCTGCTGGCAGTTACCTACCTCAGCTGCAGAGCGATGGTGAAAACACCGACATACCTGGACAAAATTAACCGCAAAACTTTTCTCAGTTCTTGTTTTTTATTACTTTGATTGGGATTTATCCATGCTCTCCTCTAGGCTGGACAGCACTTACACCTCCTTCCTATTTGCTACTCTTTTCAATTCACCAGCAGTGCGTAGACCTCTGCATTTGAGTACTTTTACAAGACTTCTGAAGCCAAAAAAAAAGAGAAGTACTAAGCATGCAACACACTAGTTATTTTCAAGAGAAATTATGACTGCTCAGCATGCTTGACACTGGCTTGACTACCTAAATTGGTGTGTGCTTGGGTGGATAAACAGCTGTAGTAGAGGTCAGATCCACTGACCAGTAAGGACTTAAAATCATTGCCTTACATAGCAGAATTGCCAAGCCTCGCACTGTTACCAGCACTCTCAGAAGGATCACAAATATTGTGATATTTATTGTTTTTTAAAGCGTCGGACTCCGAGCAACTCCAAGTTTAATTCTCTAAGTAAACTTGAGAAGTTTACCTCTGTCTAGTCAATACTTCTGAAAAAAAGATTTTAATTCCTTTGATTGCAACTGAAAAACATGATTCTTAAATGCTCCCATGCTGGAGGCAACCCAGCTGTAGTCAGTTCAAGTACATGATCCGTAAAATCACACAAGCAAATCTCAGGTTTTCTTTTGGATGTCCTGACACAAAGTTTTCAAGTGTTTGAGTTTATGACCACTGCTCTTTTGTATATACACAGTCAGTGCACACACACACAAACGCACACAAACGCACATGTGCGCACACACAGAGTTTAAAAACAATGGCGCTGCTTTCTTTCTCCTCAGACCCATGTAATACCAGGCAAGTCACTTAAACCAGTCGCTTACAATCACTGGTTTTGCCTCATTTTCTCATTGACAACCTCAAAACTAGTTTTCAGAACTGAGCATGAAATAAAATTGCATTATCTGTGGCATCAGGCCTTAAGCATTTCCAATGGACCCGTGAAAAGCGTTGAGAATACAGCTGGCCAAAAGCTGTCTACATGTCAGTCCTCTACCTCTGCAGCAGACAACGGCACCTTGCTCTGCTCACTCCACGCGGCAGTGACGCACTTCCTTACAGTGGTGAAAAGTACTCAGAAGAAAACAAGTCATTCTTTTACCAGCCCAAGAGCTGAAGAGCATGCCCTGAGCACAGCCCGGGCTCCCTGCGCGAGCGGGAGGAAAGCACAGGCTGAGCACTTCCATGCTACCTCTCACCGCCTGTCCAGTGAGCTCCCATGAGCAAATGAATCCGTGGCTGCAAAATTAAAGTTCTTATCGCAACAAGTTAGGCATGAGGGCACAAAACCAGCCTGCATTTGCAACCTTCCCCTTGGCATTTTCTGTGATTCATGTTTTTGCCTTTGCATGCGTAATTCTTTTCCTTTGTAGTCTAGAGCGTGTGTGTTTTCCCTCTGTTAAAAGGATAAGGCGGCCATCTGATGGGTCATCCTGTGGCATTTTTCAGACCCGAGTACAGCAGAGGTGCACCAGCAGACCAGAGCCACTGCACTGGTTTCACTAGTGGAGCCACTGCAGAGATACAAGTCCCAATGTCACAGCTCTTACCCAGGTAAGGGGCCTCAGGGGGGTGACGGGGGAGTGAGGTGGTGTTTGGGTTTTTTACCTTTATCATTTGTTTGGTTACCAGCATTCTTTCTTGGATGGACAGACATATCTGTCTAGTCAATACTTCCTCTCTCTGGTTCAGGTCGC
This sequence comes from Rissa tridactyla, assembly GCF_028500815.1. NCBI lineage: Eukaryota > Metazoa > Chordata > Aves > Charadriiformes > Laridae > Rissa > Rissa tridactyla. The sequence continues at coordinate 18,243,736 of NC_071468.1, read as the reverse complement.
CTTTCTCTGCGTAAATACTAGACACCATTTGTTCTCCAAGGCACTGTAATGCCACTTTCACATCCCCATCCAGGCCTGGTTTTGCTTCTTCTGGGCTGCGGCATAAAATAACTGCCATTCTGAAATGTCTTCCCTTGGCTGGTGGCTTGCTGATCTGTCGACAAATCCAGAAGAGGTCTGGACATCTGTGACAGATGTGCCACACAGATGTGCCATACAGATGTGCTTTATTTGCATCTCAAAGCATCCATTCCATACCCCCTCTTGGCAGCAGGGCTAGCTTATCTCTCCAGGGCTCTGGTGTAGGTGAAATGGCTAAGCCATGGCTGCCTTGCTGTCCTAGAAAACTACCTTTGCCATGCCTAAAGTCAGTTTCTGCAGCTGCCAGACACATCCCTGGTCCCATTAAATCAAGGACTTCGCAGTGTGCCTGCAGTTCATTTGCGTGCACGTCGTCTGTGCCCTGTGCCTAGCCAAGCGCTCTGAAAGAAACCCAACCAGCTTCCTCGTCCTGCCTGGCTCAGGAAACGTGGACGCAGGATCATGAGGGGTGAGCAGGACATTGGGGTGTCCTAGTGTGCGGAGAGAAAAGAGGGCTGACCAAGGTGGCCTGCCAGGGTAAGAGGCCCTGGCTACCTGTCAGTATAACACTCTCGGGGCTGCTCACACAAAATAATCCTGGGGCAGCTTCCCCTGCTGACAAGGCAGACAGCTTTCCCGTCCCGTGAACACAAATTGTGCCCTTAGCCAGCTCTGACCCTTGCTTACAACCTGGACTGCCATCCGTGGGCGCAGTTGTCCAGTCACCAAGACTGTCCTCCTTCTCTTAAAATAGCTGCTCCGTTTTAAAGACAGAGATTTTGTAAGAGTTCCTAAGTGTTGCATCCCCCGAGGAGGAATGGTTCACAATTCTGGATTTACATTAGGCAACAGTTCCTAAAAATGAGCAGTTATCAATTTGTGAGGCAGGGGTTGTTTCCCAGCATCAACATTTGGTAAGCACCTGTGAAGAAGAGCCACCAGATGCATTTCTAAAATAGAAATTTAATTGATGTTCTGTGGTTTGTGTCTTGCTCTTTGATGGTGAAAACTTAACTGGAGCATAAAGCTCAGTGTCTAAGTGACAGAATGTCTGAGAGACAGGGTGCTTTCCTAGGAGTTATTGTATTTTATTTCTAATCTTGGTCTCCTTTGTCTCTTTCCATCCAGACGGAGCAGCGCCACTGGACGACTTTGCAGGAATACAAATTGGTGATGGATTTTGAACTGACTGGTAAGTAAGAATGTCTGCAGGGTGAGACTGGGTGCAGTGCAGAGGCTTCCCCCCACCTTATGCTGACTGGAGATACTGCCTCCCCTGAGTACAAACCAGCATCTTACAGATATTTTTCCTTGGGCTCCCAAAAGTGTTTTAATGTACATTGTACAGCACAAACACTTTGTAAGCTCAAAGCAGTTCTGCTTACTAAAGTCCTTGTGCTGTATGTGGTGCATGAGAATTAGTTTCATTGATTATCATTAAAACGTTGTCTCCGCTTATTTTTGCCCATTACAAAGGATGTGCTGCTGGCTAAAGCCAAATGAGATGTTTCGTACCATTTCACCTAGTTAGCTGCAATACACTTGACGTAAATCCTTTGTGATTTCCCTATAGCATAACTTTTTCCCCCTTCCCAGACTCCCCGAGCAGGGCACTAGCACAAGTATTTTGACTGCAACAAAGGGAATGAGTTCCCACGCATTTCTTCAATTGCTTTCACAAGGAGGAAAAAGAAAATGAAGAATAAAATCCCACTTTCACTTTGCCCTAACTGGCAGCATCTAAACCTGTGTCAATTAAATGGCTGCTGCTGGCAGCTAAAGACAACAACATTGTGGTGGGGGGTGGCGGAGTCAGGCTCAGTGAATGCATGGTAGGTATCTCTATGCAGTCAGCTTTCTCTTCTGTAATGGCAAGACAATTCACCATCTGATAGCTCAGACCATTCCCTCAGCTGGCAAGCTCTTCCTGCCTGCTGTTTATACAAATAAGGCCTGTGGAGCATTGTTGCTGACTCTTTAAGAGCTCTAGTGACTTGGCTAGGAAGTTGCACTTGATGAAGCATGTCCTTAGGGTGTCCTTGATACGCTTCCTTGGGTGACACACTTCATCTTTTCACACTCCACTTCACAGGAGCATTCGTTGTCCAGCTGAACCACACATTTAGACAGGCTACCTACCATACACTGATGTAAGATAAGTCATTTCAATGATATGTGTGAGCAAACTTTCAAGACTTTTTTTTTGGTCTCATGATGTCTGTGCTGAAGAAGAGTTGCTGCTGAGAAGAAATCATAATTATGCCAGCAAGAATACTTATCTAGCACAAACTAGTTCTCCAGTAGAGGATTTTTTTTGCAGCCTCCCCTGAGTTTTTAACGTAGCTGCAGCTTTTGCTTTTAATATAACAACGCTTCCTAAAGTGCATGTTCTGAGTCATTAGCAGCCCATTACAAATGTCAAATATCAAATAATTAATAACAAAATTTACACCCAAATTAACTCAAGGAAAAATCTAGTGGTCCAAAAATACTCTCATTAATCATTCTTTAGTCCAGTCCTGCCCATGCTAGAAATCAAAAGTCACGAATTAGCCCTGTCCTGCTCCCTCCAAACTGTGGCTTAAAAATCAGAAGTAATTTTTTTGTGGTTAAAACAGTCTGAATTATTTTGTTTGCCTTGTGGTAACTTGAGACTGTATCTCATACTTGGATCACGGTTTTCATTATGATTTTAAGTCCCCATGACAGCTGCAGATTTCCGGTTTAAGGAAAGACGAGATTCTCCCACACCTGACTCCATTTTGGGTAAAGAAACAAATTTTATTACTCTGCTAAAACTGCAGTGAATACAGGTGGTATGTTTCAAAGACAGCCGATAATCTATAGAATCAGGTAATACATTGGATTGATTGTGAAATTTTTTCTTCATATGCCTTTCAATTTACTTTTTTGTTTCTTAAAGCTTCTTGCTTTAAGAAACAAATTTCTCTTGCCAGAGAAATACTTTTTTTTCCCCCTTGCATTTAGGATTTTGCATCTTAAATATTGTTTCTACTGGAGTGCTTCAGTGACAATGTCAGGATTTTCATACGCTGCAATCCAACACGGCTAAAAATGCAGCCAAATTTTCTGATAAAACAGCAGAAAACTTAGCCCAAGAGCTTTGCAAAAAGGCCGTAGGAAATTCTCAGATAAAAAAAAAATTGAAACATCACAAGTTTAATACAGAACAGACACTTTAAACACTATATTCTCATAGCTGAAGCCTGCACAACCAGACTGTTGTGAATTAAAAGTTTGGCTCTCTAATCATAATAATTCAAAAAAGAAAATAAAGAGCCATGAGTCTTTGCAATGAAGCATTTCCAGATTTCCAGTATCGTTTTTTTCAGTGATTTCCCTGACCATGTCTATCATCCTCTTTTAGCCTGAGGTTTCCATGATCTTTAGGCATGATCCTCAGAGGCACTACACAAGTAATCTTGGCTACATCCGCACTGTGTGAGGGGAAGAGTGCCTGGGAACACCAAACCGATGTCCTCTCAACTTCGAGCCAGGCTGGTGTCAGCTGCGACATGCCTGGAGGGACAGGCGGGCAAGCTGAGCCCCGCGTGCCCAGCGGGCACAGGCTCACCACGGGGGCTCTGGGGAATACATGTGCCCAGGAAACATGGCTTGGTGGTCGCACAGTCCTGGGCTGCCGTTCACTGCATCACCCTTGTCTTTCCAGAGCTACCCCTCCGTAAAAAAGTCACCTGGCTTTAGTTGTACCGGTGTGGTTAGATGCAAGCCTCATATAGAAACATAGAATCATAGAATGTGCTGGGTTGGAAGGGACCTTTAAAGGCCATCTAGTCCAAGCCCCCTGCAGTAAGCAGGGACATCTTCAACTAGATCAGGTTGCTCAGAGCCTCATCAAGCCTGGCCTTGAATGTCTCCAGGGATGGGGCCTCCACCACCTCTCTGGGCAACCTGTTCCAGTGCCTCACCACCCGCATTGTAAAGAACTTCTTCCTAATGTCTAATCTAAACCTACCCTGCTCTAGTTTAAAACCATTGCCCTTCATCCTATTGCTACATGCCCTTGCAAACAGCCCCTCCTCATCTCTCCTGTAGGCCCCCTTTAGGTACTGGAGGGGTCTATAAGGTCTCCCCGGAGCCTTCTCTTCTCCAGGCTGAACAACCCCAACTCTCTCAACCTGTCCTCACAGCAGAGGTGCTCCAGCCCTCTGAGCATCCTCGTGACCCTCCTCTGGACCCATTCCAACAGGTCCATGTCCTTCTTGTGCTGAGGGTTCCAGAGCTGGACAGAGTACTCCAGGTGAGGTCTCACCAGAGCGGCGTAGAGGGGGAGAATCACCTCTCTGGATCTGCTGGACATGCTTCTTTTGATGGGGGCATGTCCAAGGGCTCTTTATGCAGCACTGCGTCGGGAGAGCGGGGATGCTCATGTAACTCCCTGCTCGGCTGCTTTAACTCCATTGGTAAAGCACTTCAGCAGCAAAGCTGTGTAGGCACAAAACCTGTGTGTATGCTATGCCTAAATTTGGAAGGAGCGGGAGGGGATCTGCAGATCTACATGTGTGAAATAAGCTTTTATCACCTGCTGCCTGCAAACCAGGCACAAACTCACATCTGAAGGCCCAGTTTTGCCCTGTGGTTTCCCCAGACACCCTCCCTCCCTACATCTTTGTATGTTGCTGTTACTCAAACAGGAACTGTTTGTGTTTGCAGCCTTTAGCAGATGATGCAGTTCTTTTATCTCCCTTTGGCATCTCCCTGCCAGTTGCGGATGCAGCCGCGTACGCATCTGAGAGTGAATTTTCTAGGGCAGCACTATGAGGCAAAATGCATTCCCTATTTGTGTTCTGTCTCCTTTCATCCCAGCTCCTCCCACGTCCCTTGTCTGAGCCTTTTTTTTATATCCTCCTCCCCTTTGGCTGGTCTCTGTCTGCAAGACCAAACTGGTACTTGTTGCTGGTGCTGGAGTCTTATGTCAGGTCAACCCCTGTGGGTCACAAACTTGAGCTTCGGTGGCCCTGCAGCTGCTTCGTGATGCAGGAGGGTAATCGGTCTGACCATTCTTTGTGCCTCTTGCCCCTGCCTTGGCAGCTCATCAGAAGTGCCATTGCCATGCCAGCCCACCTGGCTGCGAACTGCGCAAAAATCCCGAAGCGACTTACAGACCTTCCTGTTCAGTGCCTCCTTTGTGACTATGCAGAGCCATGGGGCTTGTCGTACTGCTGGGAAATGCTTCTGCACAGTGCCCTTTCCAGCAAAAGTCCCACAGCCCCCAGGACTGCAATTTAAAATGTCACGCAGAAATGTCCCGTGCTTGCAGATGGAGCCGGGAGCCGGCATCTGCCAGCTGTGGGATTGCTCTGAAAGGCAGAGTGAGACCCCTGACCCTCTCCAGAGCTGCGGGTCCAGCAGCTACTTCACCAGTGCCGTCAACAGTGAAAAAAAAATGTTGAATGATGCAGAGCTGTCCTCCTCCTTGTCACGTTCCTGCTTGACTTGCTTAGGCGCTTTTGAAACCCCTGTGAGCCTCCCCCCCCACCCCCGCCATTGCTTTGTAGGGCCCTCAGCGCTGAAAATCAGTCTCAGCATGACCCTCCGTCCAAATCTTCACCCCCATCAGAAACCTCAGCCGCAAGGCTGTCGTACCATTTCATACGCTGCTTTTATTTTTGGACCTTTAGACCCATGACACATCCTCTACAAAGGTTAAATTCAAAATTAGCTGCACGAGCATAGAAAGGAAAGTCTGTCTCTCAGCCTACATTATAGTCCCCAGCCCCCTCCCAGACAAAATGGAAGCGTCTCTGGTTCACGGCAGCCTACACAACAGCGAGCTGCAGGAGCTGTAAGCTATTATTTTAGCTCCCAAGGAAAGTAATTACTATAGCAACCAACACATCCGAACGGCTCTTTGGCTGCTACTGAGACGCAAACAACTTGTGCACAAAGGCATATCTGAAACGTGCCGCGTAAAGTGTTCTCGGGTAGCTGTGTTTTTTGAAGAGCTGTCTAAAATGTGCATAACTGGCTCCCGATAAGTGACTGCCAGAAAAAGAGCAAGCAATTGCACCATGCCATGATCCTAAAATAACCTAATCAATGGCTCAGTATATTTCCCCCTGAAGAGATGAAGCGGGGGGAAAAAAAAAAAAAAGCGCAGGCTCCATTTTAAGCCTGTGTGCTGGGGAGTACCCGGCAGAGCTGAATATACGTTCAATAAACAGACAATAAAATGGTGGGGGGAACGTCTCCCCTTTTGTTATGCCTACTCCCTGCAGGCTTTAGTGCCAGCTCATCCCTTTGGGCTTACATGAAGTTCGTTGGAAAAAGGAGATTTAATTGCAGCCTTGTAGTGCTGGAGGGTGTAACAAGTGATGTGTGCCTTCTTTTCTGTGTCTGCGCAGCGACAGCCCAAACAGACCCCATCTCCTGCTGCAGTGCTGGGGCCGTCACTGTCGCTGTCGGTGAATAAGGAAGCTTCTTGGGCAACAGCAAGCTGCAATCATCATTGCTTAAGTATTACAGCATTTGGAGTGTTTCTGCTGCCTTCACATCAAAATGCCACTGGTGTAATAACAGCTTGGTCGTTTCTGGGCTCTGCGTGCAAAGCTGCACCGCTTCCCGGTGCTGAGACGAACCGCTTGGGTTCCCCAAAACAAGAGATCTGGTCTGGGCCAGGAGTGCTGTTGAAAGATTCCCCACAGGGCAGATACAGACATGTCACCTGTCTCAAAGATGGTGGGCGGCTTTACCATCACGCTCCTGCTCCGTTACTCAAGGCAGCTCTGCTGAAAACGGGGGTTATGGATCCAGGTAACTCAGAGCAGAGTTGGATCCTGTAAGTGATCACAACATGTCCCTTCACAAACCTGAATCGCCTTTTAAGATTTTTTTTTTCCATCAGTTGAATCCTAAAGTCCTGCTCTGGGTCCAGAATAAACTGAAAAATCACATGTGGGTTTAAAATAAATACAAAATTAAGGAAGGAAGTGTAGTGATGGAATTTATTACAGAAGTGCCTGAGGACCAACCAAGAAAGGATCTCGTGATAGTAGGTACTGCATGACAGAGAGTTTTGGTTGACTGCAGCCTTTTAAGCAAAGTCACTTGATTTTGGATTGATTAAAGAAAAACATCTGAAAAAAAGCGCAAAAATAAAGTAGCCATAAGAAAATAGCACAAGCGTGTGTAAAATCCAATGTCTCGCTTCTGCCTTGCAAAATGGTACCTGCCCCGCGGGCACCTGGAATTTCCAAGCTGCTAATCCCAGGGAAATAAGTTCTCCTCTGTAATTTTTCTCGTAACAAGTTTATTTTCTGACAGCGGTTGACAGTGCATTAAATGGCTCCCTCTTGAAAAACAAACAAAAAAAAGAACAACACCAAAACCCAAACAACTAAACCCGAAAAAACAAGCTGTTCTTTTTCACAGTGTGCCTTTTGATTAGCTTTTTTGGGTGGGGGAAAGACAGAACCTTTCACTCCCAGGCTGACTTCCCAGCTTGCCTTTGCTGCTGAACAGAAATCTCTTGCCTGATGTCGAGGAGCTGGAGCCACGAAGTAACGTGCCTTCGTGCCATGCCTCTGCTATACCTGCAGGGTCTCTGGCTGTGACAGAGCGGATAAATCCCTGCTCCTCACAAACATTTTGGGGTTTGGGTTGCAAAAGGCTGCTGCAGTACCTTTTCGGTCAGAGCAAGGGGAGATATGGAGAGGAGAGCTAGCGCGCTGCCCAGCTGCTTGTGCAGAGCCGCGAGGCAGAGAAATTAAACCGAAGTCTTGGAAATGTGCAGCAAGCTTTTCTGAACGCTCACCGGCTGTGGAAGTGACCTGCTGCCAATGGCAGGCACGTTCAGGCCCAGGACTGTGGTTTTCCGCCGGGAAGAAAGACGAGAAAAATGCAAGGAGCTTACATTCGATCCTCGCTATAAGCAGAACTCAGTGCCACAGCGAATAGGCATGAAATGAACTCTCTCTTAAAAATAGGAAAGCCAAAAAAAAAAAATAAAAATCCAGTGTGGTGAGATGCTGAACACGACTTGCTTGTATCCTGCCTCTTCCACTTTTCTGCCTCCCCAACTTGCCAGAGGTGTAGAGGTAGGACACACGCAAAGGCGACTGATGAGAAATCCCCTCGGTAAGAAGCAGGAGTCTTGAAGGTACCTTGCTCAAATCCTGAAGCTGACATTTCTCCACTGCCCTCACTGCTTCATGCGAAATTCAGTCTTGTGCAAGCTGGTTTCTTTTCTGGTTTCTCTGTCAGCTTGAAAATGGGGTGGATGGTTCCTGGACAGATTTGGTTGTGGTATTGCTTTTGCACCTGCACCGTCTTAGATGTCACTGAGGCCCGAGTGATCTTGCATCTGTGATCTGTGAAGGTACGTGAGAAAATGAAAGAGTGTGCGTGACTATTATATCTGACAAAGAGTTGGATCCGGACCTCCTCTGGTGTGAATCAGAGAAGTAAATCAAAATGGCAGCTCCTGTCGTGTTAAAAAACCCCACACCTTAAGGAAAACCCGTCTTTGCGACGCAGAAACGCTTCCTACGTCTGGAGAAGCATGTTAAGAGAGAGGTGCCGAGGGAGCCGAGGTACCACAGAGTGAGCTTCTGGGAATGCTTTGCTTGTGAAAACCCTTCATGAATGGGTTATAAACGCAGCTGCCCCCACGCTTCCACCCGCCGGGAGCCTTCCTCGCTCCAAACAAAGTTTGTGCGGCCCCTTTCAAAAGGGAGGCGGTACTGATGAGCAGTGGAAAACGTGTTTACTCGCGATGCTGTTGGCAGAGGGAGAGCGCTAGTTGTGAGGGTGCAGAAGGAAACGCGGGCACGGCTGTGTGCGTTACACCGCAGACACGAGGCCATCGTTAACAAAGAAGGGCAGGTTTCATAACGAGCCCTGCTCAGCCCCGGGTGGCGGGGTTTGTTTCTGTGTCAGCTTGGAATCTGTAGCTTGTCGTGTCTAAAAGTGATGGCTGTGTTGCAAATGAGTATTTAGCAACCACCGGTTGATTGATTGAGGTTTTTTGGTGGCGGTTGTTGGAATTATTGGTTCTTTGAACAAATTCTGAAAGCGGGCCCTCTTAAAAATGTGACAATATCAAATTGTAGTGAAGTTCTTAGCGCCTCGCACTTGAGCCTTGCCGAGAGATGTCAAAAATGTGCACACACATTACTTAAATATTGCTAGGGTTTTTCTCGCTGACTGAAACTGCCTGCAAGGACCTGAGACAGACGGGAAGAGCTGGTATTTTGAAAGATGATGATTTTTGATGAGATCCAGGTCAGGGGCCATGTGAACATGACTCTGAGAATAACGCCTGGCCAGCAAATGCCCTGAGCCCGATTTACGGCTCTGTCAGCAGGCGCTAGACCTGCCTTGTGCCTCCCGCGGAGGCAGGGGGGGGAGGGTGCGTAAAGGTAGAAAACAGCATTTTGTCATGTCATACTTTGCAAGGGCCCTGAAAGCTGTGGCGGTGTAGTGAAAGCAGGGGAGAAGAGCTGGTGGCGGCGATGCTCTGTCCTCTGGAAGCCCAAACGCGCAGGCTGGCAGCCGCACTGCCTGGCCCCGGCTGCGTAAGCCTGAGCCTGGGCAGCTTTCCTCCCTCTTTTTGGTGCCCTTCCCTCTCTCCTCCGCCACTTCCAGCCCACCAGACCCAGAGGGCCGCTGCCTTCCGGGGGAAGGCTCCTCTCCGTGCTCTATCGCATCCCTCCGCAGCTGCTTTGCCGCTTGCCGGCTGCCGTCCGTCCGTGGCGGGGAGATGCATGGCGTAACTCCTCCCAGTGCTGGAAGGCAATCATGTGATTTTTATGATTGCTCTCCAGACCTGTGTTTGCTCTGCTCCCGGCCACCATTGCTTCCTCCTGAGCTTCCTTCCCTGCCAGGGCCACAGCTCCTGCCGGCGGTGCCGGGGCCCAGGTTTCGGGGAGCAATGACAGAAGTGAGGAGGGAGGTGTTCGGGCAGATGCCGCAGGAGGAAGGAGGAGGAGTGGTGGAAAAGTTCGTCTTAAAGTCGGACACCGTGAAAGTGGAGATCCTGTCCTTAGGGTGCATAATCGCCGCTCTGGAGACAAAAGACAGGGATGGGAAGTTTTCAGATGTTGTTCTAGGCTTTGACACTTTGGAAGGTGGGTCTAAATCTGTTTCTTTAAAAATCAAAGTTTAAAAAAAAAATAAAAAATAATCAAGCAATTTAACCAATGTTCTCTGGTTTGATTGCTACACTGCATGATCTGCTTCTAACAGTCCCCTCCAAATCATGTGCTGAATAAATACAACTCCTGCTGCCTGTCCTGGGCTCAGTGGTGGGCAGGGAGCAGGAGCACTGGTGGCTCCAGGGTGCAGTGTCCCCCTCTGTGTCACGCTTTGACCAGCAGTGACAGACGCCTTTTCTGCAAATCCGCAAAGAATACAAGATCCCATCAGGCTGTTTTAATCAAAGATACACATGGCTAGCGAGCTGCGTGTCCCGTGAAACAGCAGGACAGCAGTCACCTATTTAGTACTGGTGGGATGCAGAGAGAGACACCTCTGAATCCGTAAGCGCACCTGGAGACCACCCCATCCTGTCCCAATCCTTCGGTTTAACCACCTGCTGCTTTTCCGGCCAGGTTACACGAGGAAGCACCCCTTCTTCGGTGCCGTCGTGGGTCGTGTTGCCAACAGGATTGCGAAGGGGAGGTTCACCGTGGAGGGGAAGGAGTATCAGCTGTTCCTCAACAACGGGCCCAACAGCCTGCACGGAGGAGCCAGGGGATTTGACAAGGTGAACATCAGGCTGGCGGGTCCCGGTGTCCTCTGGCACACAGCCTGGGGGGTTGTGGCAAGAGGATATGATGTCTTCATTCCTGACCCTGTAGGGTTTTCTGGGGGTTATGGAGTTGAATCAGGCCCCAGAAAGTGCTGTGGGTGCAGGAACAGGGTGAAGCGAGACGCTGTGAGCCGCTGGGTTGGGTTGTCTTTGCCTGAGTGGCTTAGCAGGGCTCACTTACGTCATCCTTGGATGCCATGCAGAGGGTTGCTGTGCTGCTTCTGTGTTACTGCAGCCCTGAGGCCTTGTGAGCCCAGTTCTGATGGGGTTACCCTGGGGCGAGGAGCTGCTCCTGCAGAGCCTGGGTTGGGACATGGCAGTGAGGACCCAGCCTCATGCACGATGGAGGCTCCCGAGGCACCAGCCGCACCACCCCCCAGTGGGTGCTGTAATTGTCCCCGTGCCCAAAGAAAGTTTCCTGGGGAGCAGTGATCCACGCAGGCTCACTCGCACCCACCGTTTTGAGGCCGTTTCCTCCCCCGTAGCTCCTCACAGGGTCAGAAGGTCCTGCGTTTGCAGATGGTGAGCGTCCTTGCTGTTAGCGTTTGGCAGCACTCCCAAGCACAGGGAGAGCAGGGTGGTGCTGCGGGTTCAGTGCGGTTATCGCATTACCCCCTTCGGTACCGCTGTCATCCCAGTGACAGCATACCCCGGTACCCCGGACTCTCGCTCCGGCTCACAGCAGCCGGTGGCTAGATCAGGCCTGCACAAATGGCCCAGCATCACTGTGTCCCCCCCCCAGCCCTTCCCTGTGACCTCCCGAGATAAAATAACCTTTCCCTGGTCCCAGGACACTCAGCCCTTCCTATCTTCTCCCGAGAGCTGCTACTGAAGTCCAGATACCCTCCATGTGCTACAAGTGGTAAGAGCAGTGGAGCATCCTTCTCTTGAAACGGCTTTGCTGATAACTCTCCTGATTGCAGAGCAGGCTCAGAAGCCTCTGCTTTCCCGAAGCCTTGGGCTTTGTCGGATCAAATGCATTTGTAACCAGCAAGTAGCTGATCCACCTTTTTCCCAGAGGAACTCATGTGAATGTGCTGGCGTGGCTGCTTTCCTGGGTTAATGTTTTGTTTCCTGAAGGGACATCCAGGCTGATGGGACAAAAGTCAGAGTGCCTGGAGAAAAGCTCGCTTCTGGGCAGCGCAGTGTGAACTGGCATCAGACTGGGATCAAACGCTCCTCAAGCAGCCTTAGGGAAAAAAGGGAGTATTGGGGTGACTTGGCTGTTGTAGACCCAAAGAGGACAATTTGGCTTAAAAGTTCTTTATATGCCCTGACCCGCTGTGAGCCAGAGCTGAAAACATGCACCCCTTTGCCCCCGGAGCTTCCAGGCTGTCTTCTGCAAACAGTGGACGTGGCCTGTTCTCCTGCCTCTTCCCCTTGCTTGCTGAAGGCATGCCATCTCGGTGGGTACAAGGCAGTGACACCTCCCAGCCCGGGCTTTGTGTCCTCCGGCCCATGGGGCACCTGCTCAAGTCCCCCTCCAGCCAGGGGACCTGTCCCCCGCCACTGCGCAGGGACCTGTGGTCAGCCCTAACAAAAACAAGACTGGCTGTCAGCTGTGACTATCTTGGCCATCTTGTTGGATTTCCCTGATCTTGCAGACCTCGGTGCTGCAATCAGCCCGTGGTCTGATGAAAAGGAAGCTTGCAGCCACGCTTAAGTAGCGGCAATACCTGACCACACTGCTGGGAGACTGGGGGGACTTCAGAAAATAACCCACTTAACTTTAAAAAATAGCGATACCAGTATGCTTGCTGGCCTTTAATAGCTTTTTCTTTGAAGAACTTAAATAGAAACTCATACACAAAACCACAGCATCCCACAGCTGCGGGAGCTGCAGTCTGGTTACCACATTTGGCACCCTCAGTTCCCATGTTTGGTGAAAATGTTGGCTTTTGACAAGTGCCCCAAGTTTGCGATCCCTGCACGGGAGATGAAAGGAGTCATCTTTATGGTAAGGGTGACAGAGCACTGGAACAGGCTGCCCAGGGAGGTTGTGGAGTCCCCTTCTCTGGAGACTTTCAAGACCCGCCTGGATGCAGTCCTGAGTAATGTGCTCTGGGCAATCCTGCTCTAGCAGGGGAGTTGGACTAGATGATCTCTAGACGTCCCTTCCAACTCTGAAATTCCGTGATTCCGTGATCTCAAAGGCATTATCCGGCCCCTGCCCCTAGATCTGTCCTCTAACCATTCCTTAGGTAGGTGCAAAGCTCCAGAGGCTGGGCACCTCACCTCTTGTCGCACACCCGTCCTGCAAGGGGCTGAGACACCTGCTTAGCATCAGGTCCATGACCAAGGTCAAAACAGGCTGTCTGGGCAGCTAAATTTACCGTGTGCTGTCTTACTTCTCTCGACACCAGGTTCAGCTCCAAGCAGAGCCCTGGTCTCTGCCAGGGGCAAGAAATGGAGAGGTCCCAGTTCTCTGACGTGTGGATGTATCTGGTACTATTTAACTAAACCTCATCCCACAAGCAGGAGCTCCCAGTGTGTATTCACATTGCCCTAGAAGCCAGCCTGGAGTTAGCTGAGGGAAGGGCGGCAGCTTGTTGAAGCAACATTGCACACCAGGAGATCCACGGCAAGGGGAATAAGTCCAGCTTCAGGGCAAAAGTCAAACATGCGGACCCTCTTAGGCATGGAGTAACACAGACAGACCCCCATCAGAGCAAACTGCCTCGTTTGTTTGGCTGCTCATTGAAAAACTCATTCCCTGTTGCTGGCCCTCGCTGGCCAAGAGCAGGCTGGTGCTTGTTTTTTCTCCCACTTCCCTTTTTCTTTTTCAACAAGTGGATATTGGTTTTTAGTCCCCATCTAGAAGTAAGAGCAGGAAAGATGATTGAAAAAAACTTTTTTTCAGTGCATCACTCCTTGAGTACCCTTTGCCCTTGGGTTTAGCTCAGCTTGAGGCAGGATAGAAGGGTTTCCCATGACTGTCCCACCAACAGCAAGCTCCTTGCAGGTTCTCTGGAGCCCCCAGGTCCTCCCAAACGGCGTCTGCTTCTTCTGGCTCAGCCCTGATGGTGAGGAAAGCTACCCTGGTGACCTGAAAGTCTGGGTGACCTACACGCTCAGCGGTGGGGAGCTGGCCATCAACTATCGAGCCCAGACCAGCAAGACGACACCCATCAACTTGACCAACCATGCGTACTTCAACCTCGCAGGGCAGGTAAGCATGGAGAGATGAACCCTGTGGAGGGCCACTGTGCAGGGGAAGAAAGTCTGGGGATCCATGGGATGATCTGTGGGCTTCCCACGGGATTGTTGGGACCAACAGGCTGATCTGAGGGCACAGCATGCTTCTGGGGACACAGCGATGGGAGTTGTCTATGCATCATAGGCCGGGACAGGACTGAATCACATAGACCTCAACTGAGGAGGTGTTACCCCAGTGCATCGTGAACAGAGACATCCCATCATGAATATTAACTCTCCTTTTGTGAGTAACTGAGGAGTTTGAGTCTCTCCTGGTCCCTCAGGAAGATCACAGAGGAGGTGCAGAACTGGCATGCCCTAGTGATGGACTGGCATGTCTTAGCTGTCTTCTCTTGGTGCTTCTGAGACAATGTACTGAACCCTGGCGTGGATGGTGCAGCTGAGATCAGGGCCTGAGGTGCCAGCCAGAGTTATCAGTGCAGCACCGAGATACCCACGTCAAAATGGGGAGGAGAAACATCATGGAAAAGGGGTGTGAGGCAGCCAAGGTTGCGGAGTGGGGCAGTAGCAGGGCGCAGAGGGCTCCCACGCACCAGTCCAGAGTCCTGCCACCCTTTTTATGACTGGGCTTGGAGGAAGAGGATCTGGGAAATAAAATGTTGCTAGGCAGAGCAGTAGGATGGGATGGTGCGGTCGCACTTGGATGTGAGACGAAGACCCTTATAAAGGGTTAGTGAGAGACATCCCAGCCCCTCCATGCAGGAGGCCTGCTCAGGCTACTGCCATAATTAATAATGGCTGCGCAGTTGTTAGTTTGCCCTCTGTTTGTCTTCCCAGTGGTACAGCAATATTAACACCCAAGGCACGCAACTCAGGTGTGTTTCCAGAGGAACAGGAGACCTTTGGGCATGAAATTGCTGCTCAGATTAGACAGTGACGTGCAGGCTCAGCTTTGATCCTGCTCCCCTTCCAGCCTAGCAGGTTCCCTGCCAGCATCCCTGAGACTGCAGGGGAGGAAGAGGAGCGCAGCCTCCCGCCCTGCTTCCTTCCCCTTCTGCCCGCCGCTGTGTGCTCAGCCACCAGCGTGTTTTGCCTGGTCAGTGTGCAGGGTGGTGGTGCTTGGTGAGGCACAAGTTCAGACTGACGGTCTCAGCCCTGCAGGATTTATAGCCCCGAGGTCCCATGCAGCTTTTTGCCTGCGCTGCTACCTTTGTCCCCCGTCCAGGATCAGGGCGGGATGATGGCCAGGAGGTCCCCCAGGCACTACCAGATGGGCTGTAGCACCATGATGGGTGGCCACTTCCCAGGTGTGCTGAGGGCTGCTCAAACGGCAGAAGGGCGGCAGCAGGAATCACAGTATTTCCCATCCTCCCGCAGGGCTCACAGGATGTCTACGACCACGAGATTTCTATTGAAGCTGATGCCTACCTGCCTGTGGATGACACCAAGATCCCTACTGGTGGGTGAATCCTGCGGCACATGGTGGAGATGGCTTTACAGATGGGTGTCTGTGGATGTCGGGGAACAGCACTGCCCAGCAAGGGGGGACACACCAGGGTCCAGGGGATGCCAGGCACAGTGGGACCCTCACCCACGGGCACAGTCCCATGGCACCTGAGCAGAGCGGGCAGAGCAGGGTGCGGGTAACAGGGTCCACCACCAGCCCCAGGCCTGGAGAGGGGGTGGGCCAGGGTCCATCCAGGGGGTGGAGGCAGGAGCAGCAGGAAATGGGGCCAGAGACAAGGGGGCTGCAAGGCTGCAATGTGGGTCCAAGGGGGATGCCGTGACGTGGATCCAAGGTGCCCATCCAGGAGACAAGCTACCTATGGCACGGGACCAAAGCATGTCCCTCCAGACCTGTTTGGCCGGCATTTCCCTGCAGGCCAGTCCATTGTTCTCCCGCGAAGGCTGTGCTCCGGAGCGCCGCTGGCATCAAGGAGAGACACTGGCTGTGGGTGGGAGGTGTGCCTGAGGGTGGCATGAGCCTCCGGGGTGGTTTCTGGTAAAGCGTGGGCTCTGCTGGAAATGTCAGGGCTCGTTTCCCTGACGCCCTGGCAGGGCTGCTTTTGCTGAACGCACCTTCTGACTGCAGGAGGGAGAGGAAGAGAGGCTCAAAAGAAAAAAGCTTTTTAGCTCAGATGTCTGCTAAAACCAGAGCTACGTCCGTGTTCGTGAACCAAAAACCGCTGTGCGTGCGCGCGTCGGCTCGCACCGGGAGGAGCAGGTCTCCCAGAGCAGGCGGCTTTTGCTCAGCTTGGTGTGTTGTGCCAGGGCTCGAGCTGGGGAAGAGCTTAAGGCCGTACTGAACCCACTGCCCTGCTTCTCCCCGCTGCTTTCGCCATGGAGCTGTTTCACATCTTAATTGCGGCCAGCTTGCCGCCGCTGCTGCTGCTGCTTTTTGCAGTTCCCTCTTGGTGTTGTGGGTAAATGTAGCCTTTGAAGCTGATAAGGCTGTGTACGGTCTCAGCCCTGGGGTGAAGACAAGATTTGTGCAACTATTACAGAGAAAGCCATTGCGTGCAATGGCGGCTGTATTTTATTTAAGTGCCTAAATCACTGTTTGTTTGTTTACTTGTTTGTTTGGTTTTTTTTCAAGTTGTTTTTCCTCCCTGTAGCTGAATTCAGTAAAGGCGCTCCTTTCTGATAGGATCAGAAGCCACAGAAATGTTCTGTTTGTCGGGTGGAGACCGATGTTTCTCAAGGCTGGCAGAGCAGACGGGGCGCAGGGCGGCAGCGAGCAGAGCACGGCCCATGGGGCTGCCCCATCCCCGGCGCTGGCAGCGGCCCGCTGACCCCTGGAAACCTCGCCCTTTAGAGAAGGGCAGAAAAACGGGCCTTTAGGGGAAAAAAAATCCCCTCCCCTGCCCTTCCTCTCTCACCTCCCCCCAGTGCAAACGCCCTCGCCTTGGGGTTGGCATGGCTGCGTTTAGCACTGTGTTTAGTACGTCTCGGGGTTGTTCTCGCTGCAAGAGCTTTAGCGCAGGGGGCTGCATCCCCGCATCAGGCCTCAAAGAGAGACTTGAGAGAGAATGCTGGTTTTAGGTTCTTAAACCTTCTTCTCCTGAACCAGTGCCCTGAGGCAGGATGCCACTGGTCCCAGTAGACAGCTTGCATTCACCATCCCGGCAGCTGAGCCACCTTCGTGGCCATCTCATGGATGTTTGTTCAGAGATCTGGGAGGATCTGTTCATTTATTTATTTGTTTGTTTATTTAGAGATAGTATATGTATATAAATCTTACGCATATATAAATATTAATAGCTAATAAGTTTGGGGTTTATACTGATCACAGAATGGCAGGGGTTGGAAGGGACCTCTGGAGATCATCTAGTCCAACCCCCCTGCCAGAGCAGGGTCACCCAGAGCAGGTTGCACAGGAACGCGTCCAGGCAGGGTTTGAATGTCTCCAGAGATGGAGACTCCGCCACCTCTCTGGGCAGCCTGTGCCAGTGCTCTGCCACCCTCAAAGTAAAGAAGTTCCTCCTCATGTTGAGATGGAACTTCCTATGCTCAAGTTTGTGCCCATTACCTCTTGTCCTGTCCCTGGGCACCACTGAATTAGCTTGTATAGTTACAGATACAAGTGCCTCCCCTCCTGTTTTCTGGCTCCTTGGCTTTGCTTTGTCCCAGCTAAGCACAGCAGTTGTCCCCGGGGGCTGCCAGCTCTAGTGGGGGACAAGGTGGCGATGTCCCAGCCCAAGTCACAAGGCAAGCTTGCTCGAAGCAGAGCACCATGACAAGACAAGGATCACAAACGGCTTAAAACCCTCAGCTCCCCAAAGTGAGGGATCTCAGCCCAGCTGGCGTGTGGGTGTGTGGCTGACACTGCTGTTCTCCTCGCCCAGGGGAGGTGGCCGCTGTGCAGGGCACCGGCTTCGATCTCCGGCAGCCCGTGGAGCTGGGGAAGCACTTGCAGAAGTTTCACTTGGACGGCTTCGACCACAACTTCTGCCTGCAGCAGGCGCAGGCTCGACGTCTCGCGGCCAGGTAGGCTGGGATCCGGGCAGGGTTCCCCCACCCCTGGAGCCACGGAGTGCCTGTTTGGCCAGCCCCTTGGTATGCTCCACTGGCATCTCCCCAGGGCTCGCCACCCACCCACTGGCAGGGCCATGGAGGTTTACACCACCCAGCCTGGCATCCAGTTTTATACCGGGAACAACCTGGATGGCTCCCTGAAGGGCAAAGGTGCCGTCGTGTACCCCAAGCACTCAGCTTTCTGCCTGGAAACCCAGAACTGGCCCGACGCTGTCAACAAGGTGAACTGTCCCCCCTCCAGGAGCTGCTCGGGTCCTGTGGCAGGGGACCATACCACCACCCATGTCTCTGGGGCGTTAGATATATAGAATCATAGAACGGTTCGGGTTGGAAGACCATCTCGTTCCATAGGGACACCTCCCACCAGACCAGGTTGCTCAAATCCCCATCCAGCCTGGCCTTGAACACCTCCAGGGATGGGGCAGCCACAGCTTCTCTGGGGGACCTGGGCCAGCGTCTCACCACCCTCATAGTGAAAAATTTCTTCCTAATATCTAATCTAAATCTCCCCTCTTCCAGTATGAACAGAGTCTGTTTGGTGAGGGGACGCATTGTAAGCACCAGAACTGAGGCGGGCACAGATTGCAGCATCCTGCGGCGTTAGGCAGGGGTTGTCCAGCGCTGCAGGGACCGGCCCCGTGCAGCGCAACTTCCCAAAGGCATGGGGTGTAGAGCAGAAGACCCCACCAGGGCCGTGCCACATCCTCCCCAGGGGCCCTGAATTCAACCAGGGGGAGGACTCGCCTACACAGCCAGGCACTTAAACGCTGCTGCTGGAAATGCCGGCGGGAGCCGTGGGACGAGCTGAGGGGATGTGGCCATGCCCTCGTGAGCCGCCCTGGTCCTGCGGTGTGTGCTCACCGTCACTGATGTGCTGCTGCCGCCTCTCCCCAGCCCCACTTCCCCAGCGCCCTACTCCGGCCGGGTGAGGAATACAACCACACCACGTGGCTCCTGTTCAACGCCGCTTGAAGAACGGGGATGCCGACTCCTACCACCAAGAGCGGTAAGTGCCTCTAGCAGGTTACCCAGAGATTCCCCCCAGCTGCCCGACAGCACTTTCAAACTACCCTGGGTGATGCATCCCACTTGGGAAGCTTTTTTCCTCCTCTGTGGTTTTCGCCTGTGGTTTCTGCTGGCTTTAACGCCGCTTTAATGCCGCTGTCTGGTCTGTGCAAAGCTCTCACCCTCTGTCCAGCCTCACCCTGGGCATTAGGTTTTGTTTGGCAGTAAAAATGCACTGAAAACACCTTGTTTAAGGACACGGCACATCACAGCTCACGCTACGGCGGGGGAATACCTGGGTAATATTCCCGTGGAGCGTGTGGGAAGGCGGATGAAGTTGCAGTTGTTCGTTACGACGTCGGCTATTCCCAGCAAAGCGCTCCGAGCTGCGCTAGCTGCTGCTCCCCCCACCGCCGCTGACCTGCCCAGCAGCTCGGTGGCAGCTCATCAAAGGGTGCCCTGCCCAGGGCGACGCGCGGCCGCAGCATTGCGATGGCCCGGGCACGCAGCAGTCACGCAGGATAGCTTTGGGGAGGAGGGTGTGCTGGGATTATCCCAGCTGGCTGCCCCGGCTCCTGGGGTTTAGCTCCTGTTTCGCAGCCAGCTGCGATAGTTGCGCGAGAGCATCTTCCATGCCACACCTCGGCTGCTGAAGTGAAGCGGGTGCATCCATCCCTACTCCTGAATATACGACCACAGGAGGAAAATTGTCATCTTAATGAGTTTCCACATGAAATGTGTATCACCCCCAAAACCCTGTAACCAGGACCTGGCTGATGAAAACCTCCAGGTTTCTGAGGTTTCATAAAAAATTGGCACAAGCCAGGGGGATGGCAGTGACATCCATTTAGGGAGCCGGCGCCCCTCTCCCCAGGGACAGAGGAGGAGCCAGCCCCTGGGCCAGGCACCCCGTGCGAGGCACCGCAGCCCGACTCCCACCTTCTCCTGCCATCCTGCTGCCGAAGGGGCCGCACAAGTCCAGGCTCCCACTGGCAGATTGCAGCTGAGGCCCGCAGGGCTCCAGTACGCTTCCCCTGCTGCGGGGCTGCGGGAATGACCCTGCCACCAGTGGAAGTGCCTGGCCATGGGCTTGCAAACATGGCAGAGCCGTCACGGTCAGTTCTGCCACCCTGACCCCCAAAAGAAGCACCCCGCTGCTCTCCCGCAACACCCCGACTGGTGAGGTGTTGCGTGGCTGCAGGTCACACTGTGTAAGGGCTGGTATCCTTTGGAGAATAAAGCCCAGCGGATCTGAGCTTGGGAAATGCTCAGTTGCAACCCAGAAGCGGAAGCACCACCACCCCCGAGAGCGGGGTCTGCCCACCCCACCAGAGACCTGGGGTACACGTCCCCTTGCCCTGACCCCCGGCTGGGCTGCGCAGGGTGCACACACCCTGTCCGGAGCTGCAGGGTCACAGGCGGCAGCGGTCACACACCGCCCCCTCAGCCGGGTGCGTTTTCTGAGAGCTCCCAGACGCTGCATGGAATTTTTGGTGAAATCCTACCAAAGGCAGGTGAGAGCCAGAGCTGCGCGGCCTGCTCCGAGGCTGGCGACTGGAGCTGAGGGGAGGCAGCACAGTCACCCTCAATTTTGGTCACCACAGAAGCACAGACACGACTTGCCCCTGCTCCTTCGCTGCACCTCGGCAGCGCTGGCTGTCCCACCGCGGCCACAGCCGCACAGCCCTGTCTCCTTGCTGGGCTTAGAGGAACCCCGGCCCCTACAGCGACCCAGGCTCCTCTCCTCCGTCTTCCAGCATCTCCGGGTACTGAAGAACAGGTACCAGTACAGCTGTCGTGTCAGTCTGCAGGTTTATTGTGGAGTAGGTTTGCCTTAAAAGAGTACAGAAGAGGACCAAATTCCGGAGCAGAAGCACCCACATGCCTCTCTCGCCAGGTACGCTATGAACCAGGCAGGCAACGCACAACCAATAAATATTCCAAACACAAGTCATGGGCTTCGGGTGTTCCTGCCAAAACCACTGCAGGGCAACATCTGCATCACCCCTGCTCTCCCATTGTGGCAACAGTGGAATTTAATGGATATTGCCAGAGTACTGATCATCACAGCTGGCAGATGAAACACCCTTCCCCATGGCCGAGCCCCACGGGAGCGTCCAGGCAGATGTGGAACACCCCGGCAGTCAGGAAGGGGCAGCATGACAGCACGTGCGGAACATGGACACTTTTCACTCGTACACTGAAAAAGCTCCATGAAGTCGCTGTTAACGGGAAACCTGATTTTTTGCAAACCATGGGTTACCCAAGGTATGACCAAAGTTAGCCTTGTAATTTTTTTTTCCATTTAAGATGCTGTGCTGTGGTTTACACATTGGAAGCAAACCGCCACGACAGATTTTGTGAGAAGCCCATGCAGGCCTCACTTTCCATTTCAGTGCTTGTTTACTGCCAAAACTGGCCTTTATTTCTGCTAGATATCCTATTGCAGTAAAAAAAAAAAAAAAAGTTTGCTTTTTTCCCCCCCTCTGCCTACTGGTTTGTTTGTTCACAGTCTAATACTGTTTCCAGTCTTTTGCTGTGGTCTGTGTCAACAAAGTGCCTTATCATGCAATTCTTGACTACAGAATGAGGACAAACACCGAGTCTGACATACCTATACACAAATAATTAATCCTGCAGGTGCGTATTTGCTGTACGAAATTAGCTTAATTCAAAAAAAATCACCTCCAGCATCCGGGCTGCTTTAAAACAATAGCGATTTCTGTGAAGTGGGTTAGAATTCCTGAGGTCAGCTGTGAGAATCCTGCACTTTAAGGAGGAAAGTTTGAGCGAGCTGCAGAAAGACTAATAACAGCTTTCTTTTGCCTCTCAAACACATTTTCCGAAGGTCCTTCAGAAAGTAGGTCATAAGACCTTATGTCTTCCCTCAAAAAGGGAAAACATGCCGTGAGACTTTTTATATTAATAGCCTAAAGAACTAAAAAAACCTCAACAAGCCGAAGTAGCAATCGTCAAGTTATTAATGACTTCTATTACGTTCAGAGGTCTCTGCAGATTCATTTAAAAGTTGTTGGCATTTTGAATAAAAGCTCATCCCTTAAATTTCTGGGCATCTGGTATCACAACTAGTGAAGCACCACAGAGCAAGCTTTGCAGAACAATTGGATCAGGGAGAAAAATGAATGCCCGCTAAATATCAAAAAGGAATAAAAAGGCCATATGCAAATTTTTAGCCATCTGCAAACAGGGACGGATTTTGAATTCCATTTCAAAGAACGCAGAAACTGATCCTTTCACCAAAGGCCATTCAACAATAAATGTGAGAAGTGACTAGTTTGAGAAGACACCGACATTAGTCATTCCCATTTTAGACATGTTTTCATCCACATTACATGGCACACAGCTAAAATTACCCAAATGTTAACAGAAGCCGCAGGGTTACTACAAAGAAGTTTTAGTTAAAAATACACATTTTATTTCAATGTGCCAATAAAAAAGTCCCACATTTTCATATCACAGGAAGTTAATTCATACAATAAAAAGAGACCTGTGCTAGTCTATTGGTGTGACTAACTCAGAAGACCCAGATCATGCCAAATTTTAGTTGATTACTCTTCTATCTACATTCTTACATTTACAAAGACACCACAAAATCCCTTATAATAATGTAAGCAAAATAACTTTCTTCCTAAAAGATTAACTTCATAACTTTAATCCATTCTTTCAGGACTTGCACTTCTTTGAGGGCTTCCTGATGGTGAACGACTGAAAGGAAGAGAAATCGGAGTTAACGGTTCAGTAGTCATTTGGGATTCACAAATACAGGAAAAAGCAACAGGAGGATACCTACACTACTCTGGCACCCTTTAAGCACTGTTATTTTAATAAAATAACCAATCGCTATTGACAAAGTTAATGGGTTGATGATTTAACACTAGAGATAATACATTTATTTTATTTCTCTTACTTTCACATTTTTGCATTTCTCTACTGTTATTTTTATAATACAATTTAAATGTGATCATTGTAAAGTCATCTAAAGGGTGCTACAAATGGTGACCTTCATGGAGGCAGGATACTTCTTCCCTGTTCTTGTACAGCAGCTTGTCAAAATATTTATGAGCATTTATTCAAGTCCCTTGTGATTGTTTGTGAGGTTAGAGACTACATACAGAGAAGTTTTTAAATGAAGCAAACCTAAGTGTAGACGTTCTATACACATGAAAAAAAAAAGAACCAACTTGCAGGGCAGAAGGATCAGCAAGGCAAGGGACACATCCTGGCAGGTCTACAGCTGTTCTTACTAGGATATATCCCCTCCCCCCCTGAACACCAAAGTTGTAAAAATGAACTATTAAAGAATTCAAACGAAGGAAAAAGTGCTGCTGATTCTGTCAGTACGCATATATGCATACACACAGAGATATAATTATTTACCAACTTATTGGGGAAAAAAAATAAAAATCTGAGTAACAGCAGTAAAAATAACAGGCTTGGTCTTCCATTCCTGACTGCTATGCCAGGATACTCCCCTCTACCTTCCCCAATCTCACTGTAGCTCTCAATGAGACCCAAAGCTGATTCCCACATTTATTCTGTGCTTAAGCTCACCAGCAGAAAGTCTCCGTGCAAGAAAACTGTTAGTGAACTGAAATGAACACAGGAGCAGACAAAGGCAAGACGTAACACTGCTACATAATCAGTATCCCAAGGTATTATCACCATGTATATATATTACCATATATAAAACCACAATCACAACATTATTTCTGTCAAAAAGATCTTGGCAAAATACCTTTCCAGTATTTTCCTACAAGCAGCAGTCAAACTCCTCAGCAGAGATCACTGCAGATACTAAAATGCCAGCTCTACGGAGTCTACGTTATTAGTAGGGAGATCAACATACCTTCTCTTTGGAGATGGTGATCGGGACTTTGACCGACTGTCAAAACAGAATATCATCAATGCAGCTTAAAGGTCAAATGGAACTTTTATATTACAAAAAAAATAAGCATCTTAGACAGCAATGGAATTATTATAGGAATCTAGCCAGCAGCTCTTTAAAACAGCAAAGTTTTCAAATCAACTTCTACTCTGACAGGGATTCTCAATTCATTTAGCGTGGAAATTAATTTTAAGCAACTGTCTTCAGTAGAGAAAACAGGAAAACAAGGGGTAGTACTGAGGTGAGGCAGGGAGAAAAGAAACATCACAGATTCTTGCTGTTTTATCAACAGCACTAGCAAAGCTGAAGCCAGTTATCTGAGGGATAGACAAATTTAACAGAACCAAGCATAAAGATGTGAAAAAATCAGTATTATTTTGGAAACTAGAAAGAGTTAATGAAAACAAAGATATGGATGAGAGACATATTCCAAATAACTGCAGGGGAAATTTTATAATCTCAGTCATATCGCAAAGAGATTAGCTGGGCACCCACGTTTGGGAAATTTTTTTCTAAAGGACCAGGCTTTGTTACTCATGCAAACGCAATACTGAATTCTACGCAATAGCGCAGGCTTTATCTCTGTATGCTTACCTCTTAGCCGGCGAGCCAGATTTTGATCTGCCATGAGACCTAGACCTACAAGAAGAAAAAACAGCTCAGCAGGGAAGCTGGTAGCGTGCATGCTCCCACATTTGAGACAGCAAGATTCACACTGGAAGTTTAAGAACTGGCACGTTGAACACACTCTTGCAACTTTCCAGGGCTTTTTCCGCAAAGTTTCAGAAGAGAGCTTTTTAAATGGATTCTGCATATGTTCCTCTGTACTTTGGTCTCTGGCTGATGACTGGTGTTTGCTAATGCAGATGGCAGGAATACATGAACAACCCAAATCATGAACAGTATTTTCCCAGAGCTAATAAAAAGCTATGCTCTAAACTTGCACGTTTCATTAGGCTTGAGTGACATCTACCACTACAGTTGAAACTGGCTGCAAGCAGCATGCTCCTACAAATATCTTCTGCTCAGTGGAATTCAACTTATACATGCACTTGCTTAAAGTATTTTTTTAAATCTGTCTGAACTTAACCCTTGTGAAAGTGTCAGTCTATGACATAAGACTGCTGCACCGTATAAACACTAATACTGCCTAAAAGAATAACTGAAATTTTTAGGTTCCCAAAGGAAGTGTTCTACTTTCCACATCCAAGGCTTTCCACAACAACTTGCAGATGTATGATGTGACGCCAAACATCATGTAATACTTATGCAGTCTGTCTTCCTTACGAATGAAGAGCCTGTCTCTGGGCGCTAGGCATTCCTTTGATTCTTCTGTAAAGAAACCATCTTTCAATTGCCTCATGTGGAAGTTTAACGGTGACTTCATTGGAGTTAAACACCAGTATTTTGCACTTGTCTGTACTTGTACGTCTGTAATTTCCTCTGCCTCAGTCACTTAATCTCTACTTACAATGACAGGTGTCACACAATAGAGTCTAGAAATGTCACTAATAGTATCCTTTACACTGGAGAAAACCATCCTGGTACTAAAAAAAGAAAACAATGGCGGTAAAATCAAGACGCTTTTATCTTTGAGAGTCTGTTGACTGTAGCTGTTTTCTACTCATCACTGATAGTGAACCATGATGAGCTGTGATTGAGTCACGTTGGAACAACTGGTATTAAGATTCAACATATTTTAGTAACAGGTAGGGAAAGCGTACCTGATCAGGGAAAAAGCATTGCTCTACTGCCTCAGGCCATTTCCTTTCTCTTTTTACTAGCTTACAGACTGTTTGTGTGAGCTTCTGCTCTTAAGTAAGCCATCTTCTGGTCCTCAGCTCTCCATTCCCTAAAAACTCCTGTCACTGCTTACTGTTCCACTCTCAGAAAATGCCACCACCACCTTTCAGCACTGAATCTCCCACCTTCAGCTGCAGGCTTTTCCATTTACTCTCTTCAACTAAAGTTTCCCTTTATTTTTTTGTGTTTCTTCATGGTTGACTACTATGTTATTTATTTCAAAGAGCAGCTATCAAACCAGAACAGTAGGCCTGGGCATGGCCTGGAGCAAGAGCAGTACCATCTCCTTCAGAGCAGAACTTCAGTTTACTCTTGTTCTCCTATGACAGCTTGCCGAGGACATCCGATCAACCTATGTCAGCCACACTGCCTGGACAAGGCTGCACAAAGCACAAGCTGCATTCACTTACTATGGAAGGATTAAACTTCAACTTAAGAGAACGAATGACAGTCTGTGTTCCTTTAAAATTTGATCATTGCTCTGATAGCACATTTCTTGGTACAAAATAATTCTGACAGCTGTTTATCTCAAATTTAATTCAGCTCCTGCAGACTGACACCTTGTTTTCAACAGAACTGGAAAAAGCTGTAACACTCATGGCACTAGCAAGCCCTTCATGACTTGCCTGGCTATATGCATTAATGCTTTAACACACTACCGTAAAGGGCACCCTGATTTCTCTGATAAATAATAGGAAGAATCCACAATCTCATGTGTGCTATTCAAAGTAAAAAGCTTTTCAGATTAATTCTAAGTTTGTTTGTTATGTTAGCTGTTAATGCAACCTGATCAAAACACTACTTCTGATGACCACTGGGACCTGGGTATCAGTGATATGGAAAATAATAAAAAGAGAAAGAATAATCTTCTGCACTGCTTTTTAAAACTACAGACCCCTACGTTTGTGGAGAGAAAAACAAACTTTTTCTGAAAATGTTAACAGCTGTTAGAAAGCGTAAGCAGACTTTTTAAGCAATTTTTACTAAGTATCCAGAGTCACAGAAGAGATCTTACCTGCTTCGGGGCCACGTAACAGATCTGGATCTAGATCTGGACCTTGACCTAGACCTGAAATAAAAAATTAAGATATATTAAAACAAAATCAAAGAAGTCAACTCAACCAGAAATTATGACAATGACAGCACTACTTAGATTAACGTCTATGCGTTGAACTTAAAACATACATGATAACTAGACGTCTTAGACATCAAAATTCATCATGGGATGTGCAGCTGTGTAAGGTCTCAAAACTAATTGTATTACCATGCCTGTAACTTCAACTAAGATTATCAGAACTTTTAACGTAAAGGTCAACACCTTTTGTAACCTGCTATCCAATACTTTCGTGAATGGCTTAATTAAAAACAAACAAACAACAAAAACAAAGCACACAACGTAATAAAAATTACTACTAATTACCTTGATCTCTTCAAGGAACCCGATCGGGACCGGCGGGGAGACACAGACCTAGACCTACGAGGCGAAACCGACCGGGACCTACGATAGGAAGCTGACCTGGACCTGCAAAGAAGTCAATTAAAGAGTTGTACAAGTGTAGCTTTTTCTAAGCAAAAGAAGCAAATAGGAATAAAAGACAAAACTTAAGCACACCTCCTACCACGACTCCGACTGCGTGACCGAGAATACCTTCTTCCACGGGACCTTGAACGGGATCTAGACCGGGACCTGGTTTTAGGTTAGAGAAAACGGGTATCAGGAAACAGCTGCAGCAATTGGTGCACGTGAGGCCCTGCTGAAGTCAAAACTGATTTCAGACAACTAAAGAACTAGCATCTGTCAGTTGGAAAAATGTCTGGGCCTACTTGTCTTGAGCATTTACTACCTAGAAAAATGTTAAAAGCTGAATTACATTGCAGAATTACATTAGAATAGAAAACACTGTAATGCGTATTTAAAATAAACCTTGCAAGTTTGCAGGTCGACCCTCTTTGGCCCAAGGTCTAGCAGATCTAGACGGTCTAGAAGTATCTATAGCCGATCGCTGCATCTAGGTGTTCTCTTCAATCTAACGACGATCAAACTGACAGCCCAATGAGCCAGGGTGAGGCTTGATTGACGCAAGAAGATTTTTCTAGGTGGGAATGTGGTCAATCTGGTGTTCCTCTTTCTAAACCGGAGGGGGGCCCCAATTGAAAGCCAAATTTACTGTTACGGCGATCACCGTCTCAAATTTTCTGCCCTTAAAGAATAAGGTGAAGCTACGTGTAGATGGCTCGAGGGGATCTGGCCTCTTATGCTGATCACCTCAAGGTCTAGGAGGATCTTAAGTGTCGGATTTGCAAGGCGCCTCAGCATGAAATCTTAAGGCTCGTGACATTCTGAATCAAGGCGACTGACTCAAACGAAGAAACCTGAAAGGTTTTGACCAGGTTGATTATTAAGATATTAACATTTGATAGAAATAGCAACAAATTTTAATATACACCTATACATTTATTCTAGCGTTAAAGTTTAAAGAAAACTGGCGTAACATTCTGTTCTTTGCTAACAAGAGCTACACAAAAGTGCACCGGTGAAGCAACCCAGCCGCTCTGGCCCCACACGTACCTGCTCCTCCTTCGGCGACTATAGCGGTGACAATCATAAGCATAGTGGCCTTTCTCACCACACTCATAGCATCTGTCATTAGGGTCAAAGGGGCGCCGTGCGGGAGGCCTGTCGTAACGGGAGCGACGAGGCATCCCCGTTGACACTTCCACTCTCACCCTCGAGCCACATATCACCCTGCAACAAGTCCATGATGGCTCTAAGTTAATTGTTACGGTATATGGCAGAGCTACAAAGACAAGAAGAACCTGAGAGAAAACCCCGATTCTCTCTCTGTTCTTAAAACCAGCTGCGGCTCCCGCGAACACCTGAAGCGCACACGTACTTCCCATCCAGTCCGCGGACAGCATCCTCAGCATCCCTCGGGTCTTCAAACTCCACGAAGGCGAACCCCGGCGGGTTCCTCGCGATCCACACGGTTCTCAGGGGCCCGTAGTAGCTGAAGGCTCTCTCCAGCTCGCCCTTGCCCGCGCCCGTGCCCAGGTTCCCCACGTACACCTTGGTCTCTGCCGGGAGCGAAGCCGGTGTCAGCGCCGAGCGCGGAGGCGCCGCCCCCGCCCCGCCCCGCCGCTGGCGCCGCCATCTTGTTCGCGCGGCCCGCTCCCGCCTTCACCACGAGCAGCAGCTGCGGCCGCGGCCGCGCCCCCTCCCCCACGGCCCCTGACGCAAAATGGCGGCGGCGGCGACAACGGCAGCCACGGCCGCCTCGCCTCCCTTCCTTCCCTTCCCTCTCCCCGTCCGCTCCGCTCCCCGCCGCGATCCCCCCCGCTTCCGCCAACCGCCCTCCCCGCCGCCCAGCCGCCCGCCCGCCCGCCGGCGAGGCCCCCGGCAGCTCACCGCCTCCATAGCGGCCGTAACGCGACATCCCAACGGCTCCGCCAACCGCCTCGCCGCGCGCAGGCGCCGCCGCCCGCGCCTGCCCCCTGCCTTCCCCTCGGCGGCGCGCATGCGCGGCGGGAGAGGCAGGGCGGGCGGTGGGGCGCCGGTTGCCACGGTGACGGGGAGGCGGGAGCAAGCGGGCGGCGGCTCCTGAGGGGGCCGGCCGGTGAGCTACGGCGGGAAGAAGGGCCTTGCTGGCCTGGGCCCGTGTTGCTTAGCCCCCCGCCCCGGAAAGGGCACCGTCGGCTGGGGACGGCGGCGCAGAATCGCCCCCGGAGCTGTTCGCGCCGGAAAAGAGGGTTTTGTCCCCCCGATCCGCGCCGGGAGCGCCCAGTAGCACAGTTAGTGGCTGGGCTGGGCTGGGTTGGGTTGGGTTGGGAGGGCGGCCGTGGCTGAGGTGGAGTTGGCGGTGGGGGGGAAGGCTGCAGTGTGGATGGAGCCTGCGGTAGCGACCCGCATCGATAAGATACCGCTTAGGCGGCAGGACAAAAAAACAAAACCCAAAAAACTTCAGGGCTTCGCGGAACAATTAAATAACTACAGTGGCAAGAATGCCGGGGAGGGGGAATCAGCAAGGACTCGGATTAGCACGAATTAAACCCGGAGATGCTTGGAGTGTTTTGCTCAGAAGGGACTTTGAACAAACAACCCTCCGGTCTGTGATCCAAAGGGGGACCCCTTAGGAAGCTGTTTAGACCTAAATGTGAACTAAACTGTGTTGTGCGCGTAAATACATAAAAACACATTCCTTCTTGCCACCACTTTTTCCTTCAAACAGAAGCTAAGTTTTCCCGTTGTGTTCCTTGCTCTTACAATGGAAACGCTTTGCTGATCTCTGCTTTATGATAATACCCTTTAAAATATTACCCCGAAAGAGCAGAGCAGCTGAATACAGCGGTATAAACCATTCACAAATAATCCCTGCGGCCCTGTGGAAAGTGAAGTGAAACCACCAGGAAAAAAAAAAAAACCAAAAAAAGAAAAGGGAAATTACCTCCTTAAAATAAGACTATCTCATTTTATACCCGTCATGTTTTTTCGCATATCCATACGCGTAATGGATACGCACGCCCGGGTTTATAAAGCGCTCCAGGCCCCAGCGTTTTGCGCTTCCCCCTGAGGTGCGCCGGGGCCGGGGCCTCGGCCTCCCTTCCCGACGGGGAGCCGGGCGGCTCTTCCGGTGGGCCCCGGGCTTCCCGCGGGCAGCGGAGCGGCCCTGAGAGGCAGTGCCGGGGAGCCTGGCTGGAACAAAGGATGGGGGTGCCACTTCTTTCCAGCCCCTGCTGCGGAGGGGCACTGGGAGGGGGACAAACGCTGGCGTGTCCCCGAGCTGAGGCAGGGGTGGCATTGCCGTCGATATCCGCAGTGCAGCCGCTGCTCGCCCCAGCCCGGAGCCGGGCGGGTAACGCTCGCCCGCGGCTAGCGGGAGGGCTCGGGCACAGGGGAGCACAGAGAAAAGCCGGTAAACTTCTGCCCTTCGGGGACAGGGATCCCCAAAGATTTTGGAAGAGGGCAGAGCAAACAATGGTACGTTTACAGTAATGAGAAAGTGTTCCATTAGCAGAACAGTGGTTTTTTTGAGGCTTTGCTGTGTGCCTTTAAATACAAGTGAACTGGTGGGAAATTACAGAACTGTGGCAATATGCAAACCACCTGTGTGGATGTTTGCTTTAAAAAACAAAACAAAACAACAAACTATGCTTAAGATGAATGGAAGATCTTTACCTGCAGGTAAACGCAGTTATGACGGGACGGGCAAAGCATGAGGATCTGTTGCTTCTGCTAATTGCACTGGCTGTGTTCTAGGTTCTGGATGTAAGAAATATGAATGACTGGCAGAGGAAAAGCCCTCTAGACTGGGAAACTTACGTGAACAAAATGGTGAAAGTTGCTGCAATCGAGAAACATGAATACGAAGGATGGGTCTTAACGGTTGATCCAGTTTCTGCCAGGTAAGTGCCAAAGCTTTTGTTTCTGTAGAGCTAGGAGAAAACAAGTTTTTCAGGAAGATAAAAGATCCCAAGACTGAAGCAAACTTACTTGGAGCAAAAACTGCAAGTTGGGGCTGTGTGTCTGTTTTTTTTTTTAAATTGGCAAGGCCTAAGAGAAAGCAATATTGTAGTTGATGAGATCAGTTCATCTAAATTCATTTTAATCTCATTCAAAGGACTATTAAGTTTGGGGAATGGATAACGCCTGGATTCATTCTGACTTCATTGTAGACCTGATGTTAGTACTTTAAATGATATCCATACGTTTAGGACTACTTTTAATAATATCCTGAGCCCCGCTTCACAAAGAGAGCAGGACTGCAGGAATGTTTTTAATGCTTTAGGTGTTCAAATCCTTATCCTCTGTCCAGAGTTCTCACACCAATGTCCTGTTTTCCTCTCCAGCTGGACAGCCATAAGGGTGTAGTGGCTGCTTTGGAGAGGACGCAGGGAAAATCGTCAAGGGCATTGGCCAGAAAGTGGTACTACAGTTCTCTGGTAACTTGAAAACAGGGTTTGAAAGGCAAAACGCACCAGGGAATAGTCAGAAATTTGTCTCCTTGCTGCCGGAGCTTTTTAATACCTTTTTGGTTGTGACCTTGTCCCATGTGAGCACAAGATGGAGGCTAGAAACTGGAACATCCAGCTTCTGATGTGTTTCAGAAGAATTGATTGTTGCTTCAACTCTGGAGTAGCTCTGATACTCAAATCTTCTCTTGGAGTTGCTTGCCATTTCAGTAGGAAAGGTGCGCCCAGCTGTGAGTGATTCTGGTTGTGGCCCAGGCTACAATCAAGAAATAATTCACTGCACATTTCCCAAGAAGCCATTACTTCCACTAGTGGTGGCAACAGTAGATGAGCAAAGCATCGGCATCAAATTCTGGAATTTTTCTTCCCACAAGAGAAAGAAAATGGTTTCTGATCCTCTTTGTTGATATATGGGGAAGAGATCCTAGAAATATCCTACCTATATTTTAGGACTTCTGGGATGTAAATGCCCTTGGGAAAAGACCAGGCTGCTTCTACAGGAGCCTGAACCTGCTCTGCTGTGTTCCTGTTGTAATACTCAAGCTATAGTTTTCAGTTAAGAAACTAACAACAGTCATTAAAAAAAAATAATTTATTCTTTTAGTAATGATCAATAATTAAATATGAATAATTTGTCATTAAAAGGTTCTAGTGTTAGCTGCCACCATTGCCTTCAGCGTTCAAAGTGCTGAATGTATGAAAGTATCATTGTTTTTGAATGTTGGAAGACTTAAGGTTCTTTAGCAAGGTTGGGAATGCGGCACAAAAAATATTTATATTCCCAGCCCTGATTTTAATGTACATTTTGCTTTTTTACGATAACGCTCTGCTTGATAGTACCTAGAGTAGTTTCAAATTCAAGGCCAGAAGTTACTCGCGAAGCCCCACGTTTTCAGTATTTTAAGGGTATAGCAGCATGATTTTCAAGAAAAATGCTGGGTACTTGATGTTGCCTAAATATCCGGGTTACGCTGATGCTAATGAACACTCATTTCCAAGAATCTTGGCCTGTGTTTCTCAGTCTTCAGTTCAGTACAGTGACTCATACATCCTTCTTTCCTTGGCAGTATTGTCCTTGCAACATTCCTGGAGAATGAAAAAGTGTCCATATCAGTTGTCTTGGGCCATGCCATCCAGGAGGTTGAAATACTGAAAGAAGGAGACGATGAAATGAAGCAACGGCTTTCTTGCATATTTGCACCTGAAGAAAGCAAAGCCTACAGCCCGGAGGAAGAGGAAAAGAGGAAGAACGCCTTGAAGACTTGGCTAGAAACAAACCACATCCCCGTAACAGAGCAAGGGGAATCGGGAAGAACACTGTGTGTGGCGGGGGTATTAACTATTGACCCGCCATATGGCCCGGAGGAGTGCAGCAGCTCCAATGAGATTATTCTCTCTCGGGTTCAAGGCTTGATACAGGGCTACCTGGAAAAACAACAGTGATGTCTGCTGTTTAAAGCAGTTGTCTTCAGGAACGGGTCTACCCAGCCCATTTTAGGAACTGTCCTGGGTATCGATATTCACTATTTGCGAAAATGCCAGGGTTAGGTACTTGTGTCTGATTTTTGTATGTTAAGAAAGGGATAAAACAAGCAGCATAAACTAAAAGCACAAAGCATTTTTCCATGCACTTTTTTTTTTTTTATTAAAAGCAAGCCATTGGATAATGATGATGTATTAAACTGATATATCAGTTTACTATATCAGTATTAAGTTGATATAACAGTTTAATAAGTATTTTTGTAACAGTTTTGTGAAAGATGATATATGATAAATTTAAACTGTCCCTTTTCCTCTGCTTTTAAAATTAATTTAATTAATTATCTAGTGGTGTAGGCATGTTGATTTGAACTGCTTACCAGATTTATGTTTTTTTCCGAAAGGGAATTGTGACACTTGAAATTCCCAAACCAGATGAGAAAACTGTTCAGAAAGCTTTTTCAGAAAAAGAAAGCTTGTTCAGAAAGAATCATTATGTGATTATTCCTGAGATTATTAATCTAGTCAGGAGTCTTAGAGCCTTCATTTTTCTCTTTGTGTATTGATCTGTTCTGTCTGATTGTGAGAGAGCACCAAATAACCTGTTAGTGTGCTCAAATGCATTTGAAAAGTCTGTCTAACCCTTGTTAATAAAAGGCCCTCCTCATTCCTGCTGTAGTTAATTTAAAATTACTTTGGATTGGTGAGGTTCATGCTGACTTCTCTTAAAAATCCTTCACTCTACTTACGCTCCTGTTGAGAGGTATTAGTTGTTTAACTTAAATAGGTTTTAATTAAAATAAATTACTTAGGGTTATAATACGGTGTGACTTATGCTGTCTGCTTAGCTTTACTTAGAAGTAGCTAGATTTGCTGAAGCCTTTACGCTACAATAGAGCTAATTTTCTTGGTAATTTTCCTAGCAGCTCGTAGAGTGCTGTGTTCGGTCTTTTAGTAGAAGAAAAGAGTGCTGTGTTCAGTCTTTTAGTAGAAGAAAAGAGGGTTTTAGAAGACCCCAGACCAAAAATCGCCATTGGACTAATAGACATGTGAACAGTGTGTGAGGGGCAGGTGTATATAGATCTCAGGGGTATAATAGTCCAGGGATTTCTTTGCTCCGGGTCCCTCCCTTTTTGGAGACACCCAGCCCAGGCTGATCCTGCTGCTGTACCTTTCAATTATTTATTTTTACAAAATCCGATGCCTGAGACTCTGCTGCAGGAAACCCAGGGTCGAGCCTGAGGAAGGAGGGAGCGTCCCCAAGCATAAGCGTGTGTGCGGGGTGGGAAGGGGCACCCGTTGGCTCACGGGGGTCACCCGGTGCAAAGGGACCCTGGTCGTGGTGGTGACAGACTGGGGTGGTGCGTATGCCACTCCGGGGACAGGGTGTGAATGCCTGGGCAGCGGCTTCTCCTGTAATACTCCTCTGCCTATCTCCCTGAGAATGTCGGTAGATGCCAACGCAGGAATGCTCCAGCTGCCTGCCTGGGTGAGGGCACTGACTGGGCAGTCCCCTTGGCGCTCCAGGGCACCCAGTTGCGATGCATACGGTGTGAGAGCTGGTGTCAGGTCACACTCCACTCAAGAAACTTAAGAACAGCTTAAGAATGCCTCGTTACAAGGAAGGTAAAGCCTCCTACCTCCTCACCAGGGAACAAGGAGCTTGGCAGGCTCCGAGGCAATGCCAGCAGGGCCGGGAGCTGAGTTACCAGTCTGGCGTGAGAGGCCATGACTGAAACAAGCGGTTCCTGTCTCCTCAGCACCGCCCTGCCTTCCTCACAGCCGGGCGCGCTCCGCTGGGAGCTCTCGCCTGGGGGCGAGCGGCGGTGGCCGGTGGCCGATGCCCGTGAGGAGCCCCGCTGGCCCCCCAGACGAGACACTCCGCAGCGGCCGCAATGGCGGCAGGCCCCAGGCGGCGGATTCGGCGCGCGCCCCGCGCCGGGTTCTCGCGAGACCTGCCCCCGTTGCCAGGAGACCGGAGCCCGCCCCCCGTGCGGCTGCCGGGGCGCAGCGCGCACGCGCGGCGGCCGATCCCTCTATATAAGGGTCGCGCGCGCGGGGGCCGGGCCTGTCGCCGGGAAGATGTCGCGCTACGGGCGATACGGTAGGGGCGACCGGGGCCGGGTGAACCGGGGGTGAGGGGGCGCGGGGCGGCGGCGTTCGCGCCGCGCTGAGGGTGAGAGAAGGCGGCCGTTGCTCCAGGCGGGCGGCTGTGAGGGGAGATGGCGCCAAGGAGGGAGACGCGGCGGGCGGGCCACCGCCGTCCTGCGGCCGCGGCCCCCGTGAAGACCGGGCCCTAACGGAGAGCGGGGGGGGGGGGAGGCGGTGAGGGACGGCGCGGCGGCTGGAGCCCACCAAAATGGAGGCGGTGTCAAAGATGGCGGCGGGCGGCGGGGGGAGGGGCGGCGGGGGTGCCGCGAGCGCGGCCGCGTGCCCGGCGCCGCGCCTGCGCGCTGCGGGCGGTGTGCGGGGCCCGGCCCTGACATGGCGTCCGTCCCGGCAGAGACCAAGGTGTACGTGGGGAACCTGGGCACGGGCGCGGGCAAGGGCGAGCTGGAGAGAGCCTTCAGCTACTACGGGCCCCTGAGAACCGTGTGGATCGCGAGGAACCCGCCGGGGTTCGCCTTCGTGGAGTTTGAAGACCCGAGGGATGCTGAGGATGCTGTGCTCGGCCTCGATGGAAAGTATGTGCATGCCTAAAACCTCCCTCACTGCTCTGTCTTTAGTTTCTGACCTCCTCAGCCCACACCCATCATTGATAGCCATTCTGTGTGTAACGATCACAGAGGAGAAGAGCATTCCTGTGATTAATACGTATCATGTCTTGCAGGATAATATGTGGCTCGAGGGTGAGAGTGGAAGTGTCAACGGGGATGCCTCGTCGCTCCCGTTACGACAGGCCTCCCGCACGGCGCCCCTTTGACCCTAATGACAGATGCTATGAGTGTGGTGAGAAAGGCCACTATGCTTATGATTGTCACCGCTATAGTCGCCGAAGGAGGAGCAGGTACGTGTGGGGCCAGAGCGGCTGGGTTGCTTCACCGGTGCACTTTTGTGTAGCTCTTGTTAGCAAAGAACAGAATGTTACGCCAGTTTTAAATCTTAATGTTGTAAGTCAACAGGTGTATATCACTTTTTTTTTTTTTTGCTAATACATATAAAATGTTAATATCTTAATAATCAACCTGGTCAAAACCTTTCAGGTTTCTTCGTTTGAGTCAGTCGCCTTGATTCAGAATGTCACGAGCCTTAAGATTTCATGCTGAGGCGCCTTGCAAATCCGACACTTAAGATCCTCCTAGACCTTGAGGTGATCAGCATAAGAGGCCAGATCCCCTCGAGCCATCTACACGTAGCTTCACCTTATTCTTTAAGGGCAGAAAATTTGAGACGGTGATCGCCGTAACAGTAAATTTGGCTTTCAATTGGGGCCCCCCTCCGGTTTAGAAAGAGGAACACCAGATTGACCACATTCCCACCTAGAAAAATCTTCTTGCGTCAATCAAGCCTCACCCTGGCTCATTGGGCTGTCAGTTTGATCGTCGTTAGATTGAAGAGAACACCTAGATGCAGCGATCGGCTATAGATACTTCTAGACCGTCTAGATCTGCTAGACCTTGGGCCAAAGAGGGTCGACCTGCAAACTTGCAAGGTTTATTTTAAATACGCATTACAGTGTTTTCTATTCTAATGTAATTCTGCAATGTAATTCAGCTTTTAACATTTTTCTAGGTAGTAAATGCTCAAGACAAGTAGGCCCAGACATTTTTCCAACTGACAGATGCTAGTGGTGTGGTTTTTGTTGTTTTGTTTTGTTTTCTTTTCTTTTTTTTTTTTTTTTTTTTTTTTTTCTTTTTAGTTGTCTGAAATCAGTTTTGACTTCAGCAGGGCCTCACGTGCACCGATTGCTGCAGCTGTTTCCTGATACCTGTTTTCTCTAACCTAAAACCAGGTCCCGGTCTAGATCCCGTTCAAGGTCCCGTGGAAGAAGATATTCTCGGTCACGCAGTCGGAGTCGTGGTAGGAGGTAGGTTTCTGGCTGCTGTGTTTTCTGTCTTTGTCTTACTTCTCCCTCTGCTCCACCGCTTTCTGTAACCTTGTGAAAAGTACCTTGTAATCATTTTTGTGGGGTTTTTTCCCTTTTTTGTTTTGTAGATCGAGGTCAGCTTCGTACCGCAGGTCCAGGTCAATCTCTCCTCGTAGGTATAGATCATTTTCACCCCGCAGATCTCGATCTGGTTCTTTAAGGAGATCAAGGTATGTGTTTTATAGTAAGCCTGCAACACTGTTGGAGGGAATGTAACCTGTTGCAGTTAACGTTAAGTTTGTATTTTGCAGTCCATGTGTTTGCAGGAGCCTTTGTGGTGTTACATCCCTGAGGGCTACACTGAATGCTTTCTTTGAAGTTAAAAACTTAGGCATATAATTTTGGAACTGCTGTTTATGAGTGTTTTTTTTTTTTTTTAATACTATACTATAGTTACAGCCTTGATCTATGGTTAAGGTTTCCTACTTCACCTTCAGGGATACAGGGAGTAATTATGCTTAGTCGTTTAGGGCAGTAGGATTTCTTATGCGGATGCTAGTACTGGACAAATGTACTACAGCTTTTTAATAATAAAAAGTTGCTTCTGCAAAACTCATGGTTGTAACAAAATTGTCTGAGGTTGATATCATAGGAGTCAAAGAATTCTACGTCACCTGTATGAATTATGTAGTAGTAGTTGAGCTTTCATTGCTTTTTTTGTAGGTCTAGGTCCAGATCACGTTCAAGGTCCCGGTCTGTTGTATGGCCTCGAAGCAGGTAAGATAATTGTTTTAATTCAAATCCATAATAGTTTGGGGGGGGTGGGGTGTATGTGGTTTTTTTTCTTCCCCAGGGTAATTTGGCTGGAAGGGCTTAGAAGGTTATGTAGCATGGCAATATTTGCGCTTAATGTTAATAATTTATGCCTCTTCACAGACTAAAGTAGCCATTGTTTTCTTGTAATAAACATAAGTTTGTTTTGGTCTGTGGCTACTATATGTATATGTAGCCATAAACAAAGCGTATATATGCGTGCAAGCCGGCACAGGCAGTACACAGGAAGAACTACAAAACCATGGATGAAATACAAAGAGTAAATTTTTATATTCAGTACCTTGCCAACCGGGGGGATGCTCGAAGCAGCACTCAGGCAGAGGCACCCAGGTGGGGACAGAGGCAGGGACAGAGGCACTGCGGAGCTTGGTCCCTGCTAGAGGATCAACAAACTTGCTGTTTTTACCTGTTTATCAGGGATTGACGCAGGCGTATCTTACCACTGTGCTTTGATCTTGCCCATAGCAGGGCAGGAATCTCAAGCATGTTCCATCTGAGTCTATCACAGGCCTATGTTACCTAAACACAGATGTTCTACTTGTGTTACAACAATTAGTATGATATACTTGGTTTTTGACACCCCAGCTGCAAGTCACTTGAGCACATTTACGATCCTCCTTGCCAATATTCTGGTAATTTCCCCCAATAAGATTTAAAGTCTAGGGAGAAGTTTTGAAAACTAGTTAATGCCGATGCATTTAGAGAATGCTTGACCTTATGTCCTGCAGGAAATGCTGCTTAGGTTTTTCTTGACATGTTGGTTTTTTTGTAAATCCCAAATGTTGGGGGGGGGGAGAAGTAATGAGAAGGTTGCCATTGTTGGCTGAACTCTTGCTTACGGCTTTTTACCTTTGTCAGTTCCGGTTCTGAGCATTAAATCAAATTAAATTGCTGTAGTGTTAACAAATGCGTAAGATGCTTGACTTCAGAGGTTTGGAAGGCTGAATGAATCAGGACCTTAATGTCACAGGTAGTGTTTTGAAGGACTTCTCTGACATCTGTCCCTGGTTTTGTGGATCTGAATGTTTTCCATGATGAAATGGAAGTTGAGGAAAATGGATATAGAGTAAACGCCTCCTGCATTATTTTCCTCTGTCCTTTGTGTTAAGTCTTAGTTGGAAGAAGGGTGAAAGAGTAGGATAACAACGTGATGGACGTGAGAGCTCATAAGTTGGAAGAAGTCGTTTTTGTTTTGCATAAGAATGGGGAAGAGAAATGATTTTTAGGGGTCTGCCTTCTACCTTAGGACTTGCACATTCAGCCTTTAAGGGGATGATGATGATGATGGGTATTACTAGAGCTGTCCCGACTTATTATCCAGAGGCCTGTAGTGCAGGAGGTGACTAGCCAGGCTCAAGTTGCATGCTGCTACTGTGGAGGAGTCTGGATACAGCTGATGTTGCTTGGTGACTGCTAGTGTTGTGGGACAGTCGTGTTCCTGTGTGAAAGGCGTGCTACTCGTGTTGAAATTTCTGAGGAATGCTGACTTTGTGTAAGGTCTGCAGTTGGCAGTGGTGGGAAGTGGTGATTGTGAAAACTTTTTTCTGTGTTAGCCAGTGCTGGTCCTCTGCTAGTGCAGCAAAACACTAGTACCTAACTGGTGCTGCTTCTGGAGCTTTTGATCTTCAGTCCTGCTTTGTTGCTGTGCCTCTCAGAAGGAGGATTTGCCATCAGTTCTTGCAGTAAGATGATGCTCTTGTGTGCTGCCTTACTGTATTTCTTACCAAAGGAAATAATTCTTATGCTACCAAATACAAGTTCTGGGTAGTTGCCAGCAACTCCATGCTGTGTAACGGTGATACAGTAACAAAATTGCCGGTTATAGTGTTAGGAACTGTAACAGATGACACCTCAGCATAGTGAGCAGGAAGGTTTCAAAGCAGTGGCACAGAACTCTTTGTTTAACTTATGCCAGCATTGTCCATGTAGTATTTTTTGTAAGTTAATAGGCTGTGTAAAGGTGAATCTTGATTACCCTTTAAAAACAGTTGTGAGCAATTTCTTACTTTTTTTGGCCAAGTCTATTAAACAACTGGCTGTCGTGAACACTGGACTTTCTGATGTCCAGTAATACCACATGCCTGAATTCTGACACTCTAGGAGGACAAATATTTTTTTTAAGTAACAGCAAATACTGGAGTTGATAAAGTAACACGATAAATGTGGGAGGAAAGTCTCACTGTTGGAGTAGATTTTAATTCATAAGATGAACTGGGAATAGTTTTACACGTTAGTAGCCAGATATTGAAGAGAAAACTGAAATGCTGTTTTCATTGGGAGAACTGATGAAGGAACTATGTTACAGTTGAATAGAAGTGGCACTGGGAACTTGATCTGGGGAATACATCAGCTCTTCAGCACACGTGCCTGATTCTGGCCTCTTAATGTGCTATTAAAAGATGTTCTAAGATGGCACTTGAAACCGTTTCCTTTACGGAAGGGGTACTTGCAGGTGGGGAGAAAGTCTGGGAGCCTGGTACAAGGTCCTCTCTTCTGTGAAAGTGGTAGCTGAAGTTTTGCTGGGGAGCTTCTTGTGGTTGTACTCTTGTCTTCTCATAAGTGGGGTCTCTGCAATAAGAGCTAAAAGATTCTGCTGAAACATCACGAGAAGAGTCTGCAGCACCAGAGGCTTCCTCTCTGGTTTGTGATGCCACGTAGTATGAATTTGCTGTTGCTGGTTTACCTAACTTTCATTGTATGTGCTTGCCACTGGCTGCTTCGCTGAGCTTTATTTTTCTCCTGTTATAGGTCTGGGTCCCATGGTAGATCTAAATCTGGCTTACCTGCTAAAAGGTGAGCGTGTAAATACAAGTAGCACTCAGTATTTTTTTTTTTTTTTTGGTCATGATTCAAAATCTCTGCTTTGACCAGTATTTCAGTTGCATGTGGAAGAGGGTTTTTTGTTTTTTGTTTTTTTTTTTTTCTCGTTGTTGTTGTTTTGGGTTTTTTGTTCGTTTTTGTTGGTTTGGGGGATTTTTTTAATAGCTGATTTTAAAATATTTTTAATACGTTATTTTTATGGGGCTTTTTATAGCTGATTTTTGCAGGACAGTAGGCAGTTCTTCGAGAAGGATTGTGGATGCAGGTTTTTGTTCAACCCATGGTCATGACAAAGTATTTTTTACAGGATTTGGGGCATATCTTTCCCTACCCTTGTT
The DNA here is from genome assembly GCF_028500815.1 of Rissa tridactyla. Classification (NCBI taxonomy): domain Eukaryota; kingdom Metazoa; phylum Chordata; class Aves; order Charadriiformes; family Laridae; genus Rissa; species Rissa tridactyla. The sequence continues at coordinate 18,202,493 of NC_071468.1, read as the reverse complement.
GTAAACTGACTGTAGTTCTCAGTCTTCCTGACTCTCCTCTACTTGATTCGCTGCTCCTGCTTTGCAGGGTCACTGTGATCATTTTTTAGCTACTTTGAAGCTGTGTGTTGCTCTTTTCCTGAGGGCTCTGGCTTTCAGCAGTTTTCCTTCTCCACTGCAGCTTCTTGCTTAAAGTAATTGTGTATACTTGCTATCAGCATTAAGGGTGGTGTCTTTTAACAACATCAAACTGTTCTTACTGTTTTTACATGGCCAAAAGTGGTTACTGAGTGTATACAGATTCACCACATTGATTGTTTTGGTTTGTGTTTGTTTTTTTTATTTAACAGTCGCTCAAAATCCAGATCACCATCTCCAAAGAGAAGGTAGGAATATCTTAAAACTGGAGTGTGCCATGCAGTTACATAGAACTAGTGTCTGGAGTGCTTGCTATAGAAGTTAACTTGTGCAAGGATAAAAGCTTAAAAGTTTTTTACTTGTCTTAGTTTGTGAACTATGAAAAGATGAATTCTTACGAGCACTTCCTACTATGAAAGGATGAATTTTTATGGGCACTTCCTACCGCTGGTAGTTAGAACTTCATGATAATAATGCTAAGGTAGCCTACTTGAAAGAAATCTTACAGGACAACAGAAAATGTGGGCAAGTGAGAATCAACTATCACAAAGTTCCTCGGGAATTCAGAATCTGGGAAAGAAGCGAGTACTGTAAGGTATGGAGCAAACCACGAATATGTTGTAGGATTAAATTCCTGCTAGTGGCTCCTGACAGCTGGCTCTCAGTTGCAGAGCTGCCAAGTTCTGCTATGTGCTGTGAAGTAAGAAGCAAGTTCTCTTATCTAATGAGAGAAGTATGTGCTGGAATTTACCTAGTCTGAGATCGTGCCCGAAACTGGAACCGTGCAGGTTCTGGCAGAGTAAGAATTCCTCTGCACCGCTGGAGCACAGCCTCCAAGGTGCTTTCTGAGCAGGTTTGATGGTTCACACAGCTGATGTCTCTTATTTTGCCTGACCTTTTCAAGCTCAAAGCAGTTGTTATTTCTAAAGGTGTAAAATAGAACACTTCTGTCATTATTCATGAACTGTAAATGAAAACTGTGGGGAGGGGTGTTGTGAGGTGGGGGGGGAGGGCTCCTGAGCAGAGGAAACCTGGGGTAGCACCCACAGTTTCTGTTGGTTTTGCTGTTGGAGCCGCTTTTAATCTTTTTCTTTCCCTTTCAGTCATTCACCATCAGGAAGCCCTTGAAGGAGCGCAAGTCCTGAAAGAATGGGTTCAAATTTAAAAAGTTTAAGAAGAAAATTTATTTTGTTTACATTATTATAAGGGATTTTGTGGTGTCTTTATAAATGTAAGGGCTTAGTCCTAGAAGGCTGTTTCTATTGACTAACAATTGGCATGAATCTGGATCTTTAAAAAGTCTTATTAGGAGACTAATGCAAAACTCTTTTTGTTGTGTTAACGTTCTGTGATCTGGAAACGTTGGGCTTTTTTTATTGGCGCATTGAAATAAACTGTGCATTTCTAACTAAGAAGTATTTTGTGATAACCCTGCTGTTTCTGTTAATATTGGGGTAGCCGAAGCAGGTCGGGTGTTACTGTGGTGAAAAGCAGGAGGAGGCAGGCTGTTAGAGGGGCTTGTGACACGAGTGTAGCACAGCAGCCAGGCAGCGGCTGTCCCGCAGGCGTCTGCCTGTTGTAGGATGTCATTCTTACTGTTTGGTCTTGAACGTTACGGTGATCGGTACCTTGTGTTTTTATCTGCACTTCCCCAAAGTGCTCGGTGAAGGTGAAAACCGGGCTGGATGATTTGACTTAGAAAAATGTCTAGAAAGGGCGTTAACAGATGGAAAAACAAGGAGCATGTGAAGCCTGGTTTGTCTGTCATGTTTATTGGTATTTGGAATACTTCTGGAATGTAAAATATTGAAGTAAATATTTTTAGAAATCTTGTTTTATGTCCTGGTTGTCCAAATAGTACTTCTTTGTGATACTTAGGATAAACTGGCAGTTCTGGTGCAGAAGATAATACACATAGATACTCTTTTTAGGAAAACGTAAGTGTTTTCTTACAGATTCACAAGCAGAACCTGCAGGTCATGTTTAAGTAGCCGTACATCTGGGGAATCCAGAGCTCATGTTACCACCTGCCTGACGCGATCTGCCTGGTCCTGTGTTCTCCTGTGGCAGTAGTTTAACCAAGGGACTCCCTGCTGTCCTGATGGGTTGTTGCTTTGGGAAACTGGATTGTAGCTGCCAGTACACAGATGGTCCCCGTCTCACCACGGATAGGTTACTGAAGGAGTTAATATAAGTATGATAAACTAGTGCAAGGTATTTGCCGGTTTGATTTGTCTTTGCAGCTTTGGCTATTATCAGACTAGTAAGGAAATCGGAGTGCCACATGATTTAACTGAAAGTCTTCCTTAGAGTATGTTCTGGCCTATATTGCTGTGTCTTACAGGCCAGCCAGGAACCATAATTCTCTGGGGGCTTCTAATTTGTCAGCAGTGGGTTGATACGCTACAGTGGAGCACTGCAGTTGTGCATGGGCACCCAGCCCCAGGTTTTCAGATGAATTTTGAATATTGTTACTTTACAGGATGTCCAGGTATTTAAAAAATGATAATGAGCACCTATGCATGAGTTCACAAAGACTCTTCCTCTGTGCTGCAGCATGTGTTTTGTCTCGTCCCTCCTCCCCTCTCCCCCTATGTTTGTACATTTTAGTGCATTGGTGCTTAGTAGGGTAAGTGGCTTTCCTTGCTGATGATGCTGCAATCAATATTTTGCTATAAGCTGCAGAAGAGGGAGCTGGAAGCAACAGCATTAAACTAGGGTGACCCAAAAGCCATTGCTAAACATGGCTGGGGGGAGTATCCCTTCCCCCTGCTGCATTGCAGTTTGCATGTAGCACAGTAAAACTATGCCATGCAACAGGGCTTTTACCAGGGGGTAGCTTTTTCTCTTATTTTCTTCTGTACTGCTGAAGCAAGCTGACTCCACAATAAACCTCTAGATTAAACTCTAGTGCCACCTTTCTTTTTCAGCCTTTCCACTCAGTATTGCAAGAAAGAGGGCGCTCAGAGGTACAGGATGAGGGCTGGAAGGAGGGTTACTAGGGGCAGGCTTTGGGAGGAGGAGGAGGGAGGAACCACTCTTCAGTTGGTTATTAATAGCACTGCCACTGTGTTTGGTGCTTCTCATCCGTATTTAATGTGCATCTCGTCCTGTCTTGGAGACTGCTCTCTCAATGGCAGTTGCAGCTGTGCTGAGGGCTTGCAGTGTGCTGCTGGGGAGCGTAGCAGCTGGGGTCCAGCTCCGCCCCTGCTGTTCACCTGGGGGGTTGGACTGCCTTTATTCTGAACGGTAAATGGAAGGGGGGAGATGGAGCCTGGTTCTGTCACTATTACACAAAGTAACAGCTGGCCCTGCAGCCCAGGCAGTGAGACGTGAGGTGTGTGCTCACAGTTGACTATCCACTGTCATCCTTTGAGTGTATCTATTGATCTGTGCTCTTCCCAGACTTGCCCGTTCTGTCACTGGCAGACAAAAAACGCACAAGCATACAGATTTGCAGTTACAGAAGTATGGCGCTGCTGTTGGCCAACATTAAGCTATGGGGACAGTTTAGCTGCCTGCAGATGCCCGTACCTGCATTCTACTGCACTGATACACGTACAGGTCCATGGCACTGCACAGGTTTTGGTACTCCTGTCTTCCTTGTGCAAGGGGCTGTTGTGGTGAAACTGCTGTTGCAAACAGTCAAGTGTGGGTTTTTTTGACAAATTGAACTAGCCCCTAAATGCTGTGCCCTCTCTGCTCCTCCCTCCTCAGCCTGAAGGCTCTTTGGAAGCAGGGCTGGTGATGGAGCCAGAGGTCACTCTGGTTTTACAGATGACAGCAAAGTTATTTCACTTAAGGCACTTGCTGTTATTTGCGATCGCTAGTACCTCAGGCAGTTCAGCTGTAGCAATGCTCAGCATTGCAACTGAGCAGTGTCAAAAGGAAGAAGTAATAGTTCATTATTACTACAGCAGTTCACCACCCTCTTCTGTAGCAGCTTGCTCCCCAGAGCAGTAGTTTGGCTTGAAGTTTCCAAAAGCAGGACTTCCTTCCTGCTGTGCAGCCAAAACTGACTACCTCAAGTAAAGTCTTGGCCAAAATGTAGAAGTGATTTTAAACCAATTTGGGAGCAGCTTCTGATGTCACACGCTGCCTCCAGACTTTACTATTACAGGAAGCGGCCGTGGAGCCAGGGTATTTGTGTGACCATAAAACACTACTGCCAGCATATGGCCTCAGAAAAAAAAACCACTTTGCTTCCTTACACGGAGGATCCTGTTCCTCCTGGGAGATTTGCCATTTGCCCATTTCCCAGAGTGTACTGGAAGCCACCTTACTGCCAGCTAGCAAGCTCTCTGCAAACAAAGTGGGGAAAAAACACAAACCAAAACCCCCTGTTCAATAGTATAGTTGCCAACTCGGTCTTCCAGAGATCAGTGCCATGTTTTGGGACAACAAATACATCAAGACACCACTGTTACTTGGTCTGTTCTCAGGCACTGAGTCTTTATAGAAAGCTGTTCTCACGTTACTGCGTGGTCACAAGCTTTACAATCATACCGATGATCCGGGAGCCACGGGGGCACATGCATAAATCCATGCTGGGATTCTTGATTTTATCTTGCAGCAGCTGGTCCAGTTCACAGCGCAGCTCTTTCACCAGCTCAGCCACCTAACACACAATAAAACACAGAGGCGAGTGTAAGGCTCAAGAAACGCATCATCTCCTGCATTCTAAACGCAAGCGCGGGACTCCCAGGATTATCCCTCCTTTTCCTTACCTGGTGAGAGGCAGCCACAAACCGTATCCATCCATCATCCAGAGAAATGACAAATTCTCCCTTCTGCAGCTGCATGTGCACCTGCCCGCCTCCGAGCAGGATCAGCGGGTACACCGACACCATGCTGCAGTCCCGAATGAACACGCGGCTGGTCTTGATTTTCTCGTGATATACCAGGTAGGGGCTCTCAAAGTGCCTCGTCTGCAACACGTACACAACATCCTCGTTAAAGCGCCACGGCTCTTCCTACCTGCTCGGGCAAACGCCTGCCTGCCTCTGCCACGCAGGCCTCCCCTGCCTCTTACGGCTGCAGAGAACAGCAAACGTGCTTGAAATGCACCTGCTTAACTAACACACTCCCTCTGACCCGTAAGAGCTGCCAATAACTTCGCTAGTTATCCCTTGCTCCTTCCCACTTTGCAGAGAGTAGGTGAGAAACAAGCCACTTCCATTATTAGCTTATTAATATTAGCTTATTAATTAAGCTAGTTGCCTCAAGGCCCCATGTTCTCCATTTCATGCTAAGGACGTTTTCATATGTGATTTTGTTACGCTCTTTAAAAGCAAGAGTGATCAACAGTTCAAAGCCTTTGTAACCCAAGTATGTGGTCAATGGTTAAAAAAACCCCACTTTCTTAAAGCAAATAATTATATTCTGCAAAAGGCAATGAATCATCAAATATGGAGACAGTTCAAGAGACAAATATTACCTATATCATGGCAGAGAAAGAAGAGCTTTTATCTAAGTATTAGCTATTAAGCTGGAAAGGAAATTAACTTCTGAGTTTGAGGACCCATGAAGAAACAAACCAGAGCATATGCCTGAATTATTTACCAATAAATGATATTTCAGCTGAAGGAACAAAGCCTGGGGAGGGGTGGCGGGGAGAAGCCGTCTGCATGTACGCAGGTGCTCCATACGTGCATGCGATCTCGGGCAGTACTGGGGCGAAGCCGGGGAGCACTGCGACCCCAACATCTTTGTGTGCAGCTTTGCAGAGGCAGCTTAAGAAAACATGAACTGGGGGTTACTGCATCTGCTAACTCCGCGCCCGAGGCTGGAGTTTAACTGTGCGCCCAAGAGGACACCCTTAACTCAGGAACGCACCATTATTTACAATTTTAACAGGGGACTGTTCAATTATAAAGACTTTTTTTTTTTTTTTAAACATCGATAGGGACCCTCGCTGTCATCTTAACTGCTCAAGCAAAGGTGATTTCTTTTATAAAAAGAGCACGCGTTGCAAAAAATAAAAAAGAATCCTGACCTGATAATTCACAGATGAAGGGTGAATGTGAACATAACCATCATTTTTGGTAACAAACTTCAGCTCTTCCGCTTTTGGTTGCATTTTGACCGCTCCTGTGCTGGTCTTCTGGTATTTGCTCTCTGGCTTTTTCACCTGTGTGGTAAGAGAAAAAAGTTATAAAAATCCACTGTACCAGAAACCTTTTTTAACTTATGTTTTAGTTTTATCAAAGCCAGAAATTCTCAAGTAGTAACATGTCAAGTCACTAGAGACAGGTGCTGCCTGTCACTAGTCACTCTGGGCGCTGCCTAACCATGACCGTTCCTTTGCAACCTCAGCCTTCAAAAAGCTGTAATTCAAAGTAGCTTCTTAAGAACACTTGCTGCTGTCTTCTGCGTGACTTGTCCTGGTTTGAGGTAGAACAGAACCAATTTTCCGTTTTGTAATTTTACTTTTTAGCTGGGCCTCTTCTAACTGACTAAAGTCTGAAATTTAACAGCATATCGTTCAGAAACTGTTCACTCTCAGAGTGATAAGACCCGATTATACCAAGGGATGATACACACAGAGGCTCTTGCTTAGACTTATTGCCGTAACAGCCAAGGTCAGCTCACTTCACTGCTTGCCCCGTTAGAGGGTCGGAAGCAGAAACGCGTAGAAGGGTCCCACCTGTAGGGAGGAGTGGACAGGACAGGCGACCCAAAACTGACCAACAGGGGTATTCCACCCCATCTGCATCACGCTCAGTGTAAAAGCTGAGGGATCAAAAGGTCAGCTCTCTCTTCAGTGGCCAATGTCCGAGGAGGACCCTGTCTGTTTGTCTGCTTTTGATCCTGATCTGAGCATTCCTGACTCCAGACCCATAATCCGGGACTTTCCCTGTGCCTGCTGGTGACGCGATCGTCATCCTGGGAGCTGGATATATTTTGTATATATTGTATACTTTTGAAATTATTATATTTTATTATTATTTATTTATTAGTATTTTCATTAAAGTAGTTTAGTTGTTTTTCTAAACTCGTAAATCTCTTTACCTCTTCCTCTCCTCTCTTTGGGGCGGGGTGGAGGGGGGGCATCTGTCATTCTGATTGGCCAATCCAGCCAAAACCGCGACAGTGACGCTCAAGTCACCCCGGAGGAGCAGCAGCATTCTCAAGCAACACAAAACTGGAGGTCAGCTGCCTGCCTCTAACACTAGCAGCAGAAAGCTTTGGCAAGCTAACCCAGGCTCAAGGCTGCCAAAGCCAGACTGAAAGCGGGCTGTGTGGATACGCTAGAGAGCAGGAGGAGAAACGAAAAAGCATTCTTTTACCTGGACAACATTGGGATACAGCGCAGCACACAACATAGCTGAGATCAGCTTGATGTTCTCCGCATTGGAATTTGCCTGTGAAATTAATGCACGCATTAGGTATTCTGCAGGTAAGTCTATAAACACCTGCTTCTGGAATAACGGAGTTCCTGAAACCGGTTTACTTTTATAGCTGCACTGCGTGCTTTATAGGGGCGGACCAGTTACTGCTCTTGGGTCTCAGGCTACACCTGGGCCGTGTTCCCCCCACTATAATAGAGCAAATTGGCCACCAACTATCTTATAGAATCACCTAGGTTGGAAGGGACCTTTCAGATCATCGAGTCCAACCATCAACCTAATTCTGACAAAAACCATCACTAATCTAAACTATGTCCCTCAGCACCACATCTACCCGTCTTTTAAATACCTCCAGGGATGGTGCCTCAGCCACTTCCCTGGGTGCCGAACCAAACTGTTCCCTAATGTCTGGCTACAAAGTGGCTTGCCCCTGAGAGAAAGCAAGCACAAGTTGTCCCAAAGCACAGCGAGACTCTACAGCTACCAAACCCTTATCAGGTCAGCATGTAGCCCTAGGAGATCTCTGGCTCCAGAGGTACTGCTTTGTGAGGATCGTCTGCAGTGCTGAGACATTTCACTGCCTGCTCTGTAATGTAGTTCTGTTCACGGTTCCCAAAATAAGGTTGGCACTAATCCCAGCATTCAGGCCAGGTCATGAGTCAGACCCGTGCCTTTCCACCACTTGCTGACTCCTGACATGTCAAGTCAGCAGTGTTTCACTGTCCCAAAGGAGCAGGTTTCAGCTCATTTCCACATCCGGGCCTGCGCTTCCTGGGCACGTGAGGCCCCCTGCAATGGAGGCTGGTACCGGCACGTACGGGGAGGAAGAACAGAGCAGGCTGGAGATGACTGTTGCCAGTGTGAGACTACAAAGCCAGGCTGTGGCAAGAAGCCCACCAGTCTAGAGCCCACCTGGCTCCCAGGTGACATGAAAAAAAACCCAGCAGCATTGTTTTGGAGCACTGAAATGCTGTGAATTACCTCTTCTCCTGTGGCATCCAACACGCCATCGCCTCCTTGGGACCACTTCTTCTCAATGTCCCTGGCTCTTAATCCCTCCTTCACAAACCCAATGTCAGAAAGCAGCTCCGTGAATTGCCGTTTGAGGCTGGCAATTTCCTATAAACAGACAACGGGCCGTGATGGGTGCCACGCAGAGCCAGGACAGCCTTCACCAGTTGCTTATTTTCGTCACTAGGACTCAGCCAGTGTCCCAGTGCAAGGCCACAAAAAAACCTGACTTACCTGAAGAACTCTTCCTGACAAAAAGTTCTCCCTGCAGTAGTTGTAGCTTGCCTGAGAACCCTCTTGGATACTTAAACGCCATCCCTAGGTGAGAGGATGGGAAGAAACCTTTAATGAAATCTTTCACCTTGAATTTCAAGTGCATCACAAACCTCTGAGAGCGGCTACTGAATTTTAGCTCACCTTATAGGCCTGGAGAAGAGCCAGGTAGTCGCTGTTCCCTACTGCAAACTCCAGCTTCTTTTTGTTTGCTTCCTCCCTTTTATCCCATGGCGACACCTAGACAGGCAGTAACCGATTAAAGCGTGTTCTTCACCACGCAATTCAGACAAGCCATTGCGAGAGCTGCATGGCATATAATCTTCGGTATTTTCACAGCAGCTCACAGGTCACAATGCAAATTTTCTCCATGGATAAGAGAAAATATGAGGCATTCGAAAGTTCCTAGTCAACAGCAGAGCACCTAAGCCTACTGCCCTCTCTAACCACAGGAGATCCAAAGGTAAATTTGTGTTTGACCAGCTCACAGAAAATATTTCATTTTGGGCAGACCTCCAGCTGCAGAATGCCAAGATTTGTGAAAAACACCATCTGACAAATCTTAGCAAGTTAATGGAGCTGAACCTCCAATGAGAATGTCTATAACAGAGAAGAGCAGAGCGAGTCTAAAATCTGAGAGAGAGAAAAGGCGATAGTAACTCAAGACATTCAAAAAGCCGATTTAAGTTATTCTATAGCAGCATATAGAAACTTATAACACTTGAAGTTAAAATGCTGTATAAAATGCCCAATAAGCATATAGAAAACAATATGCAATTAAATAACTAGAACAAGCTATTTCCAATTCTTGCACAACTATCCTCAATACAAATTATTTGCGCTACTAATGATAGCAATCAAAACTTCAAGAAAGTCTGACTTTTCAGGAAAGTTTGTAAATTGCAAAGGAAGACTAAGAACAGTAAGAGCACCTGTAAGTACAGCAGCTGATTCAAAAAGCCGAAGTGAAAGTGAACACACAAACCAAGATCCAAACTGAACCCTGCATTCACAGCTCAGACACGTCAACTTCATCGTTATCACTGTTGCGTAATTATTTGTAACTGCTTCTTATGCTACCATTCATTTTCAATTTTTACACCAAGTTTGGACAAAATGGACTGACTGTAATTCTTAGCTCAAATCAAAACTAATTATAGAACGATAGAATCACAGAATGGTTTGGGTTGGAAGGGACCTTGAAGATCACCTAGTTTCAACCCCCCTGCCCTGGGCAGGGACACCTCCCACCAGACCAGGCTGCTCAAAGCCCCATCCAGCCTGGCCTTGAACACCTCCAGGGATGGGGCAGCCACAGCTTCCCTGGGCAACCTGGGCCAGTGTCTCACCACCCCCACAGTAAACAATTTCTTCCTAATATTTAATCTAAATCTCCCCTCTTTCAGTTTAAAACTGTTCCCCCTCATCCTATCACTCCACTCCCTGATCAAGAGTCCTTCCCCACCTTTCCTACAGGCCCCCCTTAGGTACTGGGTATCCACTCTGGATAAATTTCCACTGGACTTTTTTTAATGAGCGCTGCATTATCGTATCTACAAAGTATGCTAAAAAGGAGAATTAAATTCCTCAAGTGTAGTACGTTGCGAGTTACAACAGCATTTTGCTGCTGCATGAAAACACACTGCTTTCAAATCGGGATACACGGTTAAGAATACTCACAAAAGGTGATTTAAAGGCCAGACTGGCTGCTATAGTTAGTGCAGGATCCAGGCAGCGGAAGATGGTGCCAAACAGCATGAGCTTGCCAATCCTGACATCAACAGGCAGCGAAGCCAAGTGATATCCCAGAGGAGTGAGCTTTTCGTCTGGAGTCAATGCTCCTAAGTCTTGCAGTCGCAGCTTTGATGCCCACAAAGACTCAGTTCTAGGGGGCTCAATTAGTCGTGATAAGACAGAGTGAAGACTCTGTGCAGAAAACATCTCCAGAATCTTAATTCTTAAGAAGGGGGAAAAAAAATTAAGAAAGAAAAAAAAGCACCTTAGTTCCATACACAGGACAAAAAAGCAAGCTTTTATAAATACAACATAAAACAAAAAACAACGGAAAACATGCTTCTAAGAACATGCTCCCTAGAAGAGGCCTGTAACACGTTATTTCAAGTCAGGAAGCAATGTGAAAAAATAGCTGGGGGGCAGCGTACCTCATCCAATCTCACTGAGTCCTTAAGAACAGATTCCTATTTAGCACAATAGGATTTAAAATAAAGTTTTTACGATAAAAAAGATAATAATTGTGTTGTTTCATTTCCTTATTGTACACAGGGGTGCAGAGTGTGCAGCAGGGATACGAGGGCCTCTTCATTTAGTATTTGCATGATGGTGGTGCTCGATGCAGGCTGTGGCTTTACTGCACTATGCTGCACAGAAACACCGCAGGAGAGTTTACAGCGTGAAGGGACAAACACCTACCGGGGGTCTGGAGTATAGAAATACAACTGTCTTTCTGGTGAGAAGAGATCTGGGAGACGTATCTTTTTCCTAGGATCAGATGCGAGCTAAGGAATGTGAAGGCAGCCAGGGAGAATAGGTGGCAGATGCAATTGGCGGGGGGTGGGGTGGTGGTGGTGGCAGGGGTGGTGTGTCTAGACGAGGAGGCAATGCGATAGCAAGATCAAAGCAACCAGCCAACAGAGCCTTAGATCTCCAGAGCAAGTTTCTTGGTTTCACAATGTGAGAAAACACTGAGGAAACTAAACACCTTGGCCATGGCATTCCAGGTGCTCCCTGCAGTGGAGGAAGGACATTCTGCATCAACCGCTTTTTCAGGCAATACAGGAACAACAGCTCACCTTAGACAAAGCTGCTCCAAGGGCACTCTTTGTATTTCTGGTAACTGTTCTTTTATAAGCTGATGGTTATAGTGATGGCTACTGAAAAGATGAAAGCAGACACCTGAGGCTACACGGCCTGCTCGCCCTTTCCTCTGCAGAGCATTGGCCTTGGACACAAATGTGTCTTCCAGACTTTCCATTCCTTTGCTTGGGTCGTACCTACAGAAGAGCAAGAAACAGGCTTATATTCAGGAGTGCAGAGTGAACAGGCTGGAGGTCAAGCAGGTAGATGCTGCCAACTTCTGTATGGACATAATTCCCACCCCCTTCAGTTGAATCTGAGTCTAGACTGGCTTCCTCCACCTTGGAGCAGCTTTCTGCAAATCAAGTTCCTTCAAGTTTTTCCCAGCTCTTTGGAAAGCTAAAGTATGCAGCCCAAGGCATAGAGCAGTTTCCCAGATCACAAAGCCCTGAGCAATGAATCCCAGTACCTTTTCTCTTTCATTTTTCCAGAATCAATCACATAGACCACATCATCAATGGTGACAGATGTTTCTGCAATGTTTGTAGAAATGATGATTTTGATAACTCCTGCAGGAGGCCTGAGGAACACAGACTGCTGTTCTTCACTAGACAGTGAAGAATGAAGGGGATAAACCACACACCTGTAAGGACAATATGACAGCATGCTCAGTCCATCTCCAGCCTTTCCCCTCTTGGGAACAATCCGCCTGTGCACGCTTTTGCCCCACTGGTACCATGCACTGACTACAGCCACTCAAAGCACTATAAAACCAGCAAACTTCTCTGCCATATTACCTTTAAGACACAGAATCATGGAATCATTTACATTGGAAAAGACCTTTAAGATCATTGAGTCCAGCCATTAACCTAGCACTGCCAAGTCCACCACTGAACCATGTCCTTAAGTGCCTCATCTACACCTTTTTGAGTGTACATCTTTTAAATACCTCCAGGGATGGTGACTCAACCACTTCCCTAGGCAGCCTGTTCCAAGGCTTGATAACCCTTTCAGTCAGGACATTTTCCCCAATATCCAATCTGAACCTCCCCTGGCGCAACTTGAGGCCATTTCCTCTTGTCCTATCACTTGTTACCTGGGAGAAGAGACCAACTCCCATCACGGTACACCCTCCTTTCAGTTGTAGAGAGTGAGAAAGTCTCCCCTCAGCCTCCTTTTCTCCAGGCTGAACAATGCCAGCTCCCTCAGCCGCTCCTCATAAGACTTGTGCTCCAACACCTCAATGTCTTTCTTGTAGAGAAGGGCCCAAAACGGGACACAATATTTGAGGTGGGGCCTCACCAGTGACCAATACAGGGGGACAATCACGGCCCTCGTCCTGCTGGCCACATTATTTCTGATGTACGTAAGGTGGCAAAGTTTACAGAAGGGGCAGGTCTCAGAACAGAGTTGTCTCTTCTGAAGAGTCTAGAATCTGCCATTTATAACGCCAGACTGGAAGAAATCACTCCAGCTAACCTTGCCATGGACATCTGTGTGAAAACTCTTTAGTCAAGGAGATTCAATTACATCCCCACGTAACAATCTAAGGCCAAAAGAGAGACAACTGAATGTGTCTCAGCAAACATTCTGAAACAGAATTAAGGGTCGAGGTGAAGTTTTCAACAGTCCAGTGGATCATGCAGAGCGCAAAATGGAGAACATTCATGACTAGGGTCTCCAAGAACTTCAACAACTAACCTTCCTGAGTTGAGGAGAAAAAACAAAAAGAGCAAGCCAATAAGATACTGGAAAACAATTACTTTGACTAGAGTCAAGACCTTTATATCACAAGCTGTCTCACACATTTAATAACCTTTATTTATCCCTAGATAAAGACAGGCTTTGTGCAGGAAGCTACTCTTTATTTATGGGTAAAGACCAATAGTTTTGGAGCTTTTCTGCCTTACCTCTTGCTGTGCCTGTTGTTAAAAAGAGCATTAGACTGGAGCTGCTCATAAAGCATCTTGATTTCTGCTAGACCAGGCAAAAATATCAACACAGCACCTATATAAGTAGATAAAAAAAAATAAAATCACTCAACAGAAAGGACAGCATGGTAACTTATCAGTGTGCAGAAGGGCCCAAGTCAAAACTCCAGCTCTGTTTTGCAATTATTGTACAAAAAACACACAGGCTGCAACAGTCCCTCACCAAAGACTTCCAAAGTAGACAATTCTCTCACCTTCCCCATCCCACGTCTATCAAGGGCTCTGTTACTCGTCTAGAACTTTTTCTTTTTTTTTTTCAAAAATAATCAGTAACCACAGAAACTTTGCATGCAAAACATTAGCTTTGGGCTGTCTATAAGCGCGCAGCTGCCATCAATCTACTTTTGTTTATCTCTCAAAGACAATGGAATTACCTGGGGGGTATGAATGTCTGCCAGCAACTATCCACTCCAGCAAGGCTTCAATTAATTCCAGATTAACTTTGTCCAAGTCCATGACAGACATTGTTTTCAACACTGTCTTGTTAACTCCTGGGGAAAAGGAAATAAAACACACAGTAAGTCTACCTCTTGTAAAAAATATCTGCTGTATCCACTGAACCAGCATAGCTGTACAACCAACCACACCTTGGTTTAAACAGCATCTGGCTTAGACAAGACAGAGGTGGCTCCGTAAGTGAACCAATGCATCACATTCCCCTTTCCATGCTTCCCTTTGTTTCAGCTCTTCCTTTCTCATGCCTTACTGGGGCTCACACCTGCCCCGTGCGAAGCCTAGACCAAGATTCATTTACTAGCAGGACAACATGCACACATACGAGCAGTAAGAGGAGCCGAAAGCTTTTATATGGCCATTTACAGGTACCGCCAGGTCTACCTTCTCAAGCTCTCTCTTCTCCGTTCCAACGTTTCTTACATCAACTCAAGAAGATAGACAGATTCCTTTACTCCTCTGAGATGGCAACTGTTTAGCAGGAATCTGAAGTTTTTAAGCAACGGCTTAAATACCACTCAATTGAGCAATGGCTTAATACCACTGAGGAGCTCACCATAAGGGTGTGCAGGGAGGAACCCTTCAGGACTAAGCACAAGGAGGATTTTGATGATGACAAAGTGGGAAGTTCATAGGAAGGTCTGCCCCTCTTATTAAGCCATTCACAGAGTGATTGAATTTCTCAAAGGCGGCTTGTCTTCTTTGAGAAGTAACCTCCTTGAAGTGGGCAGATACATGCTGTGCTTTAAGTAAAGCTGCTCCAGCAAGAACACACACAGAGAAGAAAGTGGAATTAACAAGGCATCTGAAAAGGGACGGAAAGAGATACTAGCTGAAAACTGTCCACTTTCAGACACTAAGAACTGTTTTCAGCCAAGATGTCTGTTCTAGTTTAAGAGAACAATGGGTTCTTTTTTTTTTTTTCTTCTTTAAGCTGCCAGGTTTCTGATCTCATCTAGAAGTAGTGACCTGCTTAACTTCGCAAGTACAAAACTCTAAATTATATACATGCATTAAACATACAATATTATATGCTAACATACCACGTTGGCTGGCAAGTGTTATATGCCAATTTATCAGCTTTAAGAAGGAGCTCACCTTTATATCGTGTAAGCAGCTGCTTCAGAGTTAATTTTTGGTCTGGATCTGAATCTCTGACACCTGTGTCGGTGCCTTCCAAAATGCCAGCACGTCTCAAGTCCTCCTCTACTTCTTCAAATGCAGTTCTTTTGTGTCTTCCATTTTGTTTGCTTTCTTGCTTTGTCTTGCGCCTGTAGGGACTACTGTCCTCTAAAACGTACCTGAACAGCAGAACATTCAGTGTCACGGAAAGAAGCCTAACAGTCTCCTTCTAATAATTAGCTACAGAGAGGGTATCAAAAGTTTTTATATGTAAATCTGAGAGGAACTTTGTATAGCGGCCTGCAAACCCAATAACAGTATCAAAGCCAAGGTGTCCTTCCATACTAGGGTGTTAGCCTTTTAAAAACTATGATGCAAAAGACTAGGACTGCAAACTTGATCTTGACAGCTAAGTGGGCAGCTCAGAGGAACGACCCGCAAGTAATTTACAGTAGCTGATCAATATACTATCTGGAATGTCTGAGCTGCTGTGACTCCTCAGTAACAACAAAAGTTAACAGGAATCTGTTAACTGAACTGCAAGGAAGGGCTTACAAAAAGGAATTGTTTGGTATCTTGCATTTTTCACCTTCAGTGCTGAAATCTACCTTCAAATTTCTTCTGCTTGCCAACGTCTAACCATCACTGAAATAAGTAAAGCACGAGCACTGACAAACTCTTCATGGCATAGCTCACCTTTTCTTGAGTACTTATGTGTTACCTAACGCAGAAAGGCTTGTTTTGGCATGAGATCCAAGACCCCACTGCAGTATAGGAAGTATGGTTTAAAGACAGTGCTTTAGTAGAACTCCAAGACTGCAGGTGATGGGGGAGATCTGGGAGGATTTCATTTTTAAATTCATGCACAGAACCACTGCAGTCTCAAGGTCAACAGTGCAACCTCAAAGGCCAAATACATCTCAGAATGTTTAGCAAATTCATACCTTGTCATTGCAATCACATCTTCCAGAAAAAACTGATCCACAGGAAATGTTCGACCTAAAAGGAAACATGAGAACACAACACGCAGAAAAGAGGAAAAAAGACAGAAGATGGTTATCATTTCACACAGGTTATTATGTCATACACTGTCTTCACAGCTCTCACCTACACTGCACTCTTCAACACAATTTCTCTCTAGGACAAACAGTGGATGTTTTCCAAGCCTGGTTTGGTAACATGCACTTACACAGTCAGAGAAGGGCTGAGACACTTAGGGGAACATACCCATGAGGCTATGTATTTCTTTCGTGCTCCATGTAATAACTTAGCAATTTAAAAGGCACATTTGGCTAAATGCGTACGCATCCAACTCCATCCTCTCACTGCTGCTTTTTCACAAGGATAGAGGAGAGTCTTCAGCTGTGGTGAAACTAGCTCAGGGAACCACGGTATGCACACCGTGTCATTTTTGGTTTGGGGGAAGGAAATTCTGCTGGTATAGAGAACAGCACAAAAAAAGCTTCATTTCCAAGTCTTCTCTCTCTCAAATCCCATTGGTCTTTCCTTCTAAGCCCTTGGAATCATAGTTCTGGTATAAATCCTCGTCTTGCCACTTCGCAAATTAGCCCTTTGCACTTGTATCGAGAAACACTTCGCAAGCAGAAACACTGAAAACAAACCCCTAAAACAATGAATGTGACAAGATAGTAAAAATGAATGGTTTTCACCTGGTATGTTAATAATTGGACAGGAGTGAAAGTATTGAGAAAAAAGCTCTGCATTCAAGGTGGCACTCATTAGTATAATGCGCAGGTCTGGCCTCTGAACCATTATATCCTTCAAAACCAGCAGCAAGAAGTCACTGAAGAAAACAAGCAAAAATACATTTGAATTTCTTCAGTGTTGACTTTCAGAGTTTCCTTTTTTCTCCCCATTCTGTCCACCTTCCTGGTGTTTTCAATAGCACAGCGATACCATCACGGTAGCATGAGCTTCTCAGAATGGCTGGAGGCTAATAATGCAGTAAATTAATGGAAGGCAACCTGCTTACTTTTTGGTTGTCCCTTACTAGAGTCTCAGGATCACTTGGCGAATTCATTTAAGCAACAAAAAGCTCTTATAAATTAATTACATTATATAAATTAATATACATTAATAACATTAATGAAAACACAAGAACAGTAGATAACAAGTTAACTCAAAGTAACAGATGAGTCCTTTTTGCTCCTCTTCCTCACTGTAAGAGTTATTCAAACTTACCCATTCTTCCCTG
Organism: Rissa tridactyla; assembly: GCF_028500815.1. NCBI lineage: Eukaryota > Metazoa > Chordata > Aves > Charadriiformes > Laridae > Rissa > Rissa tridactyla. The sequence continues at coordinate 18,185,148 of NC_071468.1, read as the reverse complement.
CTCGCTGTATTCTTCCCTACATATTTATAGCTTTCGTGGCATGCCTAGAAGACTGGCTTGAAGTTATTTTACATGAGAAGGAAGAAGAATCCTTGAGACATAAAAGCCCTTTTATAAGGCTAAAATATAATCTGAGCTGTAGAATATCGGGTCGCATTCAAAGCCTCCCAGAAACCCACTGCACTGCAGCGTTTCACAAGGAAAACCTCAAAGAAATGATCCTTGCCACTTAGTTTACAGAGATACTGACAGACATTATCTTTTGCCTGGCATCAGCAGGTAAGTGGGGTAAAACTATAGGAGGCTGGAGCAGGATAGGATGAGACTGTCTAGAACTAGTAAAATCTGTAGATTGGAAGAAAACGTGTGCGCTTGTCCCTTGCCGGTGCTCTGCTGAAGCCTGCATCAGGAGAAATAACTTCCAAAAGGGCTCATAAAGAATTAGAGTATTCAGTAAAAGCTAAAACAAGGGAAGAATAAGAGCCTTAACCTAGTTAAGAAGTTACTTAACCCTTCAGCCACATTCAAAACCTCTTATCAACACCACTGCATGTAATGGCAGATTGGAGGCACAGAAATTTAAGAGAGATGGACTTTCTTTGCAAGCTGCTGCAACACAACTTCTTACTGCCCAAAGACAAGAACCTAAAATCAGACTCCTTCCACCATCCTCCATTACTGCCCCAGGATCAACGAGCCTGACTTCAGTTACTGGCACCTTAGTCACCTTTATCCTTCTGACTAAGTTTCTTCATTTTGCTTATGGGACAAGAGATTATTTACCTTTCTTCTGTTCTTTCGTGAACTTCATCAACAATAACATGTGTGATTCCCTGCAAAGTCAGATCTCCTTCCAGCCTTCTCAACAGCACACCAGTAGTGCAGTACAAGAGTCGGGTAGCTGAGGACTTGAACGGTAAGACAAAGCATTCAGTTGACTTTGTGCAGCTTAACACAGTGCAAAGAGAACATGAGTTGCTGTAAATAAATCATTTGGTTTCAGCTGAGTGGCAGGTTTGACAGAAAGGGAAAAAGCAACCCCTGCTGGAGATGGGCAGAACAATTCGTCTTCGATTAAAACTTAAGAGCATCTCCTTCTTACCAAGGGGCATTGCTAGCTACAAGGGGTAAACAAAAAATCTGAACTGTTTTTCCTGTGGATGTTACTTTCTGATAAACAACTCAGATCCCTGTTCCTAGAAAGACTTACTAAATCTATTTTTTCACAAAATTCTTGGAAAAATCAATCAGCTGCAATTTAGACAAAATTTCTCTTCCAAGACAGCAGTCTGAATTCAACCCCCCTTTCTAGCTGACTGAAGTTGTACCCTTCAGTCTCTACTTGGGACACAAATGGAAATGGAGACAAGCGGAAATGAAGTCAGTAGTCTTCCAGAGGACAGAAACATTACTCATACTCTCAGCCCCCTTCACCCGTCTCAACAGAAAGAAAAACATCAATACAAGATATAGTGCTGCACTCTCACTCCGTAAAGTGGACTGAGCGACTTGAGAAGAAATAAAGTATAGAATATATTTCATAATATAATACAGAATATAGGTTATCTCACTGTATGGCAGATATAGGGCAGAGATTCTGTATGCTATAAAAG